>NC_036858.1:14733705-14961526 GCF_002910315.2 Salvelinus sp. IW2-2015
TGTGTGTGTGTGTGTGTGTGTGTGTGTGTGTGTGTGTGTGTGTGTGTGTGTGTGTGTGTGTGTGTGTGTGTGTGTGTGTGTGTGCGCGCGCGCGCAGGTGCCTTCCTGTGTGTGCTGGGCTTCATGTCTGCCATCACGGTCAGTGCCCTGGACAAGGTGGGCATGAAGCAGCTGGGACTGGATGGGGCCATTCAGGAAGAGTCACGCAAAGTGGTGAGTTGAATGGGCTTGGGTGGTATTCATAAGACGCCAAACGGGAAGAAAACAGACTGAAACAGGGAGGGACTACCTGAACTTGTTTAATGAGAAATGCTAAAGATATCCTTCGGGGTTGCAAAACATTTAAAAACATTTTCCATTGTATGCTCAAATGAATTTTACAATCCTGTTGACTTGCCTTTGTACCTATTGACAGGATAGATGTGTCTGTGTAGAGGTTTCAGGATGTGAAGCTGCTCTCTCTCAGATACTGGCTGTTGGTTCTCACCATCATGTTCTTCTACAACGGCATCTTTCCCTTCATAGCTGACGCCAGGTATTGATTTACATATGCACACAGATTTACATATGCACGCACACACACACAGGCATGCACACACACAGCCTACATTTTCACACTTTACTCTCAGAGACTAGGGTTACAAAATTCCAGTAACTTTCCTAAAATTCCCAGTTTTTTCCAGAAATCCTGGTTGGACTATTCTGGATCTTATTCCTTCCTGACTCCAGGAATCTTTCAACCGGGACATCTGGACAACCTGAGATTTTTGGGAAAGTTAGCAGCATTTTGCAACCCTATAACTCCCACAGTTGAATATTTAAACAGTATGTGATTCCTCTCGTCTCCCTTTCCAGTAAGTTCATACAAGACAAGTACAGTGACTACAGCCAGAAAGAGGCAGCCTACATCGCTGGTGCAGTATATGACAGCTCCCTAGTCCTCTCTGCCACCGTCGGAATTCTCATCGTAAGCCACCATTGCTATACCTTATGCTGCGTACAACAGCTGTATTATGGCAACCTTACCTGAACCAGTGAGAACCTCATTCATAAATCCTGCTTTCTGGTATCTGAGGTAGTCACAACAACCGTCAAATTCTAAACTGTGACAAAGTGCTTTTCAGTAATTAGCTTAGACCCCAAACAGCAAGCAGAAGTTAGAAGCAGCACAGTGGCCAGGAAAAACGAACCTTTGACCACCAGATCTGATGTACTGTATATATCTGACTCTCTCATTGGTGTGCCTTTTTCTCTGTTGTTGTAATTGTTGACACTTGTGTGTTTGTGTTGCAGGACAACGTGGGGTTGCGTGGGGTCTTTGCTCTGGCCTGTGCTGTCCTCACGCTGCCTGTCTTTGGCCTCCTGGCCTTCACTTTCGTCCCCCCTCTGGTATCCACCATTTGGCTGGGGGTCACCTACTCCTTCGCTGCTGTGAGTAGCCCTATCAAAGAGTTAAATTGAATATTGTAATGTACTGTCCGGTGTGGCAGTTGGTTGAGTATTGTGCTTGCGACGGCAGGATTGTGGGTTCGATTCCCACAGGGGGACCGGTATGAAAATGTTTAAACTCACTACTGTAAGTCTCTCTGGATAAGAGTGTCTGCTAAATGACAAAAATGTAAATATATACATGTGTGAGCCCTATACTTTCACTATACTAAGCCTGCTCTCAAGTAGCTCTGTAACCCATTGCAGATTCCACCTATTTTTGTACACTTCAGCTAGTATCCTTCTGATTTAGGGTAAACACCCTGGGAAGATCTCAGTTGCATACTCCTCGCGTCCTCTCTGCTCGTCTCCGTCTCAAAACCCATTGGAGGAGAAGGTCAGTGGGGAGGGACCTCTGGCTTTCTTATTCAATGGGAATTTGGAAAGGAGACGAGGGGATGGGAGGAGTATGCAATTGATCTTCCCCTGTTCTGTTTGGTAGTGTATAAAACTGCTCTTTCGAGTGCACATTTACTGTTAAGTTGCATATTGTATACAGGTTGGAGAGGATTCACATACAGTAGGTGACTCAATTGGTCTATTGGCAGTCCCCATTGAAGTGTAGGAAAGGGATTGTCTTGTGCATTTTCATTGAAGAACATTGAAAATACACTTGCAATGACACACGTGCTCTTTCTTAGATGTATGTGTGTTGTTTTTCAGGCAAGCATGTGGCCCTCTATTCCCCTGGTGGTCCCTCAGGCAACTCTGGGGACAGCTATGGGTCTTGCCACCTCAGTACAGATGGTAGGAATTGGCATATCCAACCTTGTCGTTGGCCAGATCTTGGGAACCAAGACAAGGTAGAGCTCACTGCAGCACAATGATGATGTGATGTCAACAAATTGCCGTATTCTTTTTTCTTTTCTTTTCGGTGTAGTGTTATGGCATGTCTGTATGTAAACTGTGCGCGTCTCCTGTGCGGGTAGTGACGCTAAGATCCCACTGTGGCGCTGGCAACAGATGATGATCTTCATGTTGGCCAACACCATCGCCTGCATCGTCACCTCTGTGGTGCTCAACATCGTGGACCACCGCCAGGTCAGACCAGACTCACTTTCTTTCTGTCTCCCTCCTCCATTTCCCGTGTCACTGCCACGACACGTGTCCGTTCTATAATGAAACTCGACCCGTCTAAAATAATGTGTTCCGATTGTACGAAGTAACTCTAGCACTTGAAATCAGCTCATTGAGCTGAAATGGTTTGCTTTCATGTCAAATGATTAGATACCTAGAGCAACATCAACTGTTTGTGTGTGTGTGTGTGTGTCACCTCTGAGGAGATCCTTTAGTCAATGTAACAATGAAGTTGTATCATTTTCTACAGTTGTTATATTGTGTTACATCAGTAAATCTTCTCTTGTCTTGTATCCTTAGGGTGGTATTCTGAATAAGACAACCAAGAGATCTGGCTCCCCGCCCCCCAGCGGACCTTCAGACAGAGAACCTCTCGTGGAGGGAGAGGAGGGAGAGGAGGGGCAGAATGAGGAAGGGGCTGTTCGCTCTCCCTCCAACAGTTCCTAATCACCTCACTCTTCTCTTAGAAGAGTCTGCCTCCAGATAGTTGAACTGAAATTTGTACACAATCCGATGGAATTGTTTTCTTTCTCTATCTATATCTCTTGAGCCTTTTTGGGGGGATTTTTTAAACAGGATTTGTCAAGGGAAAACACCTCAGGACTCTGCCTATAATCTGAAAATGGAGGTGGTCGGATTCCCTCCCCTCATGGTTCACTAATCTTGTAGATTATACTACACTTATCAGACAGACACTAAATATTGGCTTTTTTAAAATCATGGTTTGTGTCAACGGAGCCTTTGCCCAAGTACAAGGCTCATGTTATTGAGTGCTACGGCAACAAACTGTGAACAGTATTGAAGTCAGCAAAATCATGTCTTCACACTAAAACAATCGGAAGCTAACTAATGCATGTTTTTGGTTTTGGTCCTTATTTCAGTAATCCAAAAGTTCTCCTTTTATAAGGTTAAACATGTAAGTTGGTTACTAATTTAACCACTATTAATAATGAGTCAACAATAACCTGTTGTATAACTGTTTATATAATTGTTTCAGTGATATTTCTGCATATGTTTCTGTGATGCCAATAATGACATCTTTTAATTTCAGATGGCAACAACATCGCTTCGGTTTACATGAGCTCTCTTTTTTAATGTTTTTTTAATATGATTGTGACGTTTGGTGTTAGCAGTGGTCCAAAATGCTCAAGTTGATGTAACATGCAGCAATTTGTTCTGGCAATTACTGCCTTTTTAATCAAACACACTATTGAAAATAGTGAGTTTGAGCTGCTTTTACTACAGGTTTCAGTCAATAGTGACTATGCATGCAGCGGTTCAAGGTTCGCCAGTGTGAACCTTCTATAAGGGAATGGGATTGATTTGCTTTATACTGACAAGCTAGCACAAATAAAAAGGTGTTGCTACAGTAACGACTGGTGTTGTTGTCATAGCTGTATTTTCGCAAATTTCAAAGGCTTTTTGTACAACTGGCTGACGAAATGAAACGTTCAGCTGTTGCATAGCGGTTTCTGTCATTTACTGTACACCAAATTAGCACATCTCGCATAATGATTAGTGGAAGAACAATAAAACTATTCTGGTAGGCCTTCAGCAGATTAACTGAGGGTTATATGATGGCATTAAAGATGTTGACACCAGACATTTAAGTTACATATGCGACCGTTCAAAAGTTTGGGGTCACTTAAATGTCCTTGTTTTTTAAAGAAAAACACTTTTTTTTGTCCATTTAAAATAACGTCAAATTGATCAGAATTACAGTGTAGACATTGTTAATGTTGTAAATTATTATCGTAGCTGGAAACGGCAGATTTTTTATGGAATGTCTACATAGGCGTACAGAGGCCCATTATCAGCAACCATTACTCCCGTGTTCCAATGGCACATTGTGTTAGCTAATCCAAGTGTATCATTTTAAAAGGCTAATTGATCATTAGAAAACCCTTTTGCAATTATGTTAGCACAGCTGAAAACTTGTTCTGCTTAAAGGAGCAATAAAACTGGCCTGCTTTAGACTAGTTGAGTATCTGGAGCATCAGCACTTGTGGGTTCGATTACAGGCTCAAAATGGCAAGAAACAAAGACTTTCTTCTGAAACTCGTCAGTCTATTCTTGTTCTGAGAAATGAAGGCTATGCCATGTGAGAAATTGACAAGAAACTGAATATGGTTGCTGATAATGGGCCTCTGAACGCCTGTGTAGATATTCCATTCAAAATCAGCCATTTCCAGCTACAAGTCATTTACAACATTAACAATGTCTACACTGTATTTCTGATCAATTTGATGTTATTTTAATGGACAAAATGTTTTGCTTTTCTTCAAAAAACAAGGACAGTTCTAAGTGATCCCAAACTTTTGAACGGTAGTGTACATTTAAAATGAATTAAGAAAATAAATGATCAATTTACAGTGTACAGTAGTTATTCTCTGTATAGCCTACCATGCTGGAGCAGTCTCAAGCATTGGCCAGGGAGCCAGAGGAACATGATGCTGAACGAAACCTTGATGGACATTCTGAAGGAGGACTACACAGTGGTCCAGGTGGTGTCTGACCACAGCGCACACAGAGATGAACTGCAGGCCTGCATCTGGACCAAAGAGCAACACATCTAAGTACATACATTTATATACATATTATTTTTTTTGGAGGGGGGGGGGTAGTTTGCATCAGAGTTTGGGTTTATTATGGAAGATATGAGGTGTGTTGGGACATTTGTTGGTAGTTTATGTGACCTGTTTTTACAAAACCACTGACTTTTCAGCTAATATTGAGAGTTTCCATTTTTCTACCTACACAGGACATGGCCAATGCCATGCAGCAGACTCAGGGAGTGCTCAAGGAGCTAGAGGAGCAGAAACAGCACAACACAACCATGGAGGACACCCTGGCTGAATACACTAGGAAAATAGAGAACCTGAACCATCAGCTGAAAGGCTGAGAAGGATCTGTCTACAGCAGAGGAGCAGATCTCCAAAGAGAAGCTAAACTCTTCTAAGCTCCAAGTGGCACTGACGGATCCATGAGGGGAAAAAGTTCTCAACATGTTGCCCAGGGCAATGTAGATAGCTCTACCAGCCAGGCCACTGCTAGTGAAAATCCCTGGGCAGACCTCTACTCTGTGGGACTGGCTGAAGACCACAGCGCACTCTGTGGGCAGATAACAGATGCTGCACCTGCAGACACAGCGATGTTCTGCAGCAGCGAGATTCAGACACCAGTGTGTATTATTGTTAATTATGTCATTTAACCTATATCTATACTGGTTTGTCTCATTAAGATAAACATCTATTTTATATCAGGGATCTTATGTTTGGCTGGGAATGGTTCTCTATGTTGTGTGAACACAAACTCAATGGTTCACTGTCACTATCAGGTTAGAGTCACAGTTGTTCTGTGGAGTGTAAAGTGCGTTTATATTTTAGGTCCAGGCAGACGAGTTCCTCATGACACTGTCATTGACCATCATAAATGTCATCGACCATCAGCAGAAGAAGCTGGATGGAGCACTTGCTGAAGCTCTCGTTGAGGGTCTCTCCACCAAACCAGGGATGCTCAGAAGTCATACAGCAGTCAAAAGGAGGTCAGGTGCAAAGATAGTTGACAGCCAAATTACATTTGACCAATCACAATCAATGATTTCATGTTCCATGACCAATAACTTGACACTATTGTATTTTCTCAATTGTTATGTTGTAGTTGGGTAATTTTAGTGACCTGGTAGAATGCACTGACCAAACACATGGAGGCGCTGTCTGGGAAAGTGGAGCATCGCCGCAAAGCCAAACAGAGGGAGAACCTCAAAAAGGGGTACTTTTTTTTTTTAACTAGGCAGGTCAGTTAAGAGCAAACTCTTATTTACAATGACGACCTATCAAGGAACAGTGGGTTTACTGCCTTGTTCAAGGGCAGAATTATAGATTTTTACCTTGTCCGCTTGGGGATTCTATCCAGTAACCTTTTGGTTACTGGCTCAACGCTCTAACCACTAGGCTACCTTCCTTCAGTGGTGGTAAAGTCACTAAAAATGCTTTTCTAAGCTATTGTCACTTGAAAATATGACAATGTTAAAGAGAATTTGTTTAAGCAGATGTAGGCAGGAGAAGGTCTCAGGTGGACACAGTGTGATTTCCAGAGGTCATACCTAGAGCTGTTAACGATGAAAATGTATGCAAACAATGCACTATATATTTCTCAATAAAGATGAATTCCATAGAATTAGAATACAATTACATCTATATGATGAATAATACCATGTATTCTCAAGCTCCTTTTGATTGTGATACACTTTTATTTAACTCATTTAATACCACAGGAGGGCGTTACATAGCTACATATGATTGCACATTCCAGGTAAATTCAGTCTTAATTGATACAAAGTGGAATACAGTGCCTGCTTTCATTTAATTCCCAACTCAGAAAATGTAGGGTAATGTGTAATATCCAAAACGGACAATTTCCTGCTACAGTACACTGTTAAAAAAAACACAATACTACAAACTTAGAATACTCCAACTGAAGCCAAAGACCTTGAGAGCCCACCTATCTTGATCCGTGTTGTTCCATAAAATTGGCAAGTGTTCCTAATATTTTCTATTGGACACACATCAATTGTAGTCTTAGTAGTGGGCGTGTTTCTTTTTCTCATTGGTACGTATTGCTGACAGTCAACAGTTCATTCGTTTTCAGCACCTCCTCTTCTCTCCGCTGACTGGCTCCTGGTGACTTTGCTAGAGAGTGCGTTTACAGTTTTCAGCGCAAGCTACGTTTCTATGTTGCTACCACGACCACAGACCAAAATGCGTTGGACATGGCTACAAACTACAATTCCTGACGAAAGTTGGATAATTTTGATCATGGAGAATCAATTTGAGGGAAACAACAAGCGTTAGTCACATGGATATAGCTGCAATGCATTCCGTTGGCTACTTATTTGAGAAATAGGAAAAACTGCAACTCCTGTTGTGGTGTTTATGGAGGCTCACGGGACCATTTCAGTGAGCGAGAGGACCGGCGAAATGTCACCTGTGTAGTAGTGTTGTATACCTTGTAGTAAAGTATTTACCAAGACGAGAGTGCGGAGTACAAAAGCCTGGATCCCCATATTCTGCGTCGTTGTCAATTTATAAATTGGCCTGTTCAAATGTGAGCAAAAAAGTTATCACGACAGCAGCTGCGCTGTGGGAGGTACCTCGCGAGCAACAAGATGATAAGATCATTGATATTACCTAATCCTTTATCCCGTTTAGTAAGCATTAGTCGATCATAATGAGCTTGTAGGTATCAAAGTAATAGGTGGACGTCGCTGTGGTTTCAAAGCACCTTCAATTATGTGCTGGACTAGCTTCTTTATCTAACTAGGCTACTAAGACATTCAGACAGTTTTCCATGAAGTAGTTTTCAGAATTTTGAATGAACTCTCATATCGTGTTGTGGAATTTGGAATGACTTTGTCATTGCCGCACACACCTTGGACCAACGTTTAGAGCTCCAACGCTATTGACTGCAACCCACTCGGGATAGTAGGCTACACAGGAAGAATTGCGCAGTTTCAGGTTTTTGTTTGTGTAGTCTTTACGCTTTCAATTGGCACCCATCTAAGCTCAGCTGGGTATTTCAACCATGTCCTCGAAAGACAATCCATGTCGGAAATTCCAAGCCAACATTTTCAACAAAAGTAAATGCCAGAATTGCTTTAAACCAAGAGAATCTCATTTATTGACCGACGAAGATTTAAATCAGGTAAGCAAGAGTTGCCATATGTTTCACAGTCATGGGGTCATGCTCATTGGCGTAGCGCAGCTCCCGCTAGGCGTGGGGGGCCACAAGCTTTGGGGGTACTCACGGAGGTCGCCCCCCCCCCCCCAGATAGCATATGAACACGTCAGAAGCCACGAACAAACAATTTAGAAAAACAGGAAATTGACTTTAAAGCTGCAACATTTTCTCTCATGGCAAAATCTGTAGAATCACAGGAAATTAGTTTAGGGATTCTTAAGTCGGGACGATCCGTGTCCAGCAGGAAAACTATTTTCATACTAGCAAAAAATATTGTTTTATTCTGCCTTAATTTACCTTTAGCAGACTTTTACAAGGGAATATATTTGACTTTTTTGAAAGTACTTGAAATATTATTGAATATTACAGCCTGGTCTCAGACTAGACTTACTACAGTAAATGTAAATTCGGGACACATTAGTACATGTTACTTTTGGTATGGTTACTTAAGGAATAAACGAAAGTAGGGTTGCGAGTTCGAACCTCATCACTGACAACATTTTAGCAACTTTAACTACTTAACTTTTTTGCTACTTTGCAACTACTTAGCACGTTAGCTAACCCTAACCTCAACCCTTTAACCTAACTCTAGCCTAGCTAATGTTAGCCACCTAGCTAGAATTCGTAACATACGGTGGCTTCGGGAAGAATTCAGACTGCTTGACCTGTTCCACATTTTGTTACATCCTTATTCTAAAATTGATTTAGTTTCTGTCAATCTAAACACAATACCCCATAATGATGAGGTTTAGAAAGTTTTGCAAATGTAATAAACTGAAATCACATTGACATAAGTATTCAGACCTTTTACTCAGTACTTTGTTGAAGCACCTTTGGCATCGATTACGGCCTCGAGTCTCCTTTGGTATGACGCTACAAGCTTGGCACACCTGTATTTGGGGATTTTCTCACATTCTTCTCAAGCTTTGTCAGGTTGCATGGGGAGCATTGCTGCACAGCGATTTTCAGGTCTCCAGAGATGTTCGATTGGGTTCAAGTCCGGGCTCTGGCTGGGCCACATTCAGAAACTTGTCCCGAAGCCACTCCTGTGTTGTCTTGGCCGTGTTCTTAGGGTCGTTGTCCTGTTGGAAGGTGAACCCTTGCCCCAGTCTGAGGGCCTGAGCTCTCTGGAGCAGGTTTTCATCAAGGATCTCTCTGTACTTTGCTCCGTTCATCTTTGCCTCGATCCCGACTAATCTCCCAGTCCCTGCCACTGAAAAACATCCCCACAGCATGATGCTGCCACCATGCTTCACCGTAGGGATGGTGCCTGGTTTCCTCCAAATGTGACGCTTGGCATTCGGGCCAAAGAGTTCAATTTTGGTTTCATCAGACCAGAGAATCTTGTTTCTCATGGTCTGAGAGTCTTTAGGTGCCTTTTGGCAAACTCCAAGCAGGCAGTCATGTGCCTTTTACTGAGGAGTGGCTTCCAACTGGCCACTACCATAAAGGCCTGGTTGGTGGAGTGCTGTAGATATGATGGTCCTTCTGGAATGTTCTCCCATCTCCACAGTGGAACTCTAGAGCTCTGTCAGTGACCATCAGGTTCTTGGTCACCTCCCTGACCAAGGCCATTCTCCGATTGCTTAGTTTGGCCGGGCGGCCAGCTCTAGGAAGAGTCTTGGTGGTTTCAAACATCTTGCATTTCAGAAGGATGGAGGCCGCTGTGTTCTTGTGGACCTTCAATGCTGCAGAAATTTGTTGGTACCCATCCCCAGATCTATGCCTCAACTCAATCCTATCTCGAAGAGTTCTATGGACAATTCCTTCAACCTCATGGCTTGGTTTTTGCTCTGACATGCACTGTTAACTGTGGGACTCTATATATAGACAGGCGTGTGCCTTTCCACATCATGTTCAATCAATTGAATTTACTGCAGGTGCTCCAATCAAGTAGAAAAGCTCAAGGATGATCATTGGAAACAGGATGCACCTGAGCTCAATTTTGAATCTCAGACCAAAGGGTCTGAATACTTACGTAAATAAGGTGTTTATGATTTTGATTGGACATTTCAGCAAAGTTCCAGTTTCCCAATACAGAAAGTGTACATTGTGCAGTAGAGTTTCCTGTGAGTTAGCCATCTGTCAAATAGGCATAGTACAAAGGTTTAGGTTAATTGGATGTAATTAGTTGTTAGCCCCAGGGTATAGGCTATCATCCTTAAACTAATCTGTGCACGAATTAGCTCCCTGACATGAAAGAGCACAATGCATGAAATGGCACTGACAGTTTTTAAAGAAGTCAACGAGGAGATGCATGCAGGATACATTTTGTTAGGCTTGTCAAACACATTGTGTTTGAATGAAAAGCGTATTGAATCAAATCAAATGTATTTATAAAGCCCTTTTTACATCAGCAGATGTCTCAAAGTGCTATACAGAAACCCAGCCTAAAACCCCAAACAGCAAGCAATGCAGATGTAGAAACCCCAACTTAGTACTTTTCCTATGGTGAGAATAGAATCATTGCTTACCTTGCACATTTTACATTGTTGCCATCACCTTGACATAAGAGAGCTGGCTAAGGATGGCCTTGGTATAGAATTAAGTTGTTATATTGGTGAGAAGTGCCTGCTCTTTAACAGGGGAGACACCCAAAAAGCCATATAATTTTGATCAGAAGACTACAGGAATAGCTGCGCAGTGACAGTGCTGATTTTCCTCCACCCTGTACACCATTCGTTCTAGACATGTGAGAGGTTGTTAGGTAAAATGTAGATATTAGCCTTACAGCATGTATAGCCATGGCTTTTGGTAAGCTCTTAGAAGCAGGTGGTCCTGACTCAACACTGAAACACGTCATTATGACTAAATATGTGATTGACTCGCACAAGTTGCATCCACGGACACACACACACACACACACACACACACACACACACACACACACACACACACACACACACACACACACTCTCACTCTGTCCGGGTCTGCTTGACTTTAGGAGTAGTCTGTCTCTTTTGACTGGACATACACCTTCAACTGTACACAGCACCACATCTATTCCACGATATTGACACTAGAGACGGACGCCTTTAGCTAGACACAACATTACATCTATTCCATGATATTGACACTAGAGACGGACGCCTTTAGCTAGACACAACATTACATCTATTCCATGATATTCACAACCGACTGTCCTCCTTGCATGGATGAAAATAGCTCTGTGGCTGACTCTTACCTAGTGGAATTCCTGACCCCAAAGGCTATCAAAAGACCTCATTGTGCTACTAACTTGCAAACTCTAGTCTCGTTAGTCAGGCGTCTCATCATCATCAACACCAAAGGCCCAGCACACATTACATACGAGATACTTTGTCTCTGTAAATCTCATTCCAAACATATTATCAGCAAGAGCTTTGGTCATTCCTTTAGTATTTGACCCCCCCCCCCCCCCACACTCATCCCATCTAGCCACATTCTCTCCAGTGCGGTATTACATATCCATTACGATGGGGGGGGGCTGTGAGATGAACGCACCACACAAATGACTGCGTTTAACCATTGAAGGGTAAAGGCTGACCTAAATCCGTCTTGCCCGTCCCTTCTCAGGGGGATTCAGCATAGGCCCCCCCGTCTGGTCACGTGAAGAGAGATTGCTCTTTTTCTCTCTCTAAAGCACTGCTCTCTCTTTTTCTCTTGTTTTTACCTCTTCTCATTTTCTAGGGGCAGGGGGGTAACATTCTGTAACATTTCTACATTGTCTTCTTTCATCTGTAATATAGTCAGATATCGGCTTAATCGGAATGAACAGACATTATCCCAGAAATGCCACAATGGATTCCCTGCTCAGCCCCAAGATGGTGACTTTGTCAATATTTTAAGCATATAGACCACCCACTTAAGTGGCTATCTGAACTGAGATGTTGTTAGTGTAAAGAGACTCATAAGTTCCTTTTTGAATGCTTGACCTGTACTATACAGGTAACTGCCAAAATAATGGAAACACTTGAGTAAGTGAGGGATGCAAAGTATCTTGAAAGCTGGCACTTCCACACCAATGACTGTGTATATATAAATGGACAAAGCCATTGATCACATGATACCATTCATTCATTTGACATTTTTTACCCCTTTTTTGTGATATCCAATTGGTAGTTACAGTCTTGTCCCATCGCTGCAACTCCCGTACGGACTCGGGAGAGGCGAAGGTCGAGAGCCATGCGTCCTCTGGAACACAACCCTGCCACGCTGCACTGCTTCTTGACACACACTTTTATTTGTACCCCTTTTTCGTGATAATGTAAAAAGTACAGGTGGCCATTTGATTATTTGTTCAGCTGTCTTATAGTTTGGGGGTAGAAGCTGTTAAGGAGCCTTTTGGACCTAGACTTGGCGCTCCGGTAGCACTTGCTGTGTGGTAGCAGAGAGAACAGTCTATGACTGGAGTCTTTGGCAATTTTTTGGGCCTTCCTCTGACACTGCCTAGTATAAATGTCCTGGATGGCAGGAAGCTTGGACCCAGTGATGTATTGGGCCATACACACTACCCTCTGTAGCGCCTTGCGGTCGGATACCGAGAAGTTGCCATACCAGGCGGTGATGCAACCGTTCAGGATGCTCTCAATATGCAAGCTGTAAAACATTTTGAGGATCTGGGGACCAATGCCAAATCTTTTCAGTCTCCTGAGGGGGAAAAGGTGTTGTTGTGCCCTCTTCACGACTGTCTTGGTGTGCTTGGACCATGATAGTTTGTTGGTGATGTGGACACCAAGGAACTTGAAACTCTCGAACCGCTCCACTACAGCCACATCGATGTTAATGGGGGCCTGTTCGGCCCTCCTTTTCCTGTAGTCCACGATCATCTCCTTTGTCTTGCTCACATTGAGGGAGAGGTTGTTGTCCTGGCACCACACTGCCAGGTCTCTGACCTCCTCCCTATAGGCTGTCTCGTCATTGTCAGTGATCAGGCCTACCACTGTTGTGTCATCAGCAAACTTAATGATGGAGTTGGAGTCGTGCTTGGCCACGCAGTCGTGGGTGAACAGGGAGTACAGAAGGGGCCTGAGCACGCACCTCTGAGGAGCCCCGGTGTTGAGGATCAGCGTGGCAGATGTAGTTGCCTACCCTTACCACCTGGGGGGGGCTAAATGCAGAGGGAGGTGTTTAGTCCCAGGGTCCTTAGCTCCGTGATGAGCTTTATGGGCGCTATGGTGTTGAACACTGAGCTTCTTTGTGATTTTTATTTTTTATAATCTGTTCAAGGACATACATCTGGTGTATTAGAAGCAATTATTGGTACCATGATTGTCTTCAATGTTGTTTTTACACAAAGATTGACCATGAAGATTGAAAACTATAAAACATATGCCATGGCCATGCATCTGTCACCAGATCTCAACCCAATTGAGCACTTATGGGAGAATAGAGCGGCGCCTGCGACATTGTTTGATACCACCATCAACAAAACACCAAATTATGGAATTTCTCGTGGGAGAATGTTGTCGCATCCCTCCAATAGAGTTCCAGACACGTGTAGAATCTATGCTAAGGTGCATTGAAGCTGTTCTGGCTCATGGTGGTCCAACCCTATATTAAGAGAGTTTATGTGGATGTTTCCT
The DNA here is from genome assembly GCF_002910315.2 of Salvelinus sp. IW2-2015. Classification (NCBI taxonomy): domain Eukaryota; kingdom Metazoa; phylum Chordata; class Actinopteri; order Salmoniformes; family Salmonidae; genus Salvelinus; species Salvelinus sp. IW2-2015. Next base: position 14,747,575 of record NC_036858.1, read on the forward strand.
TTAATTTGGCAGTTACCTGTAGCTATCACTGTTTCGACATTATCTTGCCTTTCATCGCGCCAAGCAGAGTAACACCCAACATTGTAATCAAAGATAAAGGAGCTTTACATTGGATTAGAAATAACATTTAGCGGGGGGAACTTTTGACCTTGATCAGAGTATATTAAAGTGGGACATTTAGCTCTCTCGTTGTCACACTCAACACTGTCCCCTTTTTATACTTTTCCATAGCGACATGATGGATTTATGGAGTTATAACTGAGCACTTTCCATAAGCCAATTTGATTGTTTAGGGTTAATGGGAGTAGGTAAGCATAAATCCTTTTAAACATGCTCAACAAAACTCCAGCAATGGCTATATACACAGCGAGACCAATCCAATCCCTTCAGATCAAGTTGGAGCTCAACAGGCTTTAGTAGTGTTGTTGCGTACATAGCCAAAATCTGTTTTCACTAGGCTAACTGCTGCCTGTGTACGAGTTAACTGCATTTTTTTTTTTTACGCAGTGAATGAGAATCCTGAGTCTTTTTTGTGTGAAGAGAACAGATTTTTGTCACACTGCTTCTCCCTTCCTCCTCTGCTTCGCTCCTCACTTTCTTGCCCGCCCACTTAGGGGGATCACAGGGAAAATCACGTGTTAGAAGCTATTTCCCCCTTTAAAAAAAAAAAGGCAGTACTGGTGCTCTGGAATGCAGCCAGTTAGTGTGTGCAGCCTGCACACCGCTCACACAGCTGGTCCAAACAGCCAGTGTGCAACTTGTACACAATCTATTGAAACAGACAGCCAGTGTGTAGTCAGATTATTCTGGGATATACTTGAGTAATCATCCAGGGCTCGTAATCACGGCCGAATACCAACCAGGCCCCTGTCCTCCAGGGGGCCCACATTTGATTTTGTTAGTCATTCTCACTCGTATCATATTATGATGGCATAGGTAATTACAAAATGTGTAGAATTTGTGTATTTAAAAAAAAAAGTATTATTATTATTATTATTATTTTTTTTTACAAAGGTGAGGGAGTGCCAAGATGGAGGTGCTTCAAAACCCCTTGTCAGTCATTTTGTGTGTGTGTGTGTGTATATTTATCTAATTGGCTGTGATGGTCATGGAATTTTGGATGATGGTTATTGGTCAGCCAAATGACTCCGGTCACCATAATAACCGTTCGAATAGCAAAAAAAACACTTTTTTTTTTAGATACACATTTTCTCCCCTCTGCTCCTTACTGCATGTGCTGCTGCAGGGAATGGGGGTCTTGGCTAAGCAACCGAAGACTCTCATTTGCTACAACGTCTTGCTTGTTTCAGCAAGGAGCGGTAGTTTCGTGACGTAGAGTCCATGTTGCAGCAGAAACGGACGAAGGCCCGGCCGTCCCGTCTTCAGTCAGCTGTTTTGTTCCACAAAAAAATTACATGTATATATTTTACGGTTATGCCGGTTATTTTATAGTGGTGTTCATCCACAACCATCGGTTATACGGTAATTACGCCAGCCCTAATGTGTATGTATGTATGTGTGTGTATATACAAAAGTATGTGGACACCCCTTCAAATTAGTGTGTTCGGCTAGTTCAGCCACATGCGTTGCTGACAGGTGTATAAAATCGAGCACCCGGCCATGGAATCTCCATAGACAAACATTGACAGTAGAATGGCCTTACTTGAAGAGCTCAGTGACTTTCAACGTGGCACCAGTCATGGGATGCCACCTTTCCAACAAGTCAGTTTTTAAAAATGTCTGCCCTGCCAGAGCTGCCCCGGTCAACTGTAAGTGGTGTTATTGTGAAGTGAAAATATCTAGGAGCAGCATGGCTCAGCCGCGAAGTGGTAAGCCACACAAGCTCACGGAACGGGACTCCTGAGTGGTGAAGCGCGTAGCACTTAAAAATAGTCTGCCCTCAGGTTGCAGCACTCCCCACCGAGTTCCAAACTGCCTCTGGTAGCAACGTCAGCACAAGAACTGTTCATCGGGAGCTTCATGAAATGGGCTTCCCTGGCCGAGCAGCCAAGCATTGATTGGAGTGGTGTAAAGCTCGCCGCCTTTGGAATCTGAAGCAGTGGAAACGCGTTCTCTGGAGTGATGAATCACGCTTCACCCTCTGGCAGTCTGATGAACGAATCTGGGTTTAACGGATGCCAGGAGAACACTACCTGCCCCAATAGTGCCAACTGTAAAGTTTGGTGGAGGAGGAATAATGGTCTGTGGCTGTTTTTCATGGTTCGTGCTAGGCCCCTTAGTTCCAGTGAATGGAAATCTTAACGCTACAGCATACATTGACATTCTGTGCTTCCAACTTTGTGGCAACAGTTTGGGGAAGGCCCTTTCCTATTTCAGCACGAGAATGCCCCTGTGCACAAAGCGAGGTCCATACAGAAATGTTTTGTTGATCGGCGTGGGAGATCTTGACTGGCCTGCACAGAGCCCTGACCTCAACCCAAGCGAACACTTTTGGGATGAATTGGAACGCTCACTATGAGCCAAGCCTAATGGACCAACATCGGTGCCCAACCTCACTAATGCTCTTGTGGCTGAATGGAAGCAAGTACCTGTAGCATTGTTCCAACATCTAGTGGAAAGCCTTCCCAGAAGAGTGTAGCCTGGTGTAGCAGCAAAGAGGGCACCAACTCCATATTAATGCCCATGATTTTGGAATGAGGTGTTTGACGAGCAGGTGTCCACATACTTTTGGTCATGTAGTGTACATTGGTAATAAACGGCTGTAACGCAAGGCTATTTCAATGTTGTTATGCGGTCTGACATTACTCTTACTGGAGGCTCCGCAAGAGTCCCTAGATAAGAGCATCTGCTTGGTGAGTCTTAGTAAATCATTATCTCGCCAATTAATTATTTTGTTAATGCTTTCTTTAATCCATCTTCATTTTTTTTCTTTCCCATTAGGCAAAACCTATATATGGAGGATGGTTGCTCCTGGCTCCAGAAGGAACCAATTTTGGCAATCCCTTGCACAGATCTCGGGTAAGTTAGTTAACCTCTGGTTGGTTTTGACGAATATATTCTAACCCAGTTGTAACCTTGTTGTCAAGTGCGTTCAATTGAGATTTCAAAATGTATTGTAGATAAGTCCTTCTAGATTCCGGTCACTCAATCATTTGGTACTGTTATGCAGAAGAAGAAAGGTCACACTTTGTCAAAGCACAGGCCTACAGCAATTGATTTTTACGTCACCTCTGAAGTTATGAGTTCACAGCAAGCTATTCTTGCGACGTCGGTCTCTGTAGTCTTGTCTCTGTTCTGCCACAAACAAACAGAAATGAATAAAACTGGGGTTGAGTTTTGCAGAAAGTTAACAATTGTTAGCTTAGCAGATGAGAATAACTGCAATAGTCTTGAATCGGGATGTTTTGACTCGCCTACACGTCTTGTATGAGCTTGACCAAGTTACCTCTTTAAGGCTACCCTAGACTAAGGTTTGGAGCCAGTGTGACCATTTAGTCACAATTTGCCACCCTTTTGACTTGGCTGTGTGAGTAAGAACACAGTGAGTGGGCAGCTCCCTGTGGGTGGCATGGTGCGCCTTCTAAAAAAGAATCCCCCGACCAGCTCTTTCTCAGGGGCTAATGAGCATGATATTGACTCCGTCTCTCTGCTGCCGGTGCACTGGGGTAGTTTGTAAGACTTGCTTTCCGTGTTCGCTCCGATATGATGTTGGAGCGTCCTGAAAGAGGAGGATTGAGGGGGAGTGGGAAAAGTCCCGGTTCTCACAGCCCCTGATGGCTTCCATATGGAGGGGGAGCATCTCTGGAGCCATCGGCCTCAGCACTGTCAACAGTTCCCACCTCGTGATATCACTCACAGGCACTTTTTTTTTCTCAGGAGTGTAAATAAACACACATGCTGAATTGGGGGTTGAAATGGTTGGCCCATATGAAAGGTTGATGATGGATGTATGGATCCCTGTTAGATTTCAAGTTGGCAGAGGACTCAACTGTAGGTACGGTTGGTCCCGTATTGGGTAGGAATGGGGGGGGGGGAAATCGCTATTACAGTGCCGTTTTCTCTATTTTTGCATATTATGGACACTGAATGTTGTCAGCTCTTCAACCAAAACATAATATTGCTACTTTTCCAAAATGTATTTAATAAACAACGTTATGTACCTGTGTGGAAAAAGTAATTGCCACCTCACACTCAATAACTGGTTGTGCCACCTTTTTAACTGCAATGACTACATCCAAACACTTCCTGTAGTTGTTGATCAGTCTCTCACATCCCCGTGGAGGAATTTTGGCCCGCTCTTCCATGCAGAACTGGTTTAACTCGGTGACATTTGTGGGTTTTCGACTATGAACTGATCGTTTCAGGACCTGCCACAACATCTCAATCGGGTTTAGGTCTGCACTTTGACAAGGCCATTCCAGAACTTTTAAATGTGTTGTTTTTGAGCCATTCTGATGTAGCGTTGCTTGTGTGTTTTGGATCGTTGTCTTGTTTGCATGACCCAGCTGCGCGTCAGCTCACGGATGGATGTGCCTGACATTCTCTGATACAGAGCAGAATTCATGGTTCTTTCAATGATGGCAGGTCATCCAGGTCCTGAGGCAGCAAAGCATCCCCAAACCATCACACTACCACCACCATGCGGTTGTTACTGTGGAATGCGGTGTTTGGTTTTCACCAGTCCCGTTGTCCAAAAAGTTCAATTTTGACTAATCTGTTCATAGAACCTTCTTCCAAGAGACTTCACAATCTTCCAGGTGCTTTTTTTGTTTGTTGTGGCAAACTTGAGTCTACTTTTTGGACGACACGGGTCCCGTTATGCCCGGCGAAAGCCAAACCCTGCATTCAGTGGTCCCCTCTGAGCCTTATATTACAGTTTTAATGGCCTCTGAATTAGTATGATGTTCCTGTAACTCTGGCTTTGCTGAGGACGCATATCGGCAGCCCTATTCGGGGGGCCCCCGACGCCCCGTAGATCACAAAGCACTTCCCCATCTTTTATTGATGGATCTCGGCAGAAAACCGAGGCCAGAAACTTAAACACCCGGACAAAACTGGGCATTAAGAAAGGAGGGGTTGGTGATAAAGGGCTAATATAGAGTGTGGAAAACATATAGCCTACCATTTATCATATTCACTAAAAAGAGAAAGTCATTTAGCGCTAGTTTCGCCCTAAGGCTTCTTTGCATACTTTCTAATACCTGGAAGTCCACTGGTGCCTTCAAGGAAAAAGAGGGAAAGAGATGTAACAGCCTGGGTTAAAGGGATGTTTTTTTTTTTTTGTCTTGTGATGATCCAATCTTCTCCTCAAACAAACATGGACTACCCTGGTTGTAGAATGTACACTTGGAGGACACTTTGGTGTTGGAGGGATTAGCTACAGTGCATAGAGTGTACGCTAGAACGCTGGATGTTTCTGTTTTGGCTGTGGCATGTTTTCATCAGATGCTTGCGGAGGTTCCTGTTAGCGCCAGGAATGTATCCTGGTGAACAGTGATCGCTCAGCGATCATGTCTCGGTGGTTGGCTTAAGTCAACCTCTCCTCTGTTACAGAGTTGAAGGCATTCTCTCTCTCTCACTTCGTTTCTCTCTCTCGGTTTCTCTATCGGTCTGTCTCTCTCTTTGTATTTAAGTGACACATATGTCCAGTATGCAGCACAACAGTCTGTCATTTTCAAATGTTGCCAAGCCAACACACTGGATACCGAATGGTAAACTTTACCCGTGTGTGTGTGCGCGGCGCGTGTCTGCGTGTTGGGGTAATGGTGTTCACTCAGTCCTGGCTTTGGGATCTAGGGCACACTGACTCACTAAGTCATCTGCAGCCATGCCCCCGAAAAAAAGAGCTATGAAACCGCAACGCATGCTGGGGACTTTTCGGTGTTGTTGGGCTTGGGGATTCTTCTGAGTGATCCCTGCTTTATAGCATAGCCACTATAGGTTCATACATTCATAGGCTAACTCCCTACACATACAGTATGTGTTCTGTGGTCATTGGAAATCCAACCGTGCCTGTATACCACCACTTTCATAAACTGCGTTGCGCTTAGCATTTGAGCTACATTGCTTTTACCCAAATCAACGGGACAGTTTAAGTCCTATAATAGCATACATATTATGTAGCGTAAGTTGCCCTATCAGATGTCACTATAACTAGCATCTCTCTCTCTCTCTCTACAGAAATGGCAGAGGAGGTTCTTCATCCTATACGAACATGGATTACTCCGCTACGCCCTGGACGAGATGGTGAGTCAACTTCCCCGTTAAGCACTAAATTATGTTTTATGGTGTCCGTAGTTTATTAGCGAGGCCGTCTTTATTTACATTTTTTTACAGAACCGGAGACATTTACGCCCAGTTTAGACATGAAAACAGTCTACATGTTGTGCGTGTGTTGTCAGTCAAGTTGGACACATGCCTTTTGATGTTTTCCGGCATGTGTAAGCGGAGTGTTGGGATTCTGACACTCCTGAGGCGTACCTGTGTGTCTGAGGTGGGCCCGGTGCCACAGGGCTGGGTTGTCAACACTCCGAGCACACCGTCCCTCTGGGGCTAGCATAGCGTCACGCTAACATGCTAATTCGTAGAGAACTAGCTCAGTGAGGTTGAAAGGAATGCGAGGACACCAGGTGTCACAGATAAGTCAGGTGCACAGTTGTGTTTTTTTTTTAAGGTGCAAACAAACCTGTGCAACTGACCGTGGCAACTTTCCACCTGAGGCATAAAAACGGCAATTTTTAATCCATTTTGAGGCCTTTCTGTTTATCAGTGTCACTGTTGGATACTCTGTATGGACCTACTACCTTCCCTACCAACACATGATGTTCTGACAACTTGTGACAACGTTACATGTTGTTAAGAAGGTTGGTCGTGATGCCATTACCAGGTGACAGCGTTGTGACGAAGTTGCCACAAAATTGTAATTGTTTCTCTAAAGTAAATAAAGTTGAGGTACACATATTCAACAATGCCCTCTTAGTGCCAGCAGTTTAGCAATTCATATGAGGAGTGGAGAGAGTGGGCAGGCAGTGTATTGATTGGCCCGTATTCCTCTTATCCAACTGCTTGGAAAGAGAGGCTCTTTTTTTCTTTTCTTTTTTTAACGAGAGGTGAAAACCGCATCGGGATGAAAGAGCTCTTGGTTCATTGCTGTTGACTCATTCTCTCTGCGGTGTTCGTTGGTGAGAGATGCTGAGTGCCCTTATGTAAGCGAGGCAGTGGGAAGAGGCCTTTTCTGGTGTGTGTGTGTGTGTGTGTCCGTGCACATTGGCGGTGAAGCTATTGGTATGTGGGTGGAAAACGCATCCCTCAACTCAAAGGGGTCATCAGAAAAGAATTGTTGATCTGTAGAGACCTGTTACGTACATACCAATGCACGCATTTATCAGTGTGTAGGAAAGGAGCAGTACATGTTACATTGATCATCCTCTCACCAGGTGAAGCATACCTGAGAGTCAGTGAAATGAAAAGACAGCGATTTGGATTAGAGCGAGGGGACAAATAAAGAATACGTGAGGGGGAGGAGGAAAGGAAAAAGAGAGGGTGTCTCCCACTCGCCCTCCCTTTCCCTTCCTCCTCGGTTCGTGTCACTTCATCTTTTCATCTGCCGTCTGAAAGGAGGATCAAAATAGGTCCGCAACGGAGGTGGAGAGCTGGAGTGCTCTAAATATAGATATGTGAAGTGTAGAACAAGCGATGATGAATACATCATGTTTGAATAATTGTTGGGCCATTTTTAATAAGCGGCTGCAAATTGAGCTAAATAGCGCCTATATCTGGCACCAGAAGCTAGGCCTTTGGTGAAACAGAGTGCGAGTTGCTCAAATATCCTATATTATACTCTCTTGTTGGATTGTAACCTTTATTTAACTAGGCAAGTCAATTAAGAACAAATTCTTATTTACAATGATGGCCTACCGGGGAACAGTCGGTTAACTGCCTTGTTCAGGGGCAGAACAGATTTTTTTTAACCTTGTCTGCTCGGGGATTCGATCAGCAACCTTTCGGTTACGGGCCCAACGCTTTAACCACTAGGCTACCTAGCAGTGCTTCTGATCTTGGGGTGTGTGTACCTTCAGGGGTGCTTGGCTTATCCACGGGGTATTTGGGAAGACTCATAAGAACATAGGCCTACTGGTAAAATGCACGAGGGGGTTCTTCCGTGGTACTCCAGGCAGAGCAAAATGTGATTTCAGGGTACAGGAACCAAAAAGGTTGAGAACCACTGGCCTAAAGCATATTACGTATGTGGTAGAGGCGAGTTGTGTACCGTCCCTAAGAATTATTGCACTGTGTAGAATAAGGTGTGTGTGTGTGTGTGTGTGTGTGTGTGTGTGTGTGTGTGTTTCGCATGTGTGTTTCCCCCCCTGATGGAGAGTGCTGTATCCCCAGGACATAATGAGAGGGCAGGGATGGATGAAGGCCTCGGTGGGGCTGCTGAGACCACACTCCTCCTCTTCTCTTCCTCTCCAGATCAAATATACCCTCCGTCACCCAGCCTCCACAAACACTCAACAACATACATGCACTACGTTAGAAAAACAAGCAGCACTGCGCACGACTACACAACACAAGGCATACACGTCTAACCACAACACAAGGCATACACGTCTAACCACAACACATGGGCAATAATATCATGCAGCATGAATTCACTCCAAACATAGGACAATGACATGTACAGTAACGCACTTTAACACAAGGAAATACACACACACACACACTCCTTTAGACTTTTCAGAAATGGGAACGATAAAAAGCATGACGTCTCCTCAAAACCATGAAACCCAGGGCCTGTAGCCACATCAGAGGCCCACCAGAGAGCACAGGGTTGGGTTTAGGAGATGAGAAGGTTGCCCCTGTGTATGTGTGTGTGTGTATTTTTTCCGGGGCCTCTAGTTTTTATGGCTTTGGTGTCCTGCATGGCTCTAAACAGGCCCAGATGGGCTGTGGTCCCAACCCGCAGGATGTGGCATCGCGGTGGGGGGGGGGGGGGGAGATCACACGCTCCCACTGGGCGTTTTTGGGGTCGCCCTCCACTCCTCCAGGGGTGAACAGTGAACACCCAGTGAGACTCTACCACCATTTTAGACCAAGGAGGGCAAGAGTGGCTTTGAAGAGAGGTTATCAGAGGGAGACTGTGTGTGTGTGGAAGGAGAGGGGGAAGATATACCAAAGAGAGAGTGTGTGTGTGGGAGGAGATAGCAGAGAGTGAGAAAGTGTGGGTGGGTGGATGGAGAGTAGGAAGAGTTACTTTCCAGTAGCAGTAGATGGGAAGAAAGAGATGGAGGGAGAGTGAGCGGAACGTGTCTGCCTATATCAAACATGTGCATCCGTCCTAGTGTATGGTACAATGGGCTTTGAGCTGTAGTGCTGGGTTTGTCTTAGCATAGGCCCCGAAACAACTAACATTTTCTAAGTACATTTCCAAAAGGAATCGGTAAACTTGGAGCTTTATGTTAAAGATTTCATCCTTGTCACTGATTTTGAAAGATATGAATTCGATTGACATATGAATGAAAGCCCCAATCGTGGAACATACGGTATTGACCAGTTTTGCCAGGGCTGTCTGAAGTTAAGTCGCGTTGCCTTGGTAACGCCTTTCTGTTCCTTTGTTCAACAGCGCGTTAAATGGATGTTTGACCATGGCGTTGGGTGAATTGTAGGCTACCAGAGTTGACTGTTTTGTTATCTTTTGTTAAAAGAACTAGCTGTTTTTGCAATCCTAAAGCGGCTCAGGAATGTGGTGTGCGAGTCGTGAGTGTGTGTGTGTGAGCACTTGTGTAGGACAACGAGTGCTTGACTGCAGAGTGTGTCAGGAACAAGTGTTGCTGGGTCAGAAGTGTCTCAAGGCCTCAGACAGGAGTCACGGTCACCTGAAGGAGTCAAGAGATGAGTAAGCAGTTCTAGAGGAACATAATGTCATCGCTGAAATTATTTCCACAAATATGGCTTTCACTTTTGCATGGAACATGTTGTGATGTGTATTATGCTTAGACTGCGTGATAGGAACACGTATCACAGACACACGCACCGCAATCCCTTATCACACCTCGGACAAAGCAGGTGCTGCGTGGAGATTTTTCGCCTCAGCGGGAGACTCTTGACAACATCACCAGCACACAGCTCAACACCCACTCTCTAATGGGCCCTCCTGCGACGCGGTCTAAAATGGACACGGCCACACCTAGCTCCTATTGACCACTTCGTTGACTTGGTTCAAACGCACAGCTCAACACCTACACTCCAACAGCCACTGTGTGACGTGGCTTAAAATAGGTTTGGTGTTCATGTTAGTATTCATGCTAAAGAAAGTCGCACACTCCATCTATAAACTCCCAGCAATTTGTTGGGTGTTTACCAACGTTTCGGCTGAGGAAGGCGCAGGGTGCCGGGGGAGGCGCCAGGGTGCCGAGGAAGGCGCAGGGATGCCGAAACGTTGGTCAATACCCATTAAATTGCTGGGAGTTTATATATGGAGTGTGCGACTTTCTTTTCTTTTATTCGTTGTTAGTCAGCACCTCCACACAAACACATTTTTCTGGGTGTGCGCCAGCTCATGTTTTTAATCTAGTATTCATGCTCAACACACCCACTAACTCGTTGGCATGAGGTGGAGAATCCGAATCGGGTGGGGATATCGTTTTGTCTTGCTGCTGCTGCTGTTTGTTTTGTTTTTTCTCTCCAGACGCTGTAGAATTACATCTATGAATGTTATCATATTAGGTTACTTGTTTCCTGACTGTGTTTCAGCTTTTGTATCCTGTTAGGGTAGGCCAGATTCTGTTGCTGTATTGAAAACCATGAATTAGAGCTAGGATTGATTTATGTTGATTTTGCAATCGTTGTTTCTGCTTTGGCAGTGCCTTTAAGTTAATATTACATGCTGTCTATTGGGCATGTTATATTGGCGTGTTAGCCTAAGTAACTTTGATCAATTATCGGATCACCTTTCCCTTGTTCTCACTGGTTCTATCATGGCAGCTCTTTTAAAAGCGTTGCCCGTAGCATCCCGAGGCTAGTAGTCTTATGTAATTCTTCTAGTGTGAATTATGTAAGTGTGTTGACACCCGCGGGTGAAACCTCCTTACCTATCGTGTTACGGGAACATAAAGTTTGGTTTGACCCGTTTCTGCCTGACGTGGTTGTCGAAGGATAAGGGATTGTGGGGTTGGTCAGCCGAGGCAGATCTGATTCTACACGAAGGCCATAGAGGCACAACTAAATGCTGTTCAGTCTCATTGGACAAACCGAACTGTACTTACTTTTTAATTGCTGGTATTTGGCCTTCTTTCCCTCTATTTACAGCTTGTTTGCTTGAACGCACCGCTACAGGTTTTGTGTAAGACCCCAGTCTGAGTTTGCCTCGGCCAAAGATTTGGCTAAAGATTTGTCTGCTTGCCACACGTGAGACGAGATTGTGACACACTGGAACGTGCAAGGCCCACCCCCCCCCACCCCAACCCCAACATTAAACTGCAAGCTATTTTTAACTGGCTCCAAAAAGCCTTTTGTCTTTTGCCTGGTCATGTGGATACAGGGGACAGGGAGTGCTGCAGTGTTGTTGCCTCCAGGCGATCTGTGGCGGGACATAACTGGAAGCCCACTCCCCCCCCCCCCCTCAATTAGAGCTGCTCGCTCCCAGAAGGCTTTCGAAGCACTGCAGCCAGCCATGGGAAAAGAGGGGAGAGGCGGAGTAGGGAGGGAGGGGGACTGGGTTTATAGGAGAGAGCGCGGGATGGAGTGAAAGAGGTGGTGATGGTGTAGGAATGGGAGTAGATTGAGAGGGATTTGGGTAGTTAGGGATGTTGGAAAGAGAGAATTCACAGAGATCGAAGGAGGGGTGGGTGGGTGTGTGGGAGAGAAAGGAGGGATTTAGAAATAGAAGGGAGGAAAAGCGACTGAAAAAGAGGAGTTGGGAAGTGGATTACAAGTCAGACCGTCTATAAGACCGTGTAAGTCTAAACCCAAGTGGTGTTCTCTGCTAGTTTGTTTACAGACTGCGTCAAGGCTTGTTTTGGACTGGGAAGATTGGGTGCGTGAGAGTGCTTTTTAACCCCTGCCCTTCCTTCCCCTGGCTCCAGTAGGAACTGATCTTCTGGAATGTAAACAGCCGCGGCTTACAGTGGGGTCACTGTTCCCGACGTACAAAGCCGCAAAACCATGGGAATACCCATTCACTGGGCTTCTAATCGCCTAGGTCCATACAGTTTGCTCCCGAACAACCACACAGCCCTGCCACAGATCCCGAGGCAGAAAGCTATTGTCTCATACAATGGCAAGTTATGTTTTGTAAACATGCCATATTTTCCGTTTGAATGCTCCCATGTGTTAAGCTCAGCCATTAGTGGAAAGCCAAATCAGTGACATAATATGCAAAAATAAAACCAAAACGAAGCTTGCCGTCTGTTTTCTTGTGATAAAGGTTGTGTGTTTTGAACGTTATCCAGAAGTTATTTTGATAACTTAAAAAGTGAGTTATTCAAGGGTTACGCAGCAAACCAATGCGCTAAAGAGGCCCATTGTGCCCTGTCTGCTATCTGTGCAGATAGAAACTGGGAAATGGGTGGGTAAAGAGACCAAGGTGGAGCAGGCTTGAAGAGTCATAACGTATGCTGCTAGTTCTAGTGCACATCACAGTATAGTCCTATATACTGCCACACACACACACACACACGGACCTACTTCCTGTGGGTGCTTTCAGACTATTTGTCACTCCACTACCCTCTTCCTGTCTGTCTCTTTTTCCATCGGTTTAAACCTCTGCTCTCCAGTCTTTCTGGCCTGGCTTTAGTCAACAGACATCCCGGATATGACACAGATAAAGATCTAATCTGTCCCAGTGGTTAACTGTTTGGATACTTTCATCACTTTAGTCAAAGCAGCGCGGTCCAGCCGTGCTTTCTAGACTGTACCGCACTGTAGGCCTACTGTCTGTCGGCTAGGCTAACACTGGCTGTCTGCTAAATAACAATGCTAAGGTTCTTGCCGCCAGTCTTTTAGCCCCTAATGGCGAAATTACTGTTCACCCTGTATCTCAATGACCCCAGCAGAGGTTTAGAGTAGCTTGTAATGTGGCGCTGTTATGCTAACGCAATGCAAATATGCTAATGTTGCTACATGCTAAAAGTTGCTATGCTAATGCTGTGGCTCATACAGAGACTATTTCTACCAGACGCTTTGAAGAGAGTAGTTACTAAAATAAATTGATACCCTACCTCCTAAAAATAACGACTTCCCAAATTACAATGGCTAAACAACATTTCCAGTGGCCAAACTCAAATCCACACACAGTCCTCCCAGTTTACAGATTTGCCCAGCATAGTTACATGGAACCCAAACCGGCTGCACCAAATGCGATCACGACATGCAGGTTAAAATATCAAAACAAACTCTGAACCAATTACATTAATTTGGGGACAGGTCGAAAAGCATTAAACATTTCTGGCAAATTAGCTAGTTAGCTTGCACTTGCTAGCTAACGTTAATCTGTCCTATTTAGCTAGTTTGCTGTTGCTAGCTAATTTGTCCTGGGATATAAACATTGAGTTGTTATTTTACCTGAAATGCACAAGGTCCTCTACTCCGACAATTAATCCACACATAAAACGGTCAACAGAATCATTTCTAGTCATCTCTCCTCCTTCCAGGCGTTTTCATCTTTGAACTTATGGTGATTGGCATCTAAACTTTCATAGTATTACCACGACGACCAGCAAAACAGTTCGTCTTTCAATCACCCACGTGGGTGTAACCAATAAGGAGATGGGAGAGGCAGGACTTGCAGCGCGATCTGCGTCAGAAATGGGAATTACTTCTATTTTAGCCCTTGGCAACGCAGTTGCTCATTGGCGCGCGTGAGCAGTGTGGGTGCAATAATTGAATAACATGGATTTCTAAATTTATTTTGTGGTCAGCCTGTTACCCACCCTCAGCGTTAGTCACTTCCTCCTCCAAACAAACTGTGTGTGGTGACTAAACTGTTGGGATGTGTGTGATCTCTTCCTTCTACTTCATGTGAGAGAACCTATGGAGGCAATATTGTAGATGTCTTGTTAAGTGGTTCATTGTTTCCACAGTATTGTATTCTCTTGCAAGGTTCCTCAGTCTTTACCTCCAGTTAGGCAAGCTGTCAGGCACTGGACAGAATCACTCAAGGTTGGGGCAGTATATCTCTCAGCACCTCTGGTGTTTTTGTATGAGTTGTAAGATGGCGCTGCAGTGGATAGCAGCCGTTTTACATGCTCCTGACCAATTTGACAATTTTGTGTTTTTTTTACGCTGATCTTTGTACATAATGTCTCTGCCATAATTTCCTATGAACGAATACAGCTTCTGGACATCAGAAGAGCTACGTTCCCCCCCCCCTCCCCCATCCCCACAGTGACAATACGTACAGCTGCACACTTACATAAGCCTACCAGACGAGTTAAATGCTTTCTATGCTTGCTTCGAGGCAAGCAACACTGAACCATGCATAAGAGCACCAGCTGTTCCGTACCTTTCTCTCTGTAGCCGATGTAAGACCTTTGAAACAGGTTAACAGACTGATTACCAGGACTAGGGCTGTTGCAGTGACCGTATCATTGCCACACCATGAGTCATGACTCATGAAAATTCTAAGTGACCGCTGAGTCATGCTAATCTCCTTTTATGCACTCTGGACAGGCATTAGTAGTACCCAACTCGCCAATGATCATCAGGTCGCTAATGGCCTGGTTCTCAGGGCCCTATTGTCCCTCTAACCACAGACATCAATGCAAATTAAATCAAAAATCACAAACACTTATCAAAATAGTATGTGCTTTTAAAACTCATCTCACTCTGATTGATCAATTTTAATAAAATAAATTAAACGGGTTGAATGAAAAACATGATCATTGTGGATGCTTCAAAACCTGATTTTAAAATAATGATTGTGCTGCTATACAATACAACCTACTGCATATTACACAAGGCATAAAAACATTTAAAAAAATACTGATTTTAAGATCTCTTTGGCACAATTGGTCTAGCCTAAATGAACATTCATATTTATCCTAAAATGATGGTGGATTTGATTTTGAATAGCCTAGTAATAGGATACGTTTTATATTTTCATAATTAATAGGCTGACTATTACCTTTTTATAAAGAATATCTCACCAGCACAAGTTTCCATCCCATCCCCTCCCCTCTCTCCTTCAGTCCTGTCTCCAGTGCGCGTTGAGAGGGGCTGTCAACAGTTTAATGAAATTTGTTTCGTTGTGAGAACATGTTACTATCGACGTTCCTGAACAGATTTCACTTGCTTTCCCAAATGAAGCACTGGGTAGCTGGAGGAACAGGGTTGGAGAGCCTCGGGCTGTGGCGGGCACAACATTTTGTCAGCCGGTGATTGTCAAGCAAATAACTGTCAGTCTCATGGTAATTCACCGTTAATTAACATAAACACATTTAGCATCTCCTGGCTTCCACACACAGCTTACAAGCCATTTTAAAAAGTTGAATAAATCCATGTAATATACCCTACACCTTCACAATAAATCCATGATTTTAGACCGGTCTAAAGAAGCATGATATGGAGAAAATGGCTATGCCAAATGGCTGTAGGCTACACTAGTTCATTTAGCAGACAGGATTTGCTTATCTATCTGTGGCATTATTTTGTAGTATGAAGAATACAATTGAACAAAAAGCTGAATAAAATATAAATATTTTCTCAACAATTTGAGGGAGTGCGCACATGCGGCTATTCTGTGAGCGGTTAACAAAGAAATAGGTATTCCTACATGCCTAATTTAGAGGTATTACGGTAACTTTAGTTCTGTAAACTTTGGGCTATATGTTTTGATTTTTAATACATTGTAAGGCTGCCCACATTTACTTTTCGTCAGCCAACAAGATGAGTAGGCCTAGCGAACAGCGAGCGCACTAGCCTATATCAATCTACTATTCCCCCATAGGACAAAAGTCGACCTATTCTGTGCAAGAAATAAATATTCCGAACAGTTGTGGGATGTGATGGATCCCAAATTTAATACAAGTACTAGCATCAAAACCTTTTTTATGCAATGTGGCTGACGCAACAGAGCAGAATGTTTAACTTAAAATGTTGATAAACTATTAGGCTATTTCTTCCCATTATAAGCGCAGTAATGCGCACATGGTAGTAGGCTATAAGCGTGAATGTTCCATTAGCGGAAAACCCCATTATCAAAAGTGACCGCAAATGTGATTATGCACGTAATGCTTTTATTATAAAGGTGCATTTTTATGGTGAAAATGATCTTCCCCAAACTTGAACTTAACGCACTGCGTATATACACCAGTTAGGCTCTACACCCCTTGTAAAGTAGATTGATGTGCTTAATTTGAAGAAGTTATTTGGCCACTTTAGTTGTGATACAAACCTTATTAAAACATATAGGCCTATGAGCTAGGCTAAATGAGGTGTGCAACTATGATAAGAAAAAGTAGCAAAAAAAGGCATTGTTTCTTATGCTGGTCATCATTCACGAGTGATAGGTTAATATTGTCACCCATCAGCCTATTCTTGATTTAATCTTGTCTTTACATATAATATATATATATGTGTGACATTTGTTAGGATTTAGAATAGACTATTATCATGCACCTGTATCAACCGGGGCAGCAGGAACAATTACAGTACATGTCATCTATGCACTTTAAATAGCGAATAGAGGACGATTTTTCCCCATGGTTTATTTTCATGCCAGCCAGGTAGGCTATACTCCTGTTGTAAATATAAGCTATGTGCTCAATATTAGGAACGTTGACAAATAAATATAGTAGGCCTAGCCTATAGAAAGCTGATGGGATCCTCCTCTTTTTATTAGCAGCCATCACTCTATTTTCTCCCGCAATTAAATAGCCTATTGAAATGTTGCACAACATGAGATCATGGGCTCTCATGAAGTGTTTGATTTTAGATTTTCAAATACATTTGTATTGATGTCAGAGTGATTAGAGGGACAATAGAGTGCGGCGTACCAGGCATTTAGCAAGCTTGGTAGGCTATTAATGACCAGCAGCAGCATCAGAGCTTGGAGAAGCCTAATTACCGTGACTAAATGGTCATGTGGAATTTGACTGCCTTCATTACTCGTGACCGCCGGTATGGCGGTAATAGTCACCGCAACAGCCCTTGGAGAGCCCATGGTAGAGTTTGGGCGGAATATCACCTGTCGCACAGCTAAATTACCGGAGTAGACACCTGACACGAGTGAAAAACTACCGACGGGAAAGTGGCCTCCATTTGCTATTCCAGTGTATACGGATGACATGTTTTTTTAGTCTTGCCCCTGTTC
Source organism: Salvelinus sp. IW2-2015 (assembly GCF_002910315.2). Classification (NCBI taxonomy): domain Eukaryota; kingdom Metazoa; phylum Chordata; class Actinopteri; order Salmoniformes; family Salmonidae; genus Salvelinus; species Salvelinus sp. IW2-2015. Next base: position 14,764,844 of record NC_036858.1, read on the forward strand.
TTGCCCATTTCATAACAGGCCATTCTAAATTTAAATTAATTTTACATATTAGTAAAGTCAATATTAAATTGAGAATAGTCTGATGGTTGTTGTTACGTTACAGCCTTATTCTAAAATGGATTAAATAAAATGTTTTCCTCATCAATATCCCATAACGACAAAGAGAAAACAGGTTTTTAGAAATGTTTGCAAATTTATTCAAACTAAAAAACGGATACCTTATTTACCTACAGTGAGCACCATAATTCATTGGACAGTGACCATTTTTTTTGTTATTTTGGTTCTGTACTCTAGCACTTTGAGTTTGACAATGAGGGTGAAGTGCAGACTGTCAGCTTTAATTTTAGGGTATTTTCATACATATCGGATGAACCGTTTAGAAATGACAGCACCTTTTGTACATGGTCCCCCCCATTTATAAGGTACTACAAGTATTTGTTGAATTGGCTTCACAGATGTGTGTCGTTAGGCAGGTGTATTCAAGCGTGTCGTTAGTAAATGCAGCAGAGCTGTTGATGAATGTATTGATTCTAGACTTTGCTATTGCCTTTAGAGGTTGTTGTTGGGTATGACAACATGAGGAAGACAGCAGTGTCGATGCAAATGAAGCTGGCTGTCATAAGGCTCAGAAATGAAAATTAATCAATCAGGAACATTGCAAAAACCGTGGGCATGCCCAAGTCAACAGTTTGTTTCATCATAAACAAGAAAAAAACAACCGGTGAACTCAATTATGTCAAAAGACCCGGTAGACTGAGGAAGACCACTGTAGTGGATGACCGGAGAATACTCTCTATGGTGAAGAAAATCCCCCTGACAACAGCCCAACAGATCAAAAACACTCTTCTGGATGCAGGTGTAGATGTGTCAAAGTCTACCATACGTAGAAGACTACACCAGCAGGACTACAGTGGGTACACTACAAGATGCAAACCACTGATGAGCCTGAAGAACAGAAAGGAGAGATTACAGTTTGCTAAAAAGCACCTAAAAGAGCCCCAAGAGTTCTGGAAAAAAGTATTGTGAACAGATGAGACAAAGATTAACATGCACCAGAGTGATGGAAAAAGGAAAGTGTGGAGGAGAAAAAACACATGCCCATGATCCAAAGCATACCACCTCATCTGTGAAACATGGTGGAGGGGGTGTTATGGCTTGGGCCTGTATGGCTGCCAGTGAAACATGGTGGAGGGGGTGTTATGGCTTGGGCCTGTATGGCTGCCAGTGGAACAGGCTCACTTGTCTTCATCGATGATGTGACTGCAGACAGAAGTAGAACAATTAATTCTGAAGTCTACAGAAATATTTTATCTGCTCAGATTAAACCAAATGCCTCAACTCATTGGACGGCACTTTATCATGCAACAAGACAATAACCCTTAACATACTGCTAGAGCAACGAAGGGGTTTTTGATGGCCAAAAAGTGGAAAATCCTTGACTGGCTGAGTCAATCACCAGATCTGAATCCAATTGAACATGCATTTACATGCTGAAGAGGAGACTGAAGGCAATAAGTCCCCTGCCTCTGGCAGAGCATCACCAGGGAAGATACCCAGCGTCTGGTGATGTCGATGCATCGCAGACTTCAAGCAGTCATTGCATGCAAAGGATATGCGACCAAATATGAACAATGATTACTTTATTCTAATTTATCTTACTGTCCAATGTTTTGATGCCCGAAAATGGGGGGGACTATGTAAAAAAGCTTCTATAATTTCAAGCGTTAATCCGATATGTATGAAAATGCCCTCAAATGAAAGCTGATAGTCTGCACTTCACCCTCATTGTCATTGTACCTTTCAAACTCAGTGCTAGAGTACAGAAACAAAAAATGGTCACTGTCAAATGAAATGGTGCTCACGGTAAGTATTCAGCCCCCTTTGCTATGAGACTAGAAATTGAGCTCAGGTGCATCCTGTTTCCATGATCATCCTTGAGATGTTTCTACACTTGATTTGGAGTCCACTTGTGGTAAATTCAATTGATTGGACATGATTGGAAAGGCACACACCTGTCTATATACACTGCTCAAAAAATAAAGAGAACACTAAAATAACACAATCCTAGATCTGAATGAATGAAATATCTTATTAAATACTTTTGTCTTTACATAGTTGAATGTGCTGACAACAAAATCACACAAAAATTATAAATGGAAATCAAATTTATCAACCCATGGAGGTCTGGATTTGGAGTCAACCTCAAAATTAAAGTGGAAAACCACACATACAGGCTGATCCAACTTTGATGTAATTCCTTAAACAAGTAAAAATGAGGCTCAGTAGTGTGTGTGGCCTCCACGTGCCTGTGATATGACCTCCCTACAACGCCTGGGCATGCTCCTGATGAGGTGGCGATGTGCTCTGAGGGATCTCCTCCCAGACCTGGACTAAAGCATCCGCCAACTCCTGGACAGTCTGGTGCAACGTGGCGTTGGTGGATGGAGCGAGACATGATGTCCCAGATTGTGCTCAATTGGATTCAGGTCTGTGGAACGGGCGGGCCAGTCCATAGCATACATGCCTTCCTCTTGCAGGAACTGCTGACACACTCCAGCCACATGAGTCTAGCATTGTCTTGCATTAGGAGGAACCCAGGGCCACCCGCAGAATATGGTCTCACAAGGGGTCTGAGAGATCTCATCTCGGTACCTAATGGCAGTCAGGCTACCCTCTGGCGAGCACATGGAGGGCTGTGCGGCCCCCCAAAGAAATGCCACCCACACACCATGACTGACCACGACCGCCAAACCGGTCATGCTGGAGGATGTTGCAGGCAGCAGAACGTTCTCCACGACGTCTTCCAGACTCTGTCACGTCTGTCAATGTGCTCATGTGCTCAGTGTGAACCTGCTTTCATCTGTGAAGAGCAACAGGGTGAAGCGAATTTGCCAATCTTGGTGTTCTCTGGAAAATGCCAAACGTCCTGCACGGTGTTGGGCTGTAAGCACAACCCCCACCTGTGGACGTCGGCCCTCATACCACCCTCATGGAGTCTGTTTCTGACCGTTTGAGCAGACACATGCACATTTGTGGCCTGCTGAGGGTCATTTTGCAGGGCTCTGGCAGTGCTCCTCCTTCTCCTCCTTGCACAAAGGCGGAGGTAGCGGTCCTGCTGCGGGGTTGTTGCCCTCCTACGGCCTCCTCCACGTCTCCTGATGTACTGGCCTGTCTCCTGGTAGCGCCTCCATGCTCTGGACAACTACGCTGACAGACACAGCAAACCTCCTTGCCACAGCTCGCATTGATGTGCACACTGGATGAGCTGCACTACCTGAGCTACTTGTGTGGGTTGTAGACTCCGTCTCATGCTACCACTAGAGGAAAGCACCGCCAGCATTCAAAAGTGACCAAAACATCAGCCAGGAAGCAGGAAACTGAAAATGGTCTGTGGTCACCACCTGCAAAACCACTCCTTTATTGGGGTGTCTGCTAATTGCCTATAATTTCCACCTGTTGTCTATTCCATTTGCATATTCCATCCAAATTTATTGTACAATCAGTGTTGCTTCCTAAGTGGACAGTTTGATTTCACAGAAGTTTGATTGACTTGGAGTTACATTGTGTTGTTTAAGTGTTCCCTTTATTTTTTTGAGCAGTGTATGTATATTATATATATATATAGGGTCCCACAGTTGACAGTGCATGTCAGAGCAAAAACCAAGCCATGAGGTCGAAGGAATTGTCCTTAGAGCTCAGACAGTATTGTGTCGAGGCACAGATCTGGGGTAGTGTACCAAAATATTTCTGCAGCATTGAAGGTCCCCAAGAACACAGTGGCCTCCATCCATTCTTAAATGGAAGAAGTTTAGAACCACCAAGACTCTTCCTAGAGCTGGCAAGACGGAAGCCATTTCTCAGTGAAAGGCACTTGACAGCCCGCTTGGAGTTTGCCAAAAGGAAAAAGGACTCTGACCATGAGAAACAAGATACTTTGGTCTGATGAAACCAAGATTGAACTCTTTGGCCTGAATGCCAAGTGTCACGTTTGGAGGAAAACAGGCACCACTCATCCCCTGGCCAATACCATCCCTACGGTGAAGCATGGTGGTGGCAGCATCATGCTGTGGGGATGTTTTTCAGCGGCAGGGACTGGGAGACCAGTCAGGATCAAGGGAAAGATGAACTGAGCAAAGTACAGAGAGATCCTTGATGAAAATCTGCTCAGGACCTCAGATTGGGGCGAAGGTTCACCTTCCGACAGGAGAATGAACCTAAGCACACAGCCAAGACAATGCAGCAGTGGCTTCGGGACAAGTCTCTGAATGTTCTTGAGTGGCCCAGCCAGAGCCCGGACTTGAACCCAATCGAACATCTCTTGAGAGACCTGAAAATAGCTGTGCAGCGACGCTCCCCATCCAATCTGACAGAGCTTGAGAGGATCTGCAGAGAAGAATGTGAGAAACTCTCCAAATACAGGTGTGTCAAGCTTGTAGCGTCATACCCAAGAATACTCTAGGCTGTAATCGCTGCCAAAAAGTGCTTTTAATAAAGTACTAAGTAAAGGGTCTGAATACTTTTTTATTTTTTATAAATTTGCACATCTAAACCTGTTTTTGCTTTGCCATTTTGGGGTGTTGTGTGTAGATTGATGAGAACAAAAGCAATTGAATCAATTTTAGAATAATGCTGTAACCTAACAAAATGTGGAAAAAGGGAAGGGGTCTGAATACTTTCCGAATGCACTGCATGTACATATCTACCCCAATTACCTTGTACTCCTGCATCAACTCAGTACTGGTACTCTGTGTATATAGCCAAGTTAAAGTTACTCATTGTGTATTTATTCCTTGTGTTATTTTTTTATTTTTCTCTCTGCATTGTTGGGAAGGGACCCTTAAGTAAGCATTTCACTGTTAGTCTACACCTGTTGTTTACGAAGCATGTGACAAATGACATTTCATTTGACGAGTGCCATCCTGGTCATAACACCATAAAAGAGGAACAAATCTTGAACAGGTTCCTTTTATACAGCACTTTTTTTTTTCACCCTCTTCCTTTCTCTCACTCTTTCTTTTAACGATTTCCAACCATTCATGGTGCAGAGAAAGCCTGTCTCTGGGAGGCTTTGGCTAGATGAGTGTATACTCTCTCTCTCACGTATACTCTCTCACTTAATTTTTTACTTTCCCATTACACGCTCACTCTCTCTCTGTCCCCTACCCTCCCTCGCTCACTGACTTTCACTCTTTCTCTGTCTGTCTGTGTCTGTCTGTCTGTCATTCACTCCCTCTCCTCTGTGCCAATAAATCATTTGAGTTTGAGATGGGAGCCAACAGCATTGTTTAACTTCTTTCTCCCCTGAACCCCCTCGTCCGACCCCTATAAAGACAAAAATGGTCTGACTGACTGCTCGCTCAGTTTGCTCCAAACACTAGACCAGGACACCGACAAAAGGTTTCATTTGAAGCCTCGGGGCGAAGAGTTTAGCCAACTCTGAGACAAGCGTCTAATAAAGCGAAAGACTGAGGGAGGGGCTAGCTGGAATGAGAGGGGACGGGACATTTTCCCCCCAGGACTTGTGTGGCGGCGTTCATGAGTGACACACACACACACACGATACTGTATCTCAGTCCCGAGTCTGTTTGTCTAGAGGTCATAACCCAGCACTGCCAGTGGCCTGTTGGGAATGACTGCTTCTAGCGCTGCCTCTATTTGGCCACAAAATGCTTCAAAACTTAAGTCGCCATACTAGGAAGCTACTTTCCAACGTGTGTTGATTTAGCTACAAGGCAGTAGCACGTTCACGCATACAGAAATGGCATACATGGCAACCTGGTGATTGAGGGTTCTACCATCTTTTTTGACGGTGTGGTTGTACTTGTCTGTATTTTATGCTTCTTAATATAATAGTGATGGGGGAAAATCTATACAGTTCCATATTGTACTCTTATTTTGGACAATTTTATATTGTTACTTTGACTCCCAACTATTGATTTGTTAAAAAAGAAACATTTTGTTGTTAGATAGCCTTAGCAAATGCTTGTCAGCTCAGCCGTACCTGCACCAGAATGATGGCATGAGTAATCCTTCAGCTTGTTCTCAATCTTCTTTTTAAATAGTAAGCCAATATGTTTTCAACACTTTTTTTTTATAACCATGACTGATCAATACTCATTTCGTCATGATCTCTCTCTCGTCTTTCTGTGAGCAATATGTTTTGACGCTCGCATTAAATTCGCAGTATCGAATCGTAGTACCTAATAGAATCATGAGAATCGCAATACATATTGTATCAGCGCGTAAGTATCGCGATATCGTATCGTGAGGTTCCTGGCAATTCCCAGCCCTACTGAGTAATACAAATTCTAAATGTTTTATGAGTAGTGCATGACCCTCGATGGCAACAACTTAATTCTAAGTTGTTTTAAGAGGCTGATTTATTTTATATTCAACCAAACAAAACTGGGAGGGAAGTATTCCAATTTGTAGAACTTTTCATTTCTTTAGCACTGTATCAGCATATCTTTATAGACAATATTGTAGACTGGCATCGACGATATATAGCCCAGCCGTACTACCCAAGGTAGTTTACGGGTTGCGTCTCCGAGAGTGACGGGTGCAGGTGTGTTGTCTGACCTCTTGACCTCTCACCTTGTCTTTAACGGGCTGCTAACCCGGTCAGCTGTTAAGGTCAAGTCACTGCAGAGCCCAGGGTGGACTCTGAAGTCTTTGAAATGAGTTTGGTTTGACCAGGGCAGGTCATATAGATATTAATAAGACTGCTGGAGTACAGTAGTTTGAATTGAATTGGCTGATAAAATTTAGGCCTATGCCTCCTAAAGGTTATCCTACGTTAGAATTGATAGCCTAGATAACGATGTGTTACTTTTTGACATGGATTGAGGCATTTCTTTAAGACCAAGTTCCCCAACCACAGCTTTCAGACATTAAACGTCTTTTTATTGTTATTGTTTATATTCTTTCACCCCATTTTTATGCATAGTGCCAAGTAGTAAAAAGCCACACGACCCCATACGGTGGTTCCTTGGCCAACCCGACAGTCTCATTGTTGTTGGGTGAGCCACTCGCTCTTTAATAACCCACTCCAGCTTCCTCAGGACCTAGCCCAGCATTCCCACTGCCGACGGCCACGGCTTGGCACCTCTCCAGGGCACCACCTAATCAGCTTACCGCTACCTCCCCCCCCCCCCCCCCCCCCCCCCCCCCCCCCCCCCTGTTATTTTGTTTTTCAAACTCCATCATTACCCCCCCCCCCCCTCAACAGCACACTCTCTCCCAAGGGTAGTGCACTGGGAACAGCAGGCTAATGGCTAGGCACTGCAGAACACTGTTTCAACAGGCTAACAGCTAGGCACAGACCTGAAAAAAAGAACAACTGTTACAGCAGGCGAATGGCTAACTGCAACGTACAGGGCCGCGTGAAAACAGTCTAAAGTAAAGGCGAACTGCTATGCTAGGCACAAGCCTACAGAACACTGTTACAGCACTGTTGAGGAATGTTTTGCCCTAGTACCAGGGTGTCAAACAGAGATCATAGAGTTCCTAGAAGAGCACATGTGGGTGAATGTGTTCACTAGCCTGGCGTGTCTTAATTACTTTATCAGCTCTGGTGGTGATTTGAGTCAATAGTTGGACATTTGCCCAGAGATTTCCACTAAAGACTCATTATTTGAGGCCTGACTGCACTTGTTATTGCTTGACTGGGTGTAAAATGGTAGACGTGAGCTAGCAGGGGAACTATGAAGATTGGGATGTTGTACGAACATGAAACTCACGTGTAGTAGCAGTGTGTCCTCTGTTTTAAGCAGTGGAAATGAGAGCATGGAAATCAACGTATGGCTCTCTTAACCTAATAATAATAATTTCAACTTTTAAGGCGCTATTCATTACCTAAAGAATCTCAAAGCGCAACAAAAAAAGACCAAGCAATTTTGAAAAACATCATTCATGAGATGGAAGGTAATCAAATCAAATTGTATTTGTCACATGCGCCGAATACAACAGGTGTAGGTAGACCTTACCGTGAAATAGTTACTTACAAGCCCTTAACCAACAATGCAGTTCAAGAAAGAGTTAAAAATATATTAACTAAAAAGAGTAAATGTAATTAAAAAGTAGCACAATAAAATGACAATAACGAGGCTATATACAGGGGGTACCGGTACCGAGTCAATGTGCGGGGGTACAGGTTAGTCGAGGACATTTGTACATGTAGGTAGGGGTAAAGTGAATATGCATAGATAATAAACAGCGAGTAGCAGCAGTGTAAAAACAAGGGGGGGTGTGTGTCAATGTGAATAGTCCGGGTGGCCATTTGATTTAATTGTACAGCAGTCTTCTAGCTTGGGGGTAGAAGCTGTTAAGGAGCCTTTTGGACCTAGTACCGCTTGCCGTGCGGTGGCAGAGAGAACAGTCTGACTTGTGGGGCTGGAGTCTTTGTCAATGTTTTGGGCCTTCCTCTCACACTGCCTAGTATATAGGTCCTGGATGGCAGGAAGCTTGGTTCCAGTAATGTATTGGGCTGTACGCATTACCCCCTATTAGAGGTCGAGCGATTTATGATTTTTTTCAACACCGATACCGATTATTGGAGGACCAAAAAAAGCCTATGCCGATAATAAAAAAAAATATATATTTATTTGTAATAATGACAATAATGACAATTACAACAATACTTAATGAACACTTTATTTTAACTTAATATAATACATAAATAAAATCAATTTAGTCTCAAATAAATAATGAAACATGTTCAATTTGATCTAAATTATGCAGTTTTGGAGAAGAATGTAAAGTGCAATATGTGCCATGTAAAAAAGCTAAAGTGTAAGTTCCTTGCTCAGAACATGAGAACATATGAAAGCTGGTGGTTCCTTTTAACATGAGTCTTCAATATTCCCAGTTAAGAAGTTTTAGGTTGTAGTTATTATAGGAATTATAGGACTATTTCTCTCTCTACCATTTGTATTTCATATAACTTTGACTATTGGATGTTCTTATAGGCACTATAGTATTGCCAACCTAATCTCGGGAGTTGATAGGCTTGAAGTCATAAACAGCGCTGTGCTTCAAGCATTGCGAAGAGCTGCTGGCAAACGTAGGAAAGTGCTGTTTTGAATGAATGCTTACGAGCCTGCTGCTGCCTACTACCGCTCAGTCAGACTGCTCTATCAAATCATAAACTTAATTATAATATAATAAACACACAGAAATATGAGCCTTAGGTCATAAATATGGTCAAATCCGGAAACTATCATTTCAAAAACAAATTTTATTCTCTCTGTGAAATATGGAACCGTTATGTATCTTATTGAACGGGTGGCAACCCTAAGTCTAAATATTGCTGTTACATTGCACAACCTTCAATGTTATGTCATAATTATGTAAAATTCTGGCAAATTAATTACGGTCTTTGTTTGGAAGAAATGGTCTTCACACAGTTCGCAACGAGCCAGGCGTCCCAAACTGTTGCATATACCCGGACTCTGCTTGCACTGAACGCAAGAGAAGTGACACAATTTCCCTAGTTAATATTGCCTGCTAACATGAATTTCTTAACTAAATATGCAGGTTTAAAAAATGTGTGTATTGATTTTAAGAAAGGCATTGATGTTTATTGTTAGGTTCATTGGTGCAACGATTGTGCTTTTTTTTCGCGAATGCGCCCTTGTTAAATCATCACCCGTTTGGCGAAGTAGGCTGTGATTTTAAATGATAAATTAACAGGCACCGCATTGATTATATGCTGCAACGCAGGACAAGCTAGTTAAAGTAGTAATATCATCAACCATGTGTAGTTAACTAATGATTATGTTAAGATTGATTGATTGTTTTTAATAAGATAAGTTTAATGCTAGCTAGCAATTTACCTTGGCGCCTTGCTGCACTCGCGAAACAGGTGGTCAGCCTGCCACGCAGTCTCCTCGTGGATTGCAATGTAATTTGCCATAATCGGCGTACAAAAATGCCGATTACCAATTGTTATGAAAACTTGAAATCGGCCCAAATTAATCGGCCATGCCAATCTTAATCGGTCGACCTCTACCCTCTATAGTGCCTTACAGTCAGATGCCGAGCAGTTGCCATACCAGGCGGTGATGCAACCAGTCAGGATGCTCTTGATGGTGCAGCTGCAGAACTTTTTGAAGATCTGGGGACCCATGCCAAATCTTTTCAGTCTCCTGAGGGGGGAAAAGGTGTTGTCGTGCCCTCTTCGAGACTGTCTTGGTGTGTTCGGACCATGATAGTTTGTTGGTGATGTGGACACCAAGGAACATGAAACTCTCGACCCGATCAACTGCAGCCACTTCGATGTTAACGGGGGGCCTAATGAGAAGGTTGGGAACGTTCATTGCTTGAGTGGTCATCAGAGGAAGGCGGTCAAAGGGGGATAGCAAGCAAAGATGGTCTTTGAATCAAGGTGGGTCGCCGTCTGTGTGGCTTCTCCATAATAGGACTCAGATAAGGTTTGAGCTCAGCTACTGCGGTTCATGGACTCTGTAGTAGGTGGTGTCCATGAAATTAAGCACCCACTTGGCATTCATGTGGTGTCAGAAAGCAGACCAAATGTTTATCATTCAAGATGTAGGGTCTTTGTCTTTTCAGTCGACTTGGTTATTTGTATGATGATTACAGTGGTGGTGAAGTGCCCAGTTGTTGCCAGCGAGGCGGTACATTCACAATAAAGCCGGTCAACCCAAGTGCTGTGTCAGAGGACACTGCAGAGCTCCAGACACTGCTGCTTGGCTCCTACCATCTGATCCTGGATCTGTTGCTCCATGTACTGAGGAATCCACTCTTTGCAAAATTGTTTTCGATTAGAAATTAAACTGATTTAAATTGAAAGTGGACATACATTTTTGTTGGAACTTTTCAATAAAGAGTTGTCCATCAAACTGGCACTACCATTGTTATTGGATCATAGTTGTTCTTGGATAGGTTGCCCTGGTGACACAGCAGGGTAGTGTCATACATTTTGATTGGCCCGTGTTGTGGAGAGGGGTCAAGTGTCAAAGGCTTCACGCTGGTTATGTGTTTACTCACTGAATATTCCATAAACTAAAGCCAAGCCACCTAGTGGGTTTAGATAAGCCATCCCTTCCTGTTACCATGGGAACAGGATCAACGGCCCTGACCTAGGCAGTCAATAAAATCAAAACGGGCTCTCTCGCTGTTGCAGGTCTTTCGCTTTCTCTACTCCCTTTTCATCCATCTGCCATATTACATAATACAAAAAAAGGAACATGGACCATTGGACACCAAATGTACACATCTTGTTATATGAATGAATTGCTTAGACTATAAAATCAGCAGCAAAGTGTGAAAAGTGGGGGCTGAATGATGAGAGCAGACGGACACAGCAGATGCGTCGAAGTAGGTGGGCGTCAGAACAGTAGGATGGTGAGAGGCAGAGGGAAACCATACAGACAGAGATGCAGTGCCTTCAGAAAGTATTCATACCCCTTGACTTATTCCACATTTTGTTGTGTAACAGCCTGAATTAAAAATGTATAAACATTTTTGGAACTCACCCAACTACACACAATACCCCACCCATACTGACAAAGTAAAAATATGTTTTTAGGAATCTTTGCTAATTTGAGTCAATACATGTTAGAATCACCTTTGGCAGCGACTAGAGCTGTGAGTCTTTCTGGGTAAGTCGCAAAGCTTTGCACACCTGGATTGTACAACATTTGCACATTTTATTTAAAAAATTATTCAAGCTCTGTCAAGTTGGCTGTTGATCATTGCTAGACAGCCATTTTCAATTCTTGCCATAGATTTTCAAGCAGATTTAAGTCAAAGCTTGTAACTAGGCCACTCAGGAACATTCAATGCTGTCTTTGTTTTAGGTTATAGTCCTGCTGAAAGGTGAATTACTCTGTCTGTTGGAAAGCAGACTGAACCAGGTTCTGCTCTAGGATTTTACCTGAGCTTAGCTCTATTCCGTTTCCTTTTAGCCTAAAAAAAACTCCCTAGACCTTGCCGATGACAAGCATACCCATAACATGATGCAGCCATCACCATGCTTGAAAATATGAAGAGTGGTATTCAAGGTGGTGTTGTGTTGGATTTGCCCCAAACACAATGCTTTGTGTTCAGGACATAACATTTATTCTTTTCCACAATTTTTTGCAGTTTTTCTTTAGTGCGTTATTACAAACAGGATGCATGTAATGGAATATTTTGTACATGCTTCCTTTTCACTCTGTCATTTAGGTTAGTATTGTGGAGTAACTTCAATGTTGATCCCACTTAGAGTTTAATGCTCTGATAGGAGAAAACTAACTGTTTTAAATTCACCATTGGCCTCATGGTGAAATTCCAGAGCGGTTTCCGTCCTCTCTGGCAACTGAGTTAGGAAGGACACCTGTATCTTTCTAGTGACTGGGTGTATTGATACATCATCCAAAGTGTAATTAGTAACTTCTCGATGCTCAAAGGGAAATTTAGTGTCAGCTTTTTTTTAACCCTCTACCTTTCCAAGGGATTGGAAAACCTCCCTGGTCTTTGTGTTTGAATCTGTGGTTGAAATTCACTGCATGACTGAGGGACCTTACAGATAATTGTATGTGGGGTAGAGTTGAGGTAGGCATTCAAATCGTGTTAAATACTATTATTGCACACAGTCTTTGCAAATGATTATGTGACTTGTTAAGCACATTTTTACTCCTGAACTTACTTAGGCTTGCCATGACAAAGTGGTTGAATACTTACTGACTCAAGACATTTAACCTTTTTAGATTTTTTAAAATTAATTTGTAAACCTTTCTAAAAACATAATTCCACTTTGACATTATGGGTTATTCTGTGTAGACCAGTGACACTATGTGGGGTGGGGGGGAATCAAGAGGTGTGAATACTTTCTGAAGGCTTGTAGATAGCAGTAGAGATGGAACGATTTCTATATGTACTGATTTATCCCAGACATGCAGAGGAAGCAAAATAAGAGGTTAAGAGATGAGAGCAAGTGAAATGGGGAAAGTGAGGCACCTCTGTCTCGGACAGGTCTGAACAAACGTAAAGAACCCCCCCCCCCCCCACACACACACACACTCACACAGAGTTCATGCCCAGTAGTCTAGCAAAAAATTACGCTATCCACCCCATAGCCAGGAAGCAGAAATAGGTGCTGTCTCTTACCGCGACACAGCACCAGACTGACTCTTCAGCTCCACTATACACAATGCGTTGTCATTAGCGTCGCGTCAAAGTGATGTTCTACCTGCTACACAGGGTGTTTTGAGAGTAGAGAGTAGTAGAGGGAAGAGTGTCTTTATTCTATTTTGCCTGCTGTACTGTACCATATTCATCAATTTATGCATAAGTACAATAGCTTTGGCCAAAACCTGGACAAGTACTCATGAAATTGTTGCTAGTGGTTGTACTAAATGATCTTCTAATTTCACAAGTTGCTTTTGTTTACATTGTGAACCTAGCTCGTAGGGATGGGCGATATGGCCAAAATATATCACAATATTTTTGACGATATTTGATGTTTTTGAATAATACAAGTTCTAAATATGTTTTCTGAGTAGTTCATGACCCTAGGGTGGCAACACATCAATTATTACAAGGTATTTCAATGGGGCTTTCTCCATTTATACTGTTCAGTCCAAATCCAAATAAAAATTATTTTCAGGAATTTCTATTTCTGCATTTCCTGCACTTTTATAATAATTTCCACACTGTGCCACGCAGCATGATATGGGCAAAAAATCTAGGCCTAGTTAATTGAACTGTCGGAATCATGGAAATAACGATTATTCTAAGTCTATAGTTGGAATATAGTGGGCGGCATCTTGAATACATTGTTTGACATGACAACAAATGAATAAGCCAGTGAGGAATTATTGACAGGATAGAAACCAAAGTTTTTGTCTGTTTCAAGATGACCCTAATTAGATGTTTCATGAAGAATGAAAACGTGAATGTATCTAGCCAGCCAACATATTCATGCTTCGCCTATTCCTCTCTGATAAGCATGTTTGTGAAACGGTATCTTATCTAGGCTTACACCAGCACTGGTACCAGGCAGTAATGGCTAGCTAACGTAAACTCACTCCATTCCGTACAAATGTGCGCAACCGCAACGTTCAAACGAGGCTACAAAGAAAACTAATGGGACTGTAGCGACTGTGTTGACTTCAAAATCGGGGGTGTGAACTAGGTTTCTATTCAAGCGTTGATCGACATGGTAATGGCTCTATAGTATTGGAGAAAAGTTGAANACTGTGTTGACTTCAAAATCGGGGGTGTGAACTAGGTTTCTATTCAAGCGTTGATCGACATGGTAATGGCTCTATAGTATTGGAGAAAAGTTGAAAAAACTGACCCTCTGTTACATCGTGACGTGTCATGTCGTAACGTACAGCACGCATAAAGCAACTATTTCTGTCTTACAATCTCTCTCCACCAGGTGTAGCACTTCTCTCATTGTTTAAAAACAAGAAATGGACCCGTGAAATGGACAGTAAGGGGGGGATACCTAGTAATTTTTTGCGTCATCTTTGCATGCGATCATCTTTCTCAAAGCCGCTGTTTACTTCTAAGATCACTTTAGCACCGCCCTAAAAACCCGATTCAAATTCGACACAAACCTTCAAATAGGTATGTAATGACATATTATATAAACTCTTTATAGTGTTTTATTTACATTTTAGAGGTGATAAGGTGATAAGTTGGACAGATCGAGTAAAAAAAAAAAAAAAAAAAAGCAATTTCCCCACACACCATCTCTCCTTCTCACTATCACGCATTAGTTTCGCTTCCCCACCCGCCATTTAAAAAAAAAAGACCCAACGGGGCTCATTGCCTGCTTGAATTATGCAGAAACGGGCAGCGTTTAGGTCATGTAATTGATTCTGTTGGAAAGGGGAGAAATTGTGGTTTACAATGGTATTGACATTACAGTTGATCTGGAAGTATTACGTTTTTGGGGCGCTAAAATAAGGGCAATTGTACGGACCAAGGCGATGTACGAGTTTACGTTAGTTGACATTGCGACACTTAGCCGCTAATGCTAATCGCTAGTTAGTACTAACACAAATTATTTCAGCAACACCTTGCTAAGAAAAGACAAACTAGCAAACAGTAGTTTGTGAGACAGTAAGATACCCAAACGAATAGTGTAATTATAGAACACTTGTGGAAAGCAGCATGCCACCAACATTGTTGCATCCACCTGACCATGCGGATCGAAGAAAGTGCTCGTGACTCCGTGGTCAAGCAACTGCTCTCTCCTTGAGTGACAGGGGGCAGGGCTTTGTGTGGCTAGCGGCATACAGCAGCAGGAGGGGGAGCGCGATGACTCGAGAAGCAAACAGAGTAAACTATAAAAATGGACATTCCACGCGCTGGAGTTGCGTATCACATTTAACAAACCAAACATTGAAATACCGTTATAAAAGGTCAAGTAAAAACTCAAACTGGTCTGTGTATCAATACCGTTATATAGTAAAATACGGTATACCGCGTGGTAGTGGTGTGTAGTCGATGCCATATGCAACCAAAATTCACCTATTTTTCATTATTTCAATTCACAAGATGGCACGAACGCACGTCAGCCATCGAGAATTGAACCTCTGCGATTCTTGAGCTTGGACGCTGCCCATTGGATGTGCCGCAACGTGGGCACAACACAGTCAGTGAAGCAGCTTTCACTGATTTCAAAGGAAGCATTTCCTCAACGGCTGATGGCAATCCCATACGCCCGATGGCTACAATGTAGCAGGGCCGTGAGACTGACATATATATATATATATATATATATATATATATATGTTAGTATTAATATGTGTATATAATGGTAATATGCTACTCGTTTGTGTCGTTATATAAAATAAGTATTATATATATATTAATAGTGTGTGATATATGTCTGTGTATATGTATTGTGTGTATATACTGTTATATGTGTGTATATATGTTTGTATATATTATAGTGTAATGTATAAATATTGTATAGTGTGGTATATGTATGTGTGTATATGTATTATTATTGATATGTGTATATGTGTATATGAATGTGTATATAGTATGTATAGTGTGTATTATGTAATATATATATGTATATATGTATGTATGTGTATATATGTATAATAATAATTTGTGTGTTATGTATATATATATGTGTGTTATGTATATATGTTAGATAATATATGTTGTGTGAATATGTATGTGATATATATATATGTATATTATGTGTGTATATGTGTAAATATAATATATTGGTATTAGTGAATTATATGAAATATATATGGTGTATATAATGTGTGTGTATATGTGTATATATATATGTGTTGTTAATGTGTATATATATTGTTGTTATATTTGTTGTGTAGTAGTATTATATGTGTATATATATATAAGTATAATGTGTATATATATGTGTTATATGTGTGTAATGTGTAATAATATGTGTGAGTTTATATATGTTGTATATATATAATGTGTTATATATGTATATAATATATGTGTTATATGTGTATATATAATATAGTATATGTTATTAGTTATGTGTGTGTGATATTGTGTATGTATATAATGTGTGATAGTGTGTATATGTGGTATATGTGTATATATCAGGGGAGAACAAGTATTTGATACACTGCCGATTTTGCAGGTTTTCCTACTTACAAAGCATGTAGAGGTCTGTCATTTTTATCATGGTACACTTCATCTGTGAGAAGAAGGAATCTAAAACAAAAACCAGAAAATCACATGTGATATTTTTAATTAATTAATTTGCATTTTATTGCATGACATAAGTATTTGATCACCTCCAACCAGTAAGAATTCCGGCTTCTCACAGACCTGTTTAGTTTTCTTTAAGAAGCCCTCCGGTTCTCCACTCATTACCTGTATTAACTGCACCTGTTTGAACTCGTTACCTGTATAAAAGACACCTGTCCACACACTATCACAATCACACACTAGACATCAACAGACTCCAACCTCCCACAATGGCCAAGACCGAGAAGCATCAGACATCAGGGATAAATTGTAGACCTGATCAAGGCTGGGATGGGCTCCAGGACAATAGCCAAGCAGCTTGGTGAGAAGGCAACAACTGTTGGCACAATTATTAGAAAATGGAAGAGTTCAAGAGACGGTCAATCACCTCTGGTCTGGGGCTCCATGCAAGATCTCACCTCGTGGGGGCATCAATGAATCATATGAGAATGTGAGGGATCAGCCCAGAGACTACACGGTAGGACCGGTCAATGCCCTGAAGAGAGCTGGGACCACATCTCAAAGAAAACATTATAGTAACACACTACGCCGTCATGGATTAAAATCCTGCAGCGCACGCAAGGCCCTGCTCAAGCCAGCGCATAGTCCAGGCCCGTCTGAAGTTTGCCAATGACCATCTGATGGATGATCCAGAGGAGGAATGGGAGAAGGTCATGTGGTCTGATGAGACAAAAATAGAGCTTTTGCTCTAAACTCACTCGCCGTGTTGGAGGAATAGAAGGATTGAGCAACCCCAAGAACACCATCCAACGTGAAGCATGGAGGTGGAACATCATTCTTTGGGGATGCTTTTCTGCAAATGGGACAGACGACCTGCACCGTATTGAAGGGAGGATGGATGGGGCCATGGCCATATCGGAGATCTTGACCAACAACCTCCTTCCCTCAGTAAGAGCATTGAAGATGGTCGTGGCTGGGTCTTCCAGCATGACAACGACCCGAACACACAGCCAGGGCAATTAAGGAGTGCTCCGTAAGAAGCATCTCAAGGTCCTGGAGTGGCCTAGCCAGTCTCCAGACCTGAACCCAATGAGAATCTTGGAGGAGAGCCGAAAGTCCGTATTGCCCAGCGACACCCCGAAACCTGAAGGATTGGAGAAGGTCTGTATGAGGAGTGGGCCAAAATCCCGCTGAGTGGTGTGCAAACCTGGTCAAGAACTACAGGAAACGTATGATCTCTGTAATGTGCAAACTAAGTTTCTGTACCAAATATTCAGTTCTGCTTTTCTATGATAATCAACAATTATGTATTCATGCAATAAAATGCAAATTAATTAATAAAATCATACAATGTGATTTTCTGGATTTTGTTTAGATTCCTTCTCTCACAGTTGAAGTGTACCTATGATAAAATGACAGACCTCTACATGCTTTGTAGTAGGAAAACCTGCAAAATCGGCAGTGTATCTAGAATACTGTTCTCCCCACTTGTATATGTTGTACTATGTGTATATATATATAATACGTATATGTGAGTATATATGTGTTATATGTGTATATATATAATGTATGTGTAGTGTATATATATATATAGTATATGTGTGTATATGTGTATATATATATAGTGTGTATATTGTGTATTATATACATACGTATACTGTGCTATAGTTATTAGTGCTGTATATGTTTGCTAAAAAGTAATTAATTATATAATATGTGTGTAATATGTGATATATATAATTGATATGTGATGTTAATATATGCTGTAGTATTTATATATGTAGTATATGGTATGTGTATCATATAATAATATGTGTGTGTATATGATATATATCATGTGTGTGTGTAATAATGTGTATATTAATATATGTGGGTGGGTATTAGTCATATATAATTATGTGTTTTTGTTATAAAATATATCTACTAGTTATGTGTGTGTGGTGATATATTATTATTATAATATGTGTACTAATACTATATATGTGTGTTACTATGATCCATAATGGTGTGTAAGTATATTATATGTGTGTATATATATATATTACATTATATGTTGTAATATATATGGTGTATATAGTATGTGTGTATATATGTGTGTTGTGTATATATGTGTGTGTAGTATAATATTTGTGGTGTGTATATATGTGTATATGTGTATATATAGGATTTGTGTGTATAATGTGTGTATATGTGTAATGATATATATATGTGTGTATATGTGTATATGTATTATATATATGTACATGTGTATATGTATATAGTTGTGTATATGTATGTGTACACACACACACACACACACACACACACAACACACACAGCACACATACACACACACACAACAACACAGAATTCTGAGAGATATATACACACACACTGACAGGCATTACTATTTATGCTTAGCAACACAAAATCAGATGAATGGGTACAATTTGACAGTTATAAAGATTCACCCATATACTCCTACTCTGTCAATCTCTTTTCTCTCTTTCTCTGTCACGCACGCACACGTACACACCAGAGCTGTAGCAGTTATGTGAACGAATGGAAAAAGATGGCATGACAACACAGGTATTTCATATCTAGCTTTTCTACTAGCTCAAATAATAATCTTCATCCTCCAACTCACTCTCCTCCTCTTCCTCCTCCTCTGCATTCTGAGCTCTGGCACTATCCAGTCCTGCAAACGTAACATTATACCGCCCACACCACTCTCAATGGAGAGGAATGGAGCTGCAATGGAAAGCAGACTTTTTACATGCTCCTGACCAATTCTGCTATTTTGTATGGTTTTTCCCGGTTCTTAACATTTTTTTGGACACATTTTTCTGCCATCGTTTCCTATGACTAGAGCTGTTGCGGTGACCGTGTTACCGCCACACTGGCCGTCATGACCGCAGTAAAATTCCATGTGACCGTTGAGTCACGGCAATCTCCTTTTATACACTCTGGACATGCTTTGGTAGTACCCAACTTACTAAAGACCATCAGGTCCTAATGGCCTGGTACTCAGGGCTGTATTGTCCCTCTAACCACAGACAACAATGCAAATGCAATTGGAAATCACATTTTTCACTTATGATGAAAAACAGTAAGCCTATTGTACTTTTTAAAACTCACCTCACTGTGATGGTCAATTTGAGGAAAGAAGTTCAACAGCAGGTTGACGCAGTGTTAAATGTGGATGTTTCAAAGCATAACAACAAAATGGACAGCATTTTCAAAGGTGATGATTAATTCAAAACGCCCATACGCACATTAGCGCATATGCATAGGCTTATGAGCCCTAGCCCGAATATAAATAAATAATAAACCTGAATAAAAATTTACAAATTAGGGCAGACCGAGTGTCGCAGCGGTCTAAGGCTCTGCATCGCAGTGCTTGAGGCGTCACTACAGACCCGGGTTCAATCCCAGGCTGTGTCACAGCCGGCTGTGACCGGGAGACCCATGAGGCGTCGCACAATTGGCCCAGCGTCGTCCGGGTTAGGCGAGGGTTTGTCCGGCCGGGATTTCCTTGTCCCATCGCGCTCTAGCAACTCCTTGTGGTGGGCCGGGTGCCTGAAAGCTGACTTCGGTCGCCAGCTGGACGGTGTTTCCTCCGACACATTGGTACGGCTGGCTTCCGGGTTAAGTGAGCAGTGGGTCAAGAATCAGTGAGGCTTGGCAGGGTTGTATTTTGAAGGACACACCGAGTCCCATCGCTGCAACTCCTGTACGGACTAGACTGTCTACCAATAGGCTGTCATGAAAAAGGGGTAAAAAGTACAAAAAATAAATACAACAAATATGACAAATTTGAGGAAAAGTCTGAGTGTGGACTGTATTATTATACATACTGGATGGAGTTGTTACCTTATGCTCTCTGTCAGTAATAAAGCCCTTTGGTGGGGAAAAACTCATTCTGATTGGCTGTTGTCTCGTAGCCATGATTGGGCCTGGGAGGGCATAGGCCCACCCTTTTGGGAGCAAGGCCTGCTCTTACCCAGTCATGTGAAATCCATATCCTGGTTCGAATGAATATATTTCAATTGAATGATTTCCTTATATGAACTGTAACTCAGTAAAATCTTTGAAATTGTTGCATTTATATTTTTGTTCAGTATAATTTTACATATTAGTAAAGACTAGATTAAATTGAGAATAGTCTGATGGGTGAAAATGTGATCACTTGGTGAGACAACAGCTGTGTAGCCTGAGGCAAGGAACAGAGCACAAGACTGTTTTGCTACTCTCAATTCATCAATAGCCTGTAGTCGTACCATGCAGCCCATTATATCTTTGGATTTCTAAGACATTCTAAGGTTTATATCATTCACAACTAAAGCTGCCAAATAACTAAATCTAGCATAAAGGACCTGTTTCAAATGATCATTGTTACGCTCAACATAGCACACTCGTTCCATAATGGGGAAAAATATCATTTCTAGTTTATTCAGTTCAATTATATTCTTGCTATAAAATAATGGTACGAGACTTATACACGTATCTTGTGAGCTTGAACAAGCCTACAGCCTATGGCATGGAGCATAGCCAGATAACTAACATACAGTAGGCCAACTTAATACTCTTCTGAAATACATTTTCTTCATATCATGTTTCTTTTACACCTGACTAAAATAAATAATGGATTTATTGTGATGGTGTATGTTAAATCGATTTATTAGACTTTTAGTAGTTGTTCCAAAAGTGAGCATCAGCAGCTTGTATGCGTGACGAAACAGCTGGTGCACAACTTTTAATATTAGCAAAGTCTCAAGGTTCTGCTCGCCTGAGTTAAAATACCTCATGATAAGCCTGTAGACCATACTATTTAGCATCTATTTAAAACCACAGACTGATGCTGGCACGAAGACCTCACTCAACGAGCTCTATAGGTCCATAGGCAAACAAGAAAACGCTCATCCAGAAGCGGTGGTCCATGTGGCCGTTGATTTTAATTCAGGAAACCTGAAATCTGTTTTACCTATAAAAAAAACACGCTATGAGGTCAAAGGAATTGTCGGTAGAGCTCCGAGACAGGATTGTGTCGAGGCACCGATCTGGGGTAGGGTATTAAAAATGTTCTGCAGCATTGAAGGTCCCAAAGAACACAGTGGCGGCCTTCATTCTTCAATGGAAGAAGTTTGGAACCACCAAGACTGTTCCTAGAGCTGGCCGCCCGGCCAAACTGAGTAATCAGGGGAGAAGGGCCTTGGTCTGCAAAGTGAGCAAGAACCCAATGGTCACTCTAGAGTTCCTCTGTGGAGATGGGAGACCCTTCCAGAAGGACAACCATCTCTGCAGCACTCCACCAATCAGGCCATTATGGTAGTGGCCAGTTGAAAGCCACTCCTTAGTAAAAGGCACATGACAGCCCGCTTGGAGTTTACCTAAAGACTCTCAGACCCTGAGAAACAAGATACTCTTGTCTTTTTTTTCTTTTTTTTCTCCCCAATTTCGTGGTATCTAATTGTTAGTCGTTACTCTCGTCTCATCGCTACAACTCCCGCCGGGACTCGGGAGAGGCGAAGGTCGAAAGCCATGCGTCCTCCGAAACACAACCCAACCAAGCCGCACTGCTTCTTAACACAGCGTGCATCCAACCCGGAATGTGTCTGAGGAAACACCGTACACCTAGAGACCTGGTCAGCATGCACTGCGCACGGCCCGCCACAGGAGTCGCTAGTGCACGATGAGACAAGGATATCCCTGCCAGCCAAACCCTCCCTAACCCGGATGACGCTAGGCCAACTGTGCGCCAGATCTCGAACCCAGAGTCTCTGGTGGCACAGCTAGAACTGCGATGCAGTGCCTTAGACCACTGCGCCACCCGGGAGGCCAAGATTTGTATTTTTTTTTACCCATTTTCTACCCAATTTCGTGGTATCCAATTGGTAGTTAGTCTTGTCTCATCGCTGCAACTCTCGTACGGACTCGGGAGAGGCGAAGGTCAAGAGCCGTGCATGCTCCGAAACCCAACCAAGCCGCACTGCTTCTCGTCACAATGCCCACTTAACCTAGAAGCCAGCCGCACCATTGTGTCGGAGGAAATACCATGCACCTGGCGACCATGTCAGCGTGCACTGCACCCGGCCCGCCACAAGAGACAAGGACAGCCCTGCCGGCCAAACCCTCCCCTAACCCGGACGACGCTGGGCCAATTGTGCGCCGCCCCATGGGTCTCCCGCAGCCTCTGGCTGCTACAGAACCCAGAATCTCTAGTGGCACAGCTAGCACTGCGATGCAGTGCCTTTAGACCACAACGCCACTCGGGAGGCCATCTGAGGAAACCAAGATTGAACTCTTTGGTCTGAATGCCAAGTGTCATGTCTGGAAGAAACCTGGCACCATCCCTACAGTGAAGCGTGGTGGCAGCATCATGCTGTCGGGATGTTTTTCAACGGCAGGGACTGGGAGACTAGTCAGGATCAAGGCAAAGATGGACGGAGCAAAGTACAAAGATCCTTGATGAAAATCTGCTCAGGACCTGGGACTGGCGCGAAGACTCAACTTCCAACAGGGCAACAACCCTAAGCACACAGCCAAGACAACGCAGGAGTGGCTTCGGGACAAGTCTCTGAATGTCCTTGAGTGGCCCAGCCAGAGCCCGGACTTGAACCCGATCAAACATGTCTTGGAGAGACCTGAAAATAGCTGTGTAGCGACGCTCCCCATCCAACCTGATTGAGCTTGTGAGGATCTGCAGAGACGAATTGGAGAAACTCCCCAAATACAGGTGTGCCAAGCATTTCACGTCATACCCAAGAAGACTCTAGGCTGTAATCGATGCCAAAGGTGCTTCAACAAAATACTGAGTTAAGGGTCTGAATAGTTATATAGATGTAATATTTCAGTATTTAATTTTTTATACATTTGCAACAATTTCAAAACAGTTTTTGCTTTGTCATTATGGGGTGTTGTGTGTAGATCAATCAATTTGATCCATTTTAGAATAAGGCTGTAACGTAACAAAGTGGAAAAAGTAAAGTGAAAAAGTGAATACTTTCTGAATGCATTGTACATATCCCAACCAGAAGCCATGGATTACAGGCAACATCCGCACTGCGCTAAAAGCTAGAGCTACCACTTTCAAGGAGCGGGACACTATTCCGGATGCTTATAAGAAATTCCGCTACGTCCTCTGACGAACCAACAAACAGGCAAAGCGTCAATATAGGACTATGATCGAATCCTACTACACTGGCTCTGATGCATACGGATGTGGCAGGGCTTGCAAACTATCACGGATTACAAAGGGAAATACAGCCGCAAGCTGCCCAGTGACGCAAGCCTACCAGACGAGCTAAATGCCTTCTATGCTCGCTTTGAGGCAAGCAACACTGAACCATGCATGAGAGCCTTAGCTGTTTCGGACAACTGTGTGATCACGCTCTCTGTAGCCGATGTGAGCAAGACCTTTCAAACAGGTTAACATTCACAAGGCCGAAGGTCCAGATTGATTACCAGGACGCGTACTCTGTCTTTACTGACATTTTCAGCCTCTCCCTGACCAAGTCTGTAATTCCTACGTTTCAAGCAGACCACCATGGTCCCTGTGCCCAAGAACGCCAAGGTAACATGTCTAAATGAGTATCACCCATTAGCACTCACAGCTGTAGCCATGAAATGCGTTGAAAGGCTGGTCATGGCTGACATCAACAACATCTTCCCAGACACCCTGGACCCAATCCAATTCGCATTCCGCCCCAGCAGATCCACAGATGACGCAATCTCTATTTCACTCCACACTGCCTTTTCCCACCTGGACAAGAGGAACACCTATGTGAGAATGCTGTTCTAATCAAATAAAATGTTATTGGTCACATACACATGGTTAGCAGATGTTGTGTGAGTGTGGCGAAATGCTTGTGCTTCTAGTTCCGACAGTGCGGCAATATCTAACAATTCCACAACTACCTAATTCACACGTCTAAGTAAAGGAATGGAATAAGAATATATACACTACCGTTCAAAAGTTTCGGGTCACTTAGAAATGTCCTGGTTCTTGAAAGAAAAGCAGAATTTTTGTCCACTAAAATACCATCAAATTGATCAGAAATACAGTGTAGACATTGTTAATGTTGTAAATGACTATTGTAGCTGGAAATGGATGATTTTTAATGGAATATCTACATAGGCGTACAGAGGCCCATTATCAGCAACCATCACTCCTGTGTTCCAATGGCACGTTGTGTTAGCTAGATCTTCAGTTTCTTTCTCGGGTGGCTGTTGTCCTTGATGATCTTTTTGGCCTTCGTGACATCGGGTGCTGTAGGTGTCCTGGAGGGCAGGTAGTTTGCCCCCGGTGATGCGTTGTGCAGACCGCACCACCCTCTGAAGAGTCGTGCGGTTGTGGGCGGTGCAGTTGCCATATCAGGCGGTGATGCAGCCCGACAGGATTCTCTCAATTGTGCATCTGTAAAAGTTTGGTTTTTGGTGACAAGCCAAATTTGTTCAGCCTCCTGAGGTTGAAGAGGTGTGTTGGTGGACCAATTTCAGTTTGTCCGTGATGTGTACGCCGAGGATGTTAACTTTCCACCTTACTCCACTACTGTCCCGTCGAAGTCCACAATCATCTCCTTTTGTTTTGTTGACGTTGAGTGAGTTTTCTACAGCTCAGCGTTCAACACCAATCTGAGCTTGTGTTTTGCAATGTATCATGAGGACTTCAACTGTAACAAATACATACATACTCTGTTGGTCTTCACTTGACAAGAAAAGGGCTGCATATACCCCAGGTTAATGTATGTAGCTTTCCTAATAAAATACATTAGGTTTTTAACAAATAATATTCATATTTTAGCTTTAACTGAAACTCTACTTGGATGCATCCGTTAATGACAGACAAATGAACATGCATGGATATAGCCTACTTAGAAGGGATAGGAATGGTGGTGTAGCATTGTACATTCCGAATCATATACTTTCTGGAGGGATGAATGTTCTGCCTCTACTTGACATACATTATGGGCTCAAGTACATCTGCCTTACCAGGCACCCATATTGGTAGGATGTGTGTACAGAGCTCCTAGCTCTGTGTTTAATCTGGATGATTTATGCACTGGGTTTGATAAAGCCACACATAGTAAACAAGATTTTTTCATTTTGGGTGATTTTAATATAAATTGGAAGGATCAGGATAATTCAAATATAACTACATTTATTGAGATGCTGAGAGCTGTGGTTTGAAACAAATGCTTAATGACACTACTAGATCATCAACCAAGTTGGGTTTCCGTTTGAACACGTGCATTGATCTGATTTTCTGTAATGCACCATTTGCAATTCTCAAAGGCCAGATCAATGCCAGTAGGCTGGACAGACCATAATATTGTGACCATAACCATGAACACCAAAGTTCTAAAGAACCACTGATTTAACTAGACAATGATTTAAATCACACTACAGAATGTTTTATTGAATTGCTGACTGGGGTAATGGACCATCATGCCCCAGTAAGAAACAGCTGGGGCACGTCCTTCTCTATGGATTGATGCTGAACTGGGTGAGGCGTTTTCTCGAAGAAGTAGGGGAAAAGTCTTCGCAGCCAAATCTAAACTAGAAATTGATGAACAGAATCATAGAACACTACGGAATTATGCAGTTGAATTAAATCGGAAGAAAATAACTATTTTACAAACAAAGCTTTTATTGATTGTAAAAAGGATTGTAAAAAGGTATGGAATACAGTTAAGGGCTTACTTGGCACATCTATCTCATCATGCCCATCTAGTGTGGAGGTTGACGGGAGAACAATAACACAACCAGCTGACATTGACAATAATTTAGCAGATTTTTTTTTTTTTTTTTACAAAGAACTAATTTACTGAGAGATAATGTAAACACCCATTCTTCCAAGCAAGCTATTGTCCAGTGGATTGATTATCATATTATGAGCAGAAAACGTGCTCTTTTAGTCTCCCACTGGTGTCAGTAGAGTAGTTGTTAAACCTATTGAAGTCATTCCCCAATGGTAAATCTATGGGTTAGCATCTTATGGCCATTTTTTTTACTTTGCCATGCTGCTCCACTAAAATAGAGTTGAAGTCGGAAGTTTACATACACTTAGGTTGGAGTCATTACAACTCATTTTTCAACAACTCCACAAATTTCTTGTTAACAAACTAGAGTTTTGGCAAGTCGCTTAGGACATCTACTTTGTGCATGACACAATTACTTTTTCCAACAATTGTTTACAGGCAGATTATTTCACTTATAATTCACTGTATCACAATTCCAGTGGGTCAGAAGTTTACATACACTAAGTTGACTGTGAGTCAATTTGAGTCAATTGGAAGTTTACCTGTGGATGTATTTCAAGGCCTACCTTCAAACTCAGTGCCTCTTTGCTTGACATCATGGTAAAATCAAAAGAAATCAGCCAAGACCTCAGAATTGTTTTTGTAGACCTCCACAAGTCTGGTTCATCCATGGGAGTAATTTCCAAACACCTGAAGGTACCACGTTCATCTGTACAAACAATAGTACGCAAGTATAAACACCATGAGACCATGCAACCGTCATACCGCTCAGGAAGGAGACGTATTCTGTCTCCTAGAGATGAACGTACTTTGGTGCGAAAAGTGCAAATCAATCCCAGAACGACAGCGAAGGACCTTGTGAAGATGCTGGAGGAAATGGGTACAAATGTATCTATATCCACAGTAAAAAGTGGCCTATATCGACATAACCTGAAAGCCCGCTCAGCAAGGAAGAGGCCACTGCTCCAAAACCACCATAAAAAAGCCAGACTACGGTTTGCAACTGCACATGGGGACAAATATCGTACTTTTTGGAGAAATGTGCTCTGGTCTGATGAAACACAAATAGAACTTTGTCCATAATGACCATCGTTATGTTTGGAGGAAAAAGTGTAACACTTGCAAGCCGAAGAACACCATCCCATCCGTGAAGCATGGGGGTGGCAGCATTATGTTGAGGGGGTGCTTTGCTGCAGGAGGGACTGATGCACTTCACAAACTAGATGGCATCATGAAGGAAAATTATGTGGATATATTGAAGCAACATCTCAAGACATCAGTCAGGAAGTTAAAGCTTGGTCGCAAATGGGTCTTCCAAATGGATAATGACCCCAGGCATACTTCCAAAGTTCTGTCAAAATGGCTTAAGGACAACAAAGTCAAGGTATTCGAGTGGCCATCACAAAGCCCTGACCTCAATCCAAAAGAAAATTTTTGGGCAGAACTGAAAAAGCGTGTGCGAGCAAGGAGGCCTAGAAACCTGATCTCAGTTACACCAGCTCTGTCAGGAGGAATGGGCCAAAATTCACCCAACTTATTGTGGGAAGCTTGTGGAAGGCTACCCAAAACTTTTGACCCAAGTTAAACAATTTAAACGCAATGCTACCAAATGCGAAATGAGTGTATGTAAACTTCTGACCCACTGGGAATGTGATGAAAGAAATAAAAGCTGAAATAAATAATTCTCTCTACTATTATTCTGACATTTCACATTCTTAGAATAAAGTGGTGATCCTAACTGACCTAAAGACAGGGAATTTTTACTCTGATTAAATGTCAGGAATTGTGAAAAACTGAGTTTAAATGTATTTGGCTAAGGTGTATGTAAACTTCCGACTTCAACTGTATATGGTGCTTTGTTTAACACTTTTTTGGTTACTACATCACTCCATATGTGTGATTTCATAGTTTTAATGTCTTCACTATTCTTCTACAATGTAGAAAATAGTAAAAATAAAGAAAAACCCTTGAACGAATATTTGTGTCCAAACTTTTGACTGGTGCCTTTGGTGGAATGTTTCCTGTTAGTTAGATACAACTGTACCAAATTCAATGCTGCCTCCTTAAACCCATAATGTAGTAATTTTGTTAAAATGATTTAATGATCCACTAAATCAAATGCAGCACTGAAATCTAAAAATAGTACACCCACAAACTTGCCATTATCCATAGCACTGAGCCACTGGTCAGTCATGTCATACAATGCATTGGTAGTGGAATGGTTTTTGCAATAAGCATGCTGCTGATTGGCTGTGATCAGATCATTTTTTGAAGGGAGTAGACTGATTGGTCGACTATTGGCAGGAGTAACTGGTTCTTTGCTATCTTTTGGGATTGGACACAGTTTAGCCTACTTTCATACATTTGGAAATTGCCTCTTTTCCAGTGATCAATTTAAATATGTACAGTTGAAGTCGGAAGTTTACATACACCTTAACCAAATACATTTCAACTCAGTTTTTCACAATTCCTGACATTTAATCCTAGTAAAAATTCACTGTCTTAGGTCAGTTAGGATCACCATTTTATTTTTCCACAACTTTGGAAGTATGCTTCGGGTCATTGTCCATTTGGAAGACCCATTTGCGACCAAGTTTTAACTTCCTGACTGATGCCTTGAGATGTTGCTTCAATATATCCACATATGTTTCCTTCATGATGCCATCTATTTTGTGAAGTGCACCAGTCCCTCCTGCAGCAAAGCACCCCCCACACCATGATGCTGCCACCTCTGTACGTTCATCTCTAGGAGACAGAACGCGTCTCTTTCCTGAGCGGTATGACGGCTGCTTGGTCCCACGGTGTTTATATACCGACTTGCCAAAACTATAGTTTGTTAACAAGAAATTTGTGGAGTGGTTGAAAAACGAGTTTTAATGACTCCAACATAAGTGTACGTAAACTTCCGACTTCAACTGTATTTGAGATTCTTCAAAGTAGCCACCCTTTGCCTTGATGACAGCTTTGCACACAGTCACCTGGAATGCATTTCAATTAACAGATGTGCCTTGTTAAAAGTTTATTTTGTGGAATTTCTTAATGCATTTGAGCCAATCAGTTGTGTTGGGACAAGGTAGTGGTGGTATACAGAAGATAGCCCTATTTGGTAAAAGACCAAGTCCATATTATGGCAAGAACAGCTCAAATAAGCAAAGAGAAACGACAGTCCATCATTACTTTAAGACATGAAGGTCAGTCAATCTGGAAAATGTCAAGAACTTTGAAAGTTTCATCAAGCGCTATGATGAAACTGGCTCTCATGAGGACCCAGAGTTACCTCTGCCGCAGAGGATAAGTTCATTAGAGTTAACTACACCTCAGATTGCAGCCCAAATAAATGCTTCACAGAGCTCAAGTAACCGGCACATCTCAACATCAACTGTTCAGAGGAGACTGCGTAAAACAGGCCTTCATGGTTGAATTGCTGCAAAGAAACCACTACTTAAGGACACTAATAATGTGAAGAGACTTTCTTGGGCCAAGAAACACGAGTATTGGACATTAGATCAGTGGAAATCTGTCCTTTTGGTCTGATGAGTCCAAATTTGAGATTTGTGGTTTCAACCGCTTGTGTCTTTGTGAGACGCAGAGTGAACGGATGATTTCTGCATGTGTGGTTCCCACCATGAAGCATGGAGGAGGAGGTGTGATGGTGTGTGGGGGCTTTGCTGGTGACACTGTTGTGATTTATTTGGAATTCAAGGCACACTTGACCAGCATGGCTACCACAGCATTCTGCAGCGATACGCCATCTCATCTGGTTTGCGCTTAGTGGGACTATAATTTGTTTTTCAATAGGAAAACTACCCAACACATCTCCAGGCTGTCTCAGGGCTATTTGACCAAGAAGGAGAGTGATGGAGTGCTGCATCAGATGACCTGGCCTCCACAATCACCTGACCTCAACCCAATTGAGATGGTTTGGGATGAGTTGGACCGCAGAGTGAAGGAAAAGCAGCCAACAAGTGCTCAGCATATGCGGGAACTCCTTCAAGACTGTTGGAAAACCATTCCTCAAAGCTGGTTTGAGAGAATGCCAAGAGTGTGCAAAGCTGTTATCAAGGCAAAGGGTGGCTACTTTGAAGAATCTGAAAAATTTTTTTTATTTGTTGAACACTTTTGGTTACTACATGATTCCATATGTTATTTCATAGGTGTGATAACTTCACTATAATTCTACAATGTGGAAAATTGTAAAATAAATAAAAACCCTTGAATGAGTAAGTGTTCAAACTTTTGACTGGTACTGTATGTCAATGGGTCGCTACTATATTTGTAGACGATACTACAATTTATACAGCAAGATGAATCTGTTCAACAGGTACAGCAAGCTCTATAAGTAGATCTGGGAAATATCAGGGAGTGGGTTTGCCCGAACAAATTTGTTTTGAACGTTATAAAATTAAAAAAAAAAAAAAGTTGTTGGTTTGTTCCGCCAGGAAAAGGTCAACAGAACGTGAGATGCGATTTAAGCATGGGGAGAGTATGAATTGAGAAAGTGTCAGAAACCAAACTACTAGGAGTGCAGCTAGGCAACTGCTTATCCTGGTCGTCTCAAATAACTAATCTACAGTATGTCAGTGTGTTATGTCTGTTTTTGTATTTGTGTTCTATGTGAAAATGTGATTGTATTATAAATTGTATTTGAATGTTCAAGGAATCTCGGAAGGTTAGTCCAAATGAGGAGTAATAGAGATCCTAGTAAAATCCACCATAGTGCCCTCCATGCTCATCAATAAGCTTAGAACCCTGGGACTGAACACCTCCCTCTGCAACTGGACTTCCCGACATGACGCCCCCAGGTGGTAAGGGTAGGCAACGCTGACCCCKCCCCCCCCCCCTTGTTCACCCACGACTCCATGGCCGGGCACGACTCCAACACAAGCATTAAGTTTGCCGGCAACACGACGGTGGTAGGCCTGATCACTGAAGCGGGTCGAGAGCTTAAAGTTCCTCAGTGTCCACATCACTAAGGATCTATCATGGTCCGCACACACCAACACAGTTGTGAAGAGGGCACGACAACGCCTTTGGATGTGGAGAAGTTTTAGCATGGGCCCTCAGATCCTCAAAAAGTTCTACAGCTGCACCATTGAGATCATATTGACTGGCTGCATCACTGCTTGGTATGGCAACTCCTTAGCATCCGACCGCAAGGCGCTGCAGAGGGTAGTGAGTACGGCCCAGTACATAACAGGGGCCAAGCTCCCTGCCATCCAGGACCTCTATACCAGGAGGTGTCAGAGGAATGCCCTAAAAATTGTCAGACTTCAGCCACCCTAGTCATAGACTGTTCTCTCTGCTACCGCACGGCAAGCAGTACTGATGCACCAAGTCTGGAACCAAAAGGACCCTGAACAGCATCTACCCCCCCCCCCCCCCCCCCCCGCCATAAGACTGCCAAGTATTATTCCGGGTAGCTATTTGTTGCATTGACCCTTTTTACACTAACTTTTTTGACTCGTCACATACGCTGCTGCTACTGTTTTTTCTGTCACTTATTCCTAGTTATATGTATATAACTACCTCAATTACATCGTACCCCTGCACATCGACTCGTTACTGGTACCCAGTGTATTATAATAATATATTTTATTTCAACAAGGAACACAGACGGAGACCAAGGTCTCTTTTACAGCTGGGCCCTGCGTATACATGTTTACACATACAGTTTAGGTACAATGATTAAGAAACTACACAAGACAAACAAAACGATCACAGATAACACACAAAAAATACAGCAAAAAAATACAGCAGCTGATTATTACATTTACACACAGGTTATTCCCCTAACAACACAAGAACTTTCATTACCCGGAACAGTTACAAGCAATACAAAAATAAAAATCCTCCAATAAATGTTTAAAATGGGTAACAGGGGGACAAGAGTCTCAAGTTTAAGTTTAGTCTGCAGGCTATTCCATAGGCAAGGAGCGTAACAGGAAAAGGCAGCCATAACCAACTCTGTGGAAATCGCATGGGCCTCAAGTGTAATCCATGCTTGAGACCTGGTTTTAGGAATTATATAGGTAAGTTATCG
This sequence comes from Salvelinus sp. IW2-2015, assembly GCF_002910315.2. NCBI lineage: Eukaryota > Metazoa > Chordata > Actinopteri > Salmoniformes > Salmonidae > Salvelinus > Salvelinus sp. IW2-2015. The sequence continues at coordinate 14,797,286 of NC_036858.1, forward strand.
TTACTCATTGTGTATTTATGTTTCACTTTTCTATTATTTCTCTAGCTCCGACTGGGACAAATTGTTTTGAAGTCATCCAACTCTGAACTCCAAGTCGGAAACTCTGGCATAATTTCTAGAGCTCCCGACTTTCCGACCTGAAGATCACTGACGTCGTGATTTGACCTCATATTCTTCCCCGAGTTCCCAGGTGTCTTGAAAGCACCGTTAGTCCTATACTGTAATCATCAAGTTCAGTTGAACCTCCTGAACACATTCCAGTAGGGCGAGGTGAGCAAACGTCTGGATGGGTATACTTGCCCTGACAGCACCACCTGATATCCACCATATGGCATAGCGTGATTTACGGAGGCTTCTGTCTGGCTGGGCTTAATATTAAGGGTGGGTTTAGGGTTAGCATCAAGGTCAGGGAATGAAGTTGATTTATATATAGAAAGGAAATATGTTGGTGTGTTGGTTCACCTTTTTGGAGGAGTGAAGTTATAGGACGTGGAAACTACAGGACAGTGAGATATTGTGATGGTAATCTCGGGGGTTGATGATATATCAATCTGTCTACTCTGCGTCACCTGGTCTGTTTCCTTCATGTTTGGGTGTTCATATTCTTCTGGAATGAAGAAGTATATGACTCCATCTCTTTGGCACCCAGTAGCTGCTGGTGTTGGCTTGCTCAACCATGTCTACCGAGTGTGTTTACCCTTGTTGTTCTAAGTCTCCAAGGAACAATTGATTGCGTAATTGGTGTTATCAGTTACAACCCGAAAGGAGTGGAACCCCAAATGCACCCGGTACAAGTCCGTGTTCGTGAGTCAGTCAGGATTTCTCTGGTAGTGCCAGGTTGTCAGCACACCCATTGCTTTTAACTCATCTGTTATGATCAATTTCAAAATGAGTTTGAATGGAGGGGAAGTATTTTGGAGGGGGGGGGGGGGTGATTTTATTCGCAATGAAAGTTAGCACACAGAAAGAATATGATATGTTGGAAGGAGAAGGCTAAATCTGAAATCCATGCAGGAGTTGAATGTGGAAGCTGTTCAACAAAATACTTGCTGAATAATCAAACAATATACATCGTAGTAATCTATAGCGCAATCGACAGTATACTTGAAATCCATTCAAATCAGCCAATACTGTAATCCAATTGGAAATGACCATCGGGGGAAATGACATGCCCGTGTTATTGTTGTCATTTCAGCTATTGAAAATGAAACTCCTCTTCCGTTTATCCTACGTGTGAACAACAGCATCAATGCTAGTGCTCTTGTAACGGACCATAGCAATCAATAACACTATGACATGCAACATAGTGTCAATCCCACCCACGTTCTCCTAATTGAGTGAGTTTCCCCCGACTCTAATTTCTGTTTTCAGAAGTAGACCGTCTCCTACCTGGAATCCAAATGGACTTTGCTACATTTCAACGTCGCTTGACTTGACCGCAACTTTCAGTCTAGTTAAACCAGGCTAAACAGACTCTAGCATCGACAGAAGAACACAATTAGCCTCCAACCCGAAAAAATGTAAAGCACACAGCGAGCTGCCAAAGTAAACGCATCCTCTCTTCCAAAATGCCAATGGGGGAAGAACAAGGCTGTTTGGCTCTACTGCCCCGGGTCTTAGGGTATAGACTACAGGCCATGGCCTCTATTTGTGTTGGGTGTCCCATAATCGGAGAATGATCCGTCCACTAATTGACCACTGTTCAGTTCCTACTCAGGACAACATCTTGAGATTTGGTTACAAAGAGGGCGAGACAGAATGCTAGAACGGGGGAAACAGAGGGACGATGAGACCGAGGGAGGCTACAGAGGAGAGGCAGACCGTGTGAGAGAGATAGGAAAAAGAGAAGTTGATTTTTAAAGTGTGTGTTTTTAGCGTGGCAGGTCACTGTTCTCAGACCAGAGAAGAGACTGGCCCTGGATTAGCCTGTTGTTGTTGTCGAACTCCGGGAGAGTTCGCTTGGCAGCACTGTTGGGATAATCCAAGTAGACATTAGCCGTGCATAGAGATGGGCAAGAAACAGACGCTGCTGGCACAGAGTATAACAAGACCACACCTGCACCCACTCTTAATTTAGCGTAGCTACTGTGTAAAGTAATTGTGCCTAGGGCCCAAATGAAATCACACACACAAAACAACTCTTTGTGTGCACTTGAGTCACGCCTGAAGTGGAGCCACTGATCACACCATTGTCTGAACATCTTGAGAGACAGGAAACTGTTTACCCGGTTTATCAAATCAAATGTTATTTGCCACATACACATGTTTAGCAGATGTTATTGTGGGTGTAGTGAAATGCTTGTGTTTCTAGCTCCAGCAGTGCAGTAGTATCTAACAATTCACAACAATACACACAACCTAAAAGTAAAGGATTTTTTTATTTTATTTAACCTTTATTTAACTTATAAAAGCAGGGTTGTTTTTGGTCTCTGTCTTGGTCAAATCTTGGTCACTTCCTCGTTAGGAGGTAAGTGGGGTGGCTGTGGTGGTGCTTGTTGACAATCCTACATTGTGTTTATGCTAGTGCTACTCCACAAAGGGCTCATTGTGGAGAGTGACTGCCCAGGAGAGGGGTCCAGGACTCGGCTAAGGGACTGGGGGACGTTTTGGGGCTGGAGGCTGGGAGGGGTCTTGTCCGTGGAAAGGCCAGACTGTACTGTACTCAGCTGACAGGGCTGGGAGACTGCACATGTGAGAGGAGTCCCGTGCTTGACTGCTCGGTGTCTCCAATAGTCCTCAATCTCCCACTGTGCTGTAATAGTATTATGAAAGGGATTTTTCATCACAAACTCAATGTTGTGGATTGTTACATTAGGGGAAAAAATTATGTCTCTAGAGAATTTCGTATTCCGAGTTTAAAGCTGAGATCTTAAGCGGCTTGGAAAACTGTCCACAGAATTTGTAATATTGTTGTTTTGGCCTATACTCTCCTGACCTCTCCCAAGGACACACGTTTGTTTACATCGACAGATGGCCTTACCTCCAATGGCATTCTGTCTCCTCTCGCTTCCTCTCTCTTTCCTTCTCTTAGTATGTCGCTGGAGCTGAAACTGTACACAGAAGCACCTTGTAAAAGATTGATTCGACAATGTATCCTATGACATACTGTACAGCCCATGTTTCTCTTCTCCTCTTTCACCCCCCCCCCCTCCTCCTTTTCTCTAATGTCTGAGAGTGACAGGACTCTCAGGTCAAGCTGACGCCGCCGTCTCTCTGAAGCAGGAACAGGCCCTCTCTCCCAGCTGTCTGTCCGCCTGCCTGTCAGATCCGGCTGTTGCGCTGGCCCCTCACCCTAGACTTAAGAGCCCTTCCACACACTACAGGGTTTTATAGGGCCCGAGGCACAGGCGAGACGCACAGAGAAAGAAAGGATTATCATAACGGCTAATTCTAGGTCTCTGCAAGTTTAGGCTAACTCTTCTGTGGAGAAAACTCAGGTGTCCATCAGTCAGTCAGTCAGCTGGAACACACATCCCTTTCTAGCACAGTTTTCTATGAATTGAGAGGGACTGTAGGGATAGGGCAAACTGGGCCTCTCGACCGCTTTTTGGGCGGGATAACCATAAACTGTCAGTCATTGACTTTCTTCACCAGATCAAAGAGCCTCTAGGGCTAAATTGCTCAATGATTGACAGGGCATGGTTATCCCGCCCATCTTGGCTTCTGTCGCTTATTCCATCACTAGCTGACTTGGCCCTGATACCTTTTTAATTTGGCCTCCCACTTTATCTCGTAATTCAGTATCGATGGTGGTTGTAAATCGTCATCTGTGGGTCTTCTGCACTGATGCTTAGGACCTCAGTGGCATTTTGGGTGCCTGTAATTCTGCCTGTTTGTTTTGAGTAGAGAAGGGCTTGGGGTTTGGGGCTGTCCACGTTGGTGCCTGCGTTCTTCTTGGTTGTACACACGTAGAACTCGTCAGTCACGTCCTTTAAATCCCGCTGCGCACTTGAGTTCATCCTGGGCTCTCCACCGGCTCGGTCTAAGGTCAGGAGTAGGTCAGACTGACCAAAAATGCCAAATTCTCCAAAAGCGTTTTTGTTTTGATGTGTGCATGATTGGGAAGAGTTGCATGACGACGATGCATCTCTCTGTAACGTGTGTTTCTACAAAGTGACTTTGTGAAAGATACTTACAGATTTATCCGTTTTATGGTCGTGTCGGCGCTCCACTATTCACTGTCAACGAGCCATAACCACACACACAAACCCATAGTGTATTTGTGTTTAACTGCATAGAAGATGGACTGTTTGGGTGAGCGTACACTTACCAGTTTTGTTGCTCGGCTAGTTCAATTGTCCCGTTTGTTTGTGCAGAGTAAAGGATGGAGGAGCCGTGTACCCATGCATAGCTGTTTATACGGCACAGCTAGCCATCGTTGAGTGGATTAAATGAAACGCTCTCGCTCTCCCTGTGTGATCCTGTGGCCCTGCGATGTTTACAAGGGGGCAGAACGGCGATCAGTACTGTCCGGGGAAATTCTGGAGATCAATGGCATCAAACACAACAACATGCTGGTGATGTTTTGAGTTTGTATGCGAGTTTGGTTACCCAGGTGTGTGTCGGGTTATGTCTGTATGGAGTGTTTACATCTGCATTTGTGTGTGTGTGTGTGTGTTCATCTTTGTAATACTAACTATACTCACTCAGTGATACTCAAATGGTGGGTTGAAGGCCTACGGTTTTAAATTGGGCTGTGACTAGAAACTGTTTATTTGGTGCGTCACAAAGTTCAAAAGATTTTAGGGGGGTGTGTAACAGAGCAGTAGTGGGTCACTAGCACTATCTGACCCTGCCCTGTCTCCCTCTCTGTGTTCTCTAGCCCAGCACACTGCCCCAGGGCACCATCAACATGAACCAGTGCTCTGATGTCATCGACGGGGAGTCCAGGACGGGTCAGAAGAACTCCTTGTGCGTTCTCACCCCCGACAGAGAGCACTTCATCCGGGCCGAGTGCCGCGAGATTATCAACGGGTAAGACATGCATCTGGCTAGGGCACAATGTAAGAAAGCTGAATTCTTCTTATTGGGAAAGTTCAGGTAATAGGGAGATGGCAACATCACACAACAACAGCACCTCTACCTACTTCATTTGTTGTGGCGGCCTCTCCTTCTCCCATTTACATTCGTACTGTTCTCAGTGGATGTCTTTTGACAAGTGGATGCACAAGCACAGGTTAGCGTTTTTCATCATGAATCTAGTTCTGGAGGCAGCTCTGCAGAGTATTATCTAGCTGGCACAGCCACAGTCGGATTTTAAACATCCTTAACCCAAACCTTAACCACACTGCTAACCCTAATGCCTAATCCTAATCTTTCGTCTTCATTTTAGATGAAGACGAAAAAGTTTATGAATTTTTACAATAAGCAATTTTGTCTTTGAAGTTGACCTATTTAAGAGGAAATCACTTCGTTCCGCCTCCAGGACAAGACTCATGACAATAAACATCAACCTGAGCCACAAGCAGGCATCCATCATATTGCTTTCACCTATAAAGGGAAGAATAAGAGAGGAAGTCATGGCGTCCAATGATTTGAAATACTGGAGTTCTGTCCTAGAGGTCATTGGACCTGTGGGGAGAAAGGCAGTCTGAGGGAAAGGAAAAGATGGCTAGAGAAAGTGTTGTTGCACAGCCTTGTGGGTGCTGTTCCATTGCTGTCTGAACAGCTCTGCCCCCTGCTGTCTCTATCAGGCAGTGCAATCTGCGCTCTCTCCCTAATTCGCACTGCAATGACAGTGCACATTCTTTCACTGCCCCCTGCCTCCTTCACTGCCTCCCATCTCCCTCATTCACTCACTACCTCTCTTTTATTAAGCCCCCTCACCAACCCTTAACCCTTAATACTTGCCTAGTTAAATAAAAACCAAAATAATAATACACTGCCCTACCTTGTACCTCCTGTCCATCCACAAACGGGATAGCACTGCTCTGCTAGCATCTCCCTTCCTCCTGAACACACACACACTTCTAGCTACCATTTTATGTCCCCGTAACAACTATAACACACTGTCCTCACTGTTAACAAACCACCCTAGTCCCCATGCCTCCTTTCTCCGTCAACCCCCCCATTTTATAATACACTAACCTTACTGCCCTCCCCTGCAAAGTCCTTCACGACCCACCTCTTGACACACTTCGCAGCGACCCCTCCCTCCTCCTGTACCTGGCTTCTTTGCCATCCTGGAAACATATTTTGGCCCGGGCAGTGTATTGCCATCTGATTTGGGGGGGGGGGGGGGGGGGGGGGAGCTGGGGCCAATGACAAACACCCAGATTAAGAGGATCTCTGTTTTTCTCATGGTCTGAATAAGCCTCTGGCTTTCCCCCCACCCCGCTACCCAGTCTTCCATAGAGGGGGATTAGGCCTGACACATACAGAATGGGGACAGCACGAAAACTCACTTTCAATCTCAAACTACCAGATTATATACTGTACAACAGCTGTAAAAAAATATATAATTAAAAATCAAATCGTAAACATTTTACAATTTCAGTCCATTTCAATCTTGGCACACTCAATGACTTCCTCAACAATTTTCTCAATCTTAATCTGTACGCTAACATGCTAAAAACATTCACTTGTCCCACGAACTAAGATCTATGCTGCTTAGGAGGTGCTTTACTAGTGGGCAAAGACGAATGCCAGTAGTACACTGAAATTAGATCTCTGCTATTCAATTTGTTGTTGGATTGGTGTTGAAATGACACCCGCCAAGGTTGTCTTGACAAAAGCCAGCCATGTTCCTGTAGTACTTTCATTAGGCCACAGTGTTTTAATATCACAGAGCAGAACCGTTGAATAGGCTTTCACACTCACAAGAGGATCGGGACAATGGGGGAATTGATATGACTTTGTTCTGTGCCATGGTGATGGACTTAGTGCTTCAATTAGTCACAACACAACCCTGGCATTGTTTAGGCCTTCGCAACCCCTACCGTTTTTATCAGCGTTATTCATTCATTTATGGAATAGTTCATGTGATTGAACGGTTAAATAGTTATCACATTTCTACAAATAGGTTTGCATCCTCACAAGTTGAACCTGAACTCCTATGAAGATATTCATTCATTCATTGATACTTCCCCACTGACGTATTGTGGACTCCCACTCCTACAGACTGGACGGGTCACGACTTGAAGCACATTAGCTGGATTGGTGTGTGATTTATGGGGAACAAATATTGACAAACACTGGACACCTTCTTCTGTATCCAGACTGACTATTGTATTTGGTTGTTGTGGGAAGTCTTTTTGGGGGGGGCTCGAAAGGTTGTAAATGAGACTTGTTTGAGTAGTGCACTGTGGGGATTCTCTCCGCCAATTAGTGGATGTGTAATTCAGTATATCTGAGGATATCAGAGAATGCCATGACAGAAGAAGTACAGTAGGTGTGGCCGGTAGCCTAGTGGTTAGAGCGTCGGGCCAGTAACCCAAAGTTTGCTAGATCGAATCCACGAGCTGACAAGGTAAAAAATCTGTCGTTCTGCCCCTGAACAAGGCAGTTAACCCACTGTTCCTAGTCCGTCATAGTTAAGAACAAATTCTTATTTACAGACTTGCCCAGTTAAATAAAGGTGAAATAAAAATCAAATCAAAGGTGTAGGACTAGGTGTTAAGAGTCTCCCAAATACAGTACTTACATGGGCACGGTTTCCCGATTAGCGACGGAACTTTAAATTCACAGGCGTTTAACCATACATCGTTCCTATAACTGACGAAGATGTCACACGTGTTTCCCAAAATAACACCTAGAGAGAACGTTCACCAAGTGCAGATAGGATCGAAGGAAAGGCAGCGCTACTTTCGGATTAGCTATCTCCCTTCAAATCTGAGCTAACATTATAATTATTCCACAATACTGACGTCAGATCAGCTCCTAGAGACCTATATGGCTGTAAATATTGAGGTGGCTTATTCTAATGCTTACCCTTTAATAGTACAATGATTTGGCACATCATTGCGCACATATTGTCACACATTATGAAATATATTGAGGCAAAAATTAGACAGCCTACAATTAGCAAAATATAACTTATTTAATTGAACATGAAATGTATTTCAATATGATTGAAATAAACTCAGCAAACAAAGAAACGTCCTCACTGTCAACTGCGTTTATTTTCAGCAAACTTAACATGTGTAAATATTTGTATGAGCATAACAAGATTCAACAACTGAGACATAAACTGAACAAGTTCCACAGACATGTGACTAACATAAATGGAATAATGTGTCCCTGAACAAAGGGGGGGTTAAAATCAAAAGTAACAGTCAGTATCTGGTGTGGCCACCAGCTGCATTAAGTACTGCAGTGCATCTCCTCCTCGTGGACTGCACCAGATTTGCCCGTTCTTGCTGTGAGATGTTACCCCACTCTTCCACCAATGCACCTGCAAGTTCCTGGACATTTCTGTGGGGGAATGGCCATAGCCCTCACTCTCCAATCCAACAGGTCCCAGAGGTGCTCAATGGGATTGAGATGCGGGCTCTTCGCTGGCCATGGCAGAACACTGACATTCCTGTCTTGCAGGAACTCACGCACAGAACGAGCAGTATTGGTGGTGGCATTGTCATGCTGGAGAGTCATGTCAGGATGAGCCTGCAGGAAGGGTACCACATGAGGGAGGAGGATGTCTTCCCTGTAACACACAGCGNCTCACTGTCAACTGCGTTTATTTTCAGCAAACTTAACATGTGTAAATATTTGTATGAGCATAACAAGATTCAACAACTGAGACATAAACTGAACAAGTTCCACAGACATGTGACTAACATAAATGGAATAATGTGTCCCTGAACAAAGGGGGGGTTAAAATCAAAAGTAACAGTCAGTATCTGGTGTGGCCACCAGCTGCATTAAGTACTGCAGTGCATCTCCTCCTCGTGGACTGCACCAGATTTGCCCGTTCTTGCTGTGAGATGTTACCCCACTCTTCCACCAATGCACCTGCAAGTTCCTGGACATTTCTGTGGGGGAATGGCCATAGCCCTCACTCTCCAATCCAACAGGTCCCAGAGGTGCTCAATGGGATTGAGATGCGGGCTCTTCGCTGGCCATGGCAGAACACTGACATTCCTGTCTTGCAGGAACTCACGCACAGAACGAGCAGTATTGGTGGTGGCATTGTCATGCTGGAGAGTCATGTCAGGATGAGCCTGCAGGAAGGGTACCACATGAGGGAGGAGGATGTCTTCCCTGTAACACACAGCGTTGAGATTGCCTGCAATGACAACAAGCTCAGTCTGATGATGCTGTGACACACCGCCCCAGACCATGACGGACTCTCCACCTCCAAATCGATCCTGCTCCAGAGTACAGGCCTCGGTGTAAAGCTCATTCCTTTGAAGATAAACGCGAATCCGAATCCGACTTTTTGCCAGTCCTGTCTGGTCCAGCGACGGTGGGTTTGTGCCCATAGGTGACGTTGTTGCCGGTGATGTCTGGTGAGGACCTGCCTTACAACAGGCCTGCAAGCCCTCAGTCCAGCCTCTCTCGGCCTATTGCGGACAGTCTGAGCACTGATGGAGGGATTGTGCGTTCCTGGAGTAACTCGGGCAGTTGCCATCCTGTACCTGACCCGCAGGTGTGATGTTCGGATGTACCGATCCTGTGCAGGTGTTGTTACACGTGGTCTGCCACTTCGAGGACGATCAGCTGTCCGTCCTGTCTCCCTGTAGCGCTGTCTTAGGTGTGTCACAGTACAGACATTGCAATTTATTGCCCTGGCCACATCTGCAGTCCTCATGTCTCCTTGCAGCATGCCTAATGCACGTTCACGCAGATGAGCAGGGACCCTGGGCATCTTTCTTTTGGTGTTTTTCAGAGTCAGTAGAAAGGCCTCTTTAGTGTCCTAAGTTTTCATAACTGTGACCTTAATTGCCTACCGTCTGTAAGCTGTTAGCGTCTTAAGGACCGTTCCACAGGTGCATGTTCATTAATTGTTTATAGGTCATTGAACAAGCATGGGAAACAGTGTTTAAACCCTTTACAAAGAAGATCTGTGAAGAATGATCTTTGAAAGACAGGGTCCTGAAAAAGGGACGTTTCTTTTTTTGCTGAGTTTATATTGGCCTAGGCTGTATAGCCTACTGTATTTGTATTTTAAAGCGGTCATCTTGGTTTTCATTTGAAGCATCTTTTTATCCTTAGCCTTTTTTTTTGCATAGACATTGACAACTTTTGTTTGTAGCAGTGGTCACAGAGGTGACATAAACATATATAGATTCTATATTTATCAGAGATCTTCTGTGTATGAAGTGACACGGGGGGGGCGGCAAAAAAGCATCTAACGATGGACTTAGCTGTTCTACGAGTGGTCTGAGGCAATTGGTAAATGAGTGTCTGAGACACACATGTACTGTATTTCACAGATCAGAACCAGTGTTTTCCAAGTGGTAGGACCAGCTGGCAGGTCACAGCCTGTTTGTTTTCGGGTTGTGACTGGGTCACGTCTAGGAACGGTGCTTTTTTTAATTCAGTGGCTCGTGGGAAATCTCCAAAACCTATTGATGGGTCTTAATTCACAAAAAAACGTTTGGGAACCATCAGCCTGGAGTTTTGTCTTGTTTTTATGTTTGTCACTAATGAGTGATTTTTGCCCCTTTGATCGTCTCTGCAGATGGCAGGAGGCCCTGACGGTCTATCCCCGGACCAACAAGCAGAACCAGAAGAAGAAGCGCAAAGTGGAGCCACCTACTCCTCAGGTACCATGCCCTCCACTCTGAGATTCTAATTAAGTACTGTATACTGTACAATGTATTGGATATGTGGTCTCCCTATTGCAGGGTTTCCCAAACTCGGTCCTCGGGACCCCAAAGGGTACACATTTGCGTTTTTGCCCTAGCGCTACACAGCTGATTCAAATGATCAACTAATCATCGAGCTTTGATCATTTGAATCAGGACCGAGTTTGGGAACCGCTGCCCTATTGTATAATGTACTCCAACAAACTGAATAGTCTTACTGTAACAGGGTGTATGGTGGATATAGAACCAGTACACTAGCTTAAGATGAATCATAACGATTAGGTATAATGGACTGGTTTGGTATGAAGTCATGTTATTGTATTGAATTTAAGAGGCCTGTATGATAACATGACAGACACTTTTGCCCTGAGGGGAATTTAAATGAAATGTCCATGTCAGTACATGCTTACACTACAGAGGTTGTCTCTGTTAGAGAGTTAGATACATCAACAAAAAAAGCGAGGGTAACGTAAAGGTAAGAGGTTTTAATGACTAGATGAAGTAATGGTATTGAATATCCTCCTCTACAGACCACACACTTTGCGGTGCGGTTTGTTATTTTCCTTTCTTCCTTTCATTTTGATGTGATGCCAGATTTGTGGCGGGCGCAGAGACTGGCTCCGAAGCTCTTTGTCTGGGTCTTCTAATGGCAGTGGACCGAAACAGACCAACCCCCCCCCCCCCCCCGCACACTCTGAGTCTAGTCGACACTAACAGCCTCATTTGCTTAAGGGAAAACACAGACAGAGGGGTGACCCTCACTTTTATGCCATGTTGGCCTCCCAAGTCCTGTGTTCCTGAAGTCTGCTCTGCACAGCAGTGAGTGTAGCTGCTTTCTGTCTGTCTGTCTGTCTTGCTATGTCTAATTGGCTTGTCTGTCTGCCCCCTCTCCCTGTGCCCTCCCTTTACCCACTCGGTAGCAGTAATTGCTGGTGCTGGCTGGCAGCATTCTGCACAGAAACCACAGAACAAATGCAGGGGCCAAAACTGGGTTGACAGTGCTCTGCATCAGGAAAAGAGCCAGTGGGGGCCAGAGTTATTGCTCGTTCCTACAAAACACTGTCTGCCTGACTTTCTGTACTTCTCTTTTATATGTATGTACAAGTATGGTATGTGTCGAGTCAATGACACTCATTGACATTTCTGGCGGAATCCACTTGCAGATATACGGTACAATGAGTCAAGGCCAAGCCATGTAATTAAGGTTGTTTACTTGAGAGAGTGACGTCGCTTTCATTGCAGGTTCCAGATCGGTTTCCGTCATCGTCGCATCCAGGTCTGACCAGTGCTGTTTGCTTGATCTCTGTACCAGAGCGTAGTTATAGGAAAGAGGTTGTCACATAGGTGCATATTCAATGTAACACTGAATGTCTCTCCACTTCCCCATTTACTAAAAACAGTGCTAAGAAGCCATTTCCACCTGAAACCTCTCCACCCACTTACACGTGTCTCACCAGAGATTCCTGTCTGCTCTGTAAATACGTAGGCACAGAGAAACATCTGTTTGCTTTCTGGGAAGTGGTTCCAAGGCAAACAGCACCTGACAAGGAGAGGTTAAGTCCATTGTATCTTGACAGGCCATTCTGGTGTTGCTGGCTTTTCGTGAGAGTGGCCAGAAACGGTCTTTCTATGATCCTCTCGAGTTGAAAAAAAAACCCTTGGGACAGAAATGCGATGTTTGCTCCTCCAAATCCTTGCTCCTGGCTATATGGTCTTGAGTAGCAGGGACTTTGAGGCAAGAGGGAAGACAATCTGCTCCGCCATGGCAAGGGGCCACCGGCAGGGCATTAGTGGCTCCGTGTCCTGTTCCAGGCTTCTTGAATATTCAACCCTGTTGAGAAGACCAACCTCTGGAATGGACCCCCATAAGGTTCCGTTGTCAGGCCCACCTGACTGTGAAGACTCACTGTTACTGCTGAGGAAAACATTTGTTCTTGTCACATACAGTGGATAGGTGCAGTGAAATGTGTTGTTTTACAGGGTCCTGGAACAAAGTAGGGTTAAGGGCCTTGCTCAAGGGCACACCAACAGATTGTTCACTTTGTCCGCTCGGGTATTAGAACCAGTGACCTTTCGGTTACTGACCCCAACCCTCTAACCACTAGGCTACCTGCCGCCCAATAGATCCACCCCCTAACTGCAAAGGCTCTGTGTGATTTGCAGGGTGTACGAAGTCCGAGCTGTCATTTTTCCACCAGAGACATGAACGGACATGCTTTGAGTTGAGCCAAACTGGATGTACTTCAATCCTGAATGGCTACACAATCCCATTCTCAAACCTTAATCCCAATTCCAATCAATCCAGGTGGAAGGGGATCAAAGTGGATACTCTTATACATTTTTCTTGTTTCAAAGGCAGTAGTTCAGGGTTTAGTGGCATGCCTCCATATGTGCTGTTTGAGAGGGGATTGGCCGGAGATAGCAAGGGTGTATTCAGATTTTATTATCTCCGGCCACACGTAAACATATCCCAGGGCCTCCTGAGTGGTGCAGCGGTCTAAGGCACTGTATCGCAGTGCTAGAGGCCTCACTACAGACCAAGGTTCGATCCCAGGCTGTGTCGCAGCCGGCCGCGACCGGGAGACCCATGAGGCGGCGCACAATTGGCCCAGCGTTGTCCAGGTTACGGGAGGTTCTGGCTGGCCAGGATGTCCTTGTCCCATCGCGCTCTAGTGGCGGGCCGGGCGCATGCACGCTTGCCTGTATGGCGTTTCCTCCGACACTTTGGTGCGGCTGGCTTCCGGGTTAAGCGAGCAGTGTGTCAAGAAGCAGTGCGGCTTGGCGGGGTCACGTTTCGGAGGACGCATGGCTCTCGACCTTCGCCTCTCCCGAGCCCCATCGCTGCAACTCCTGTACGGACAAGACTGTAACTACCAATTGGAAATCATGAAAAAGGGTAAAAAAAGTACCCCCCGGAAGAAAAAAAACATATCCCAAGAATATAGTCGCAGGGAAAGGAGGAAAGAGCGGTGCTGACGGAAGTAAGAATTATCAGTATCGCAAAATACTAAGAGTCATGAAATGTACTCGCTGTCTACCTTTTTATTATCCATGATTACATGCCAAAACGGATTTGTTTTGTGTGTATGTGTACTATATGTACTGAATGCAGGTATTTGTAAAAACCATAAATGAGCAGGGACTTTACAGTAAATATACTGCCTTGTTATTAACAAGCATTTGAAGACATTAAGTATGAAGTCAGGCATAAGTCGTCACATCTCTATCCCACAGAATGTTTCCCTTGTCTGTTCTGTCCTCTACAACAACAACAGGTGTGACTGCCATGAAGGAGCTCTTTGTTCTTTGTTGAGCTGTCTGTCTGCCTCTCTTTCTTTCCCTTTGCCCCTCCCTCCATCCCTCTTAAGTCTGTCAATCTGTGCTGTTCTGTAATGAAACAATACTCTTTGTACATACTGTCTCTTCGCAACATTTTTATTGAAAATGCTAAAGGAACTCTTAGTCATCGGAATACATGAAAAAGCTCCCCAAAGAAAGAGATGCTGAAACACATGGACTCAATAGATGGTCATGATTCGTCTTCATTGTTGACATGTGTAACGATTGCATTTGTCTCTTTCCTCCTCCACTGAACCCTCTTGCACTCTTGTCTTTCCCTCTCTCTCCCTTTTACCGTTCTCGTTCCCCCTCTCCCACCCCCCACCTCTACCCCCAGGAGCCCGGCCCAGCCAAGGTGACAGTGACCAGTAGCGGGGGCAGTATCCCCTGCCTGCCCAGCAGTATAGCCAGTGCAGAGCGGGTGCCGGCCAGCCGCTCCACCCTGTGGCAGGAGGAGAGGTGGAGCAGGGCATCCACCATCCCCTGCAGCCGCAGCGCCTCCTGTCTCAGCCAGCTGACCCAGAGCCACCCGGGGTCAAGCGTCACCAGAGAGGGTGAGGAAAGACTGGAGACGCACTTTCACCAAAGCACCTGAACCAATACATTTTTGGGTGTCAGCATATCAGTCATTTTGGTTTTTAATCAACATCCAAGGCAGTTATTGAACGCCAATGTTGATATCCAATGTTGATATCCTCGCTCTGTGTTCATGTACACTATCTGGCCAAAAGTATGTGGACAACCATTCAAATTAGTGGATTCGGCTATTTCACATCCGTTGCTGACAAGTGTATAAAATCAAACACAACGCTATGCAATCTCCATTGACAAACATTGGCAGTAGAATTGCCCGTACTGAAGAGATCAGTGACTTTCAATGTGGCACTGTCATAGGATGCCACCTTTCCAACAAGTCAGCTCGTCATATTTCTATCCTGCTAGAGCTGCCCTGGTCAACTGTAAGTGCTGTTATTGTGAAATGGAAACGTCTAGGAGCAACAACGGCTCAGCCGCGAAGTGGTAGGCCACACAAGATCATAGAACGGGAACGCCGAGTGCTGAAGCGCTTAGCGCGTAACAAAATGTGTCTGTCCTCGGATGCTAAACTCAGTGTCGAGTTCCAAACTGCCTCTGGAAGCAAAGTCAGCACAAGAACTGTTCATCGGGGGCTTCGTGAAATGGGTTTCCATGGCCGAGCAGCCGCACACAAGCCTAAGATCACCATGCGCAATGCCAAGCATTGGCAGGAGCGGTACAAAGCTCGCCACCATTGGAGCAGTGGAAACGCATTTTCTGGAGTGATGAACTACGCTTCACCATCTGGCAGTCCGATGGTCGAATCTGGGTTTGGCGGATGCCAGGAGAACGCTACCTGCCCGAATGCATAGAGCAAACTGTAAAGTTTGGTGGAGGAGGAATAATGGTCTGGGACTGTTTTTCATGGTTCGGGCTAGGCCCATTGGTTCCAATGAAGGGAAATCTTAATGCTACAGCATACAATGACGATTCTGTGCTTCTGACTTTGTGGCAACAGTTTGGGGAAGGCCCTTTCCTGTTTCAGCATGCAAATGCCCCTGTGCACAAAGTGAGGTCCACACAGAAATGGTTTGTCGAGATCGATGTGGAATATCTTGACTGGCCTGCACAGAGCCCTGACCTCAACCCAATCAAACACCTTTGAGATTAATTGGAACGCCAGGCCTAATGGACCAACATCAGTGCCTGACCTCACTAATGCTCTTGGGGCTGAATGGAAGCAAGTCCCCGCAGCAATGTTCCAACATTAGTGGAAAGCCTTCCCAGAAGAGTGGAGGCTATTTAGCAGCAAAGGGTGGACCCAACTCCATATTAATACCCATGATTTTGAAATGAGATGACGAGAAGGTGTCCACATCCTTTTAACCACGTAGTGTACGTGCTTATGTATTATTTTCTGCCAAACATTTTTGTAATCTTTCGCTTGCTCTGCTTTGTTTGTGTGGTTCAAGACGGTAGCTCCCTGAGCGGCGGACGCAAGGTACGAGTGGAGAGTGGCTACTTCTCCCTGGAGAAGACAAAGTCGCCGGAGCCCCCCCAGCCTCCCCAGCACCAGCCCCTGACCACCTCTACCTCCCTCGGCGTCCTCCACCACAGGTACAGCCCCTGTGACTCCCCCTCGTACCCCAACACCTCCCTGAACTACCCCTCCTCAGACCCCCTCCCCTCCCCAGGCGCCCTCCTCTCCCCTAGCTACTCCACCGTCAGCTCCTCCCAGAGCTCCCTTGACTCGGAGCCCAGCAGCAATGCCCTGAGCTGGGACAGCCGAGTCGGGGCAGGTGGGAATGTTGGAGGTGGTGGTGGGGGAAGAGTGGGACGACCAGGCAAGGACTACGTGGTGCTGTCGAACGTGCCYCGGGCGCGCCGGCTGAGCCACCGCGAGGCCTTCCGCTCGGACAAGAAGAGGGTGGAGCTGAGAGCGCGCACACGCAGCCCCGGACGGGAGGAGGTGGCCAGGCTGTTTGGGCTGGAGCGCAGGTGAGGATATTGAGATGACCCACCACACACACGCACATGTATTTAACTTATGCACAAAGGCACTTAGAAACAGTCAAACCCACACTACACACAGCATTGCTTTGTAAGCCCACCGACTATATTGAATGTAATCACGCATGCGATCTTCAGTGTTTTGGTTTTGTCTACCCTCCACTAAATTCAATTACTATGATCTTCATGAGCTGTATTGGTCTTCTGGCACCACCTAGTGGCAGCAGTCCTCGAGATCCTCTTCTGCCTCTTTCATAATTGAATTGCTCTCTTGGAGCCAAATTTAAAACCAACGTATGTTTATTGCATGCACATTTCCTCCTCTGTCTAGCTCTGTCTACTTTGCTATTTTGTTTTTGTTTTTTTGTTTTGTCTCTTCCAGGAGCTTCTGAAAATTTGCCCTCCCAAACCTTCCGCCTCCGTCCTGCTGCGCCCTGCTGGTTACCGCTGACTCCTGCTTTCTCTCATTCCACCACACACACACACACACACACACACACACACACACACACACACACACACACACACACACACACACACACACACACACATTCACTCACACCTGGTCCAGTCTCCTTGGCTAACGCTGCTGATGCTGCCATTGCTGCTGCTCCTGGGAACATGGTCCTTAATCCTACAATGATCCTTCTTCCTCCATCTGAAGTTTGATCTCTTCACATAACA
Organism: Salvelinus sp. IW2-2015; assembly: GCF_002910315.2. Classification (NCBI taxonomy): domain Eukaryota; kingdom Metazoa; phylum Chordata; class Actinopteri; order Salmoniformes; family Salmonidae; genus Salvelinus; species Salvelinus sp. IW2-2015. The sequence continues at coordinate 14,814,583 of NC_036858.1, forward strand.
CTCTATACTCATCATACTCTATCAGTCTTTTGTGGACCATTTTCCTTTTCTAGTTGCACTTACACATTCTCTCTATGGAATATGTGGTTGTGCCAAAATGATTAACCAATGTAGTCATTGATCAAAATGTTCTTACATTCAAACCAGACTGATACTATAGATTTATAGATTTTTGGCACAAAGCAGCCTCCATAGTCCTGCTCTGCTCTTTTAGTTAACGCACATTGACGCTAGGACCTTGAGAGGATTTTCTCTTTTTTTGTTTTTGTAGCGCATTTGATTGTGTGTTATATCCTGAAGCATGGCCGACTGAAGAGTAACACGACTTTATAAGAGGAAAGGCTGCAGACGGTTTTAGCCGCAGCAGTTTGAGTGGGTTAGAGCCTCGTGTTTTACTGGAAAACCGTCGGCAGCCTTCTTATGAAGTCATGTTACTCTTCAGTTATTGGAAACAAAATGCTGCCACTTAAGTACAGCAAGAGATGATGACGCATAGCTGAAGTTTCAAAGACCCTATGTCATGCTGTTCATGTGATACTGTTCATGATAACGTGTGTGTGTGTGTGTGTGTGTGTGTGTGTGTGTGTGTGTGTGTGTGTGTGTGTTGCTGACGGCGTATGTGTATGTTTTCCACAGGCGTTCTCAGGTGATAGGGAAGTTTGAGTCAGGGGATGGGGAGGGCGTGGAACACATGGACACCACCTCTCCTTCGGAGCCCCCCTCCAATACCGTGTCTGTCCAGAGGCAGGGGCGTAGCGAGAGACGCTCCCTCGCCTGCAAACAGGTAATGTCCCCCCCCCCTAACATAATGTGACACAAGGCTGTCGTTAGGGGTCATAAACCATACATGGCACCTAACATTAGCTGTCGTTAACATTAGTAAACCTACAATCCAATTTACGGAGAACTCTCGTTCATCATAAACCTTTCATTAATGTTTCAGTTGACGTCAATATGAAGATAACCGTGTTACAATTTACGTGAATACATACAGTACAGTAGTTTACAGTGCATTCGGAAAGTATTCAGACCCCTTGACTTTTTCCACATTTTGCTACTTTACAGCCTTATTCTAGAATGGATTCAACTGTTTTTCCCCCCTCATCAATCTACACACAATACCCATTAATGACAAAACAAAAACAGGTTTTTAGAAATGTTTGCAAATGTATAATTTTTTGTTGTTGAAATATCACATTTACACAAGTATTCAGACCCTTTACTCAGTACTTTGTTGATTCACCTTTGGCAGCTTTACAGCGTCAAGTCTTCTTGGGTATGATGCTACAAGCTTGGCACACCTGTATTTGGGGAGTTTCTCCAATTCTTCTCTGCAGATTCTCTCAAGCTCTGTCAGGTTGGATGGAGAGTGTCGCTGCACAGCTATTTTCAGGTCTCTCCAGAGATGTTAGATCGGGTTCAAGTCTGGGCTCTGGCTGGGCCACTCAAGGACGTTCAGAGACTTGTCCTGAAGCCAATCCTGCGTTGTCTTGGCTGTGTGCTTAGGGTCATTGTCCTGTTGGAAGGTGAACCTTAGCCGTAGTCGGAGGTCCTGAGCGGTCTGGACCAGGTTTTCATCAAGGATCTCTCTGTACTTTGCTCTGTTCATCTGTGCCTCGATCCTGACTAGTCTCCCAGTCCCTGTTGCTGAAAAACATCTCCACAGCATGATGCTGCCACCACCATGATTCACCGTAGTGATGGTGCCAGGTTTCCTCCAGACGTGATGCTTGGCATTCAGGCCAAAGAGTTCAATCTTGGTTTCGTCAGACCAGAGAATGTTGTTTCTCATTCTCACTGACGGTCCTTTAGGTGCCTTTTGGCAAACTCCAAGCAGGCTGTCATGTGCCTTTTAATGATGAGTGGTAGAGTGCTGCAGAGATGGTTGTCCTTCTGGAAGGTTCTCCCTTCTTCACAGAGGAACTCTGGAGCTCTGTTAGAGTGACCATTGGGTTTTTGGTCAACTCCCTGATCAAGGCCCTTCTCCCCTGATTGCTCAGTTTGGCCGGGCAGCCAGCCCTACAAAGAGTCTTGGTGGTTCCAAACTTCTTCCATTTACGAATGATGGAGGCCACTGTGTTCTTGTGCACCTTCAGTGGTGCAGACATTTTTTGTAACTCTTCGCCCAGATCTGTGCCTCGACACAATCCTGTCTTGGATCTCTAAGGACAATCCCTTCGGCCTCATGGCTTGGTTTTTGCTCTGACATGCACTGTCAACTGTGGGACCTTATATAGACAGGTGTGTGCCTTTACAAATCATGTCCAATCAATTCAATTTACCACAGGTGGACTCCAATCAAGTAGTAGAAGCATCTCAAGGATGATTAATGGAAACAGGAAGCACCTGAGCTCAATTTTGAGTGTCATAGCAAAGGGTTTGAATACTTATGTAAATAAGTTATTTGTTTTATTTTTTTCAAATTTGCAAACGTTTCTAAAAACCTGTTTTCGCTTTGTCATTATGGGGTATCGTGTGTAGATTGATGAGGGGAATAAGGTTATAAAGCGACAAAATGTAGATAAAGTGAAGGGGTCTGAATACTTTCCGAATGCACTGTATATGAGCTGTAGTGAGTGTTTTAGTAATATTTCATAGCCAATGGATTCATGTCATGTCGACCCTATATGTTGGGCATTTTCAGGAGATGTCATTGGATGCTGAGAAGGAGCGTTGCGTTCCTGATGTGTCCTGCTCTTTCAACTTCCGGAGGGCAAAGTCCCTGGACCGCCGAGTGACCGAGTCCTCCATGACTGTGAGTGCTGGGCAGTGTTTTACTTTATGCTAGGTTACTCCACTTTACGCTAGGTTACTCCACTTTACTTTATGCTAGGTTACTCCACTTTACTTTATGATAGGTTACTCCACTTTACGCTAGGTTACTCCACTTTACGCTAGGTTACTCCACTTTACGCTAGGTTACTCCACTTTACGCTAGGTTACTCCACTTTATGCTAGGTTACTCCACTTTACTTTATGCTAGGTTACTCCACTTTACTTTATGCTAGGTTACTCCACTTTACTTTATGCTAGGTTACTCTACTTTACGCTAGGTTACTCCACTTTACGCTAGGTTACTCCACTTTACTTTATGCTAGGTTACTCCACTTTACTTTATGCTAGGTTACTTTACATTAGGTCACTTTAGTTTGTGCTAGGTTGTTACTTTGCGCTAGGTTACTTCACTTAACACTAGGTTACTTTACTTTTGGTCACTTTAGTTTATACTAGGTCAGGCCTGGGCAATTATTTTCCATGGAGGGCCACATTAGAATATATTTTTGCCATCGCTCAATAAGCTCAAGTTGCAGATCAGTGGGAGCGTTATCCACATTGAAGGTGAAAGGAGAGGAAACCAACAGCATGTCATTTTCCAATACTTTGAAATCCTCAAAGCGACAAGAAAACTCACAGTTCAAAGCACGCAGCAGCGATGTATACTTCTCCCACTGGTCATCTGATAGGGAACAGACTAGTAGTGTCGGAAGGTGGGTGAGATTGTCGGCTTCTACTTGGCGGGTCAGGAGGATTCATTTTCCCTTGAAGGCTTTGACAAGGCTGTACATCTGATGTGCAAAAAGGCCCTTAAATTGTAGTTTGGAATTCAGTTCATTCATGAGGGCCATGATGTCCACGGTGAAGGCAAAATCAGCCAACCGTTCTTTATCTTGCAGTTTGCAGTTGAGGGAAATCCACATACTTTCCTTTCATTTGCAAAAACTCAGAAATCTTCGACTTCAAGTCCCACACACTTTTTAAGCACCTTCCCCAAACTCAGCCATCTCACGTTTGTGTGGTAGGGCAGTGTAGCCTAGTGGTTAGAGCGTTGGACTAGTAACCGAAAGGTTTCAAGTTCAAATCCCCAAGCTGACAAGGTACAAATCTGTCGTTCTGCCCCTGAACAGGCAGTTAACCCACTGTTCCTAGGCCGTCATTGAAAATAAGAATTTGTTCTTAACTGACTTGCCTAGTTAAATAAAGGTAAAATAAAAATAAAATAGGGGAGATCTGCATGACCTGACTCTGTCTCTTCCAACAGTGAGACAAACTGCATGTGGTTTATAGATTTTTCTCTTATGAAGTTTACCACTTTAGTGACTGCATTCACAACATGGCTCATTTTCAGAACACATTTACAGAGCACCTCCTGATGAATAATGCAATGCAGGATAACAATTTTCTGATCCGGGTTCAGCTCAGCTACTTGATCTTGTATCCTTTTCAAAGGGCCAATGTTTTTTCCTGTCATGTTTGGGCACCCATCAGTGGTCACACTGGGAAAAAAATTCAAGAACTCAGTTCCTAGCTTTGCCATACACTTATTAACCTCCTCCAATAAATCTTTCCCTGCGGTTGTGCTCTTCATTGACTGCACTGAAGCAAGCTCCTCTACTTTCAAAGTCTTGGGGTTATGCCTTGTAAGAATATCAACAACTGCATCACTGATCTCATCCAGGGCCAAGGAGAAATAGTTGAAATCTTTTACCTTGTCTTTCAACTGTTGTTCCATATTTTCTGCGATGTCCTCAACACGTCCTGTCACTGTTCGTCTTGACAGGGAAACATTTTCAAACAGCTATTTCTTGTCTGGGCAAAGTTGCTGCAGAGTCAATTAAACATTCTTTAATGAATTCGCCCTCAGCGAATGGCTTGCTATGTTTAGCAATTTTGTGGGACAGTACATAGCTAGCGCTCGCAATTCCGTCGTTTGCTGAATGCAGTTTTGTGAAAAGTCCTTGCTGCTTTTGCAACTGAGAAAGCAACTCTTTCGATGCACTTTACCCTCTGCTCAGAAAACGTGTTCCTATATTTCTCTGCGTGCTTCGTCTGGAAGTGTCGGGACAAGTTGTAGTCTTTCAAGACAGCGATGCTCTCTTTGCACACTAAGTACACAGCTTTCCCTGATACCTCAATAAAGAAATATTTCGCTGTCCACTCTTGCTGAAACACCCTACATTCATTGTCTACTTTCCTTTTCTTTGAAAAACTATTTTTTGCACAATTTCTAGCTAGCTACTATTTGTAACTGTTTACGTGTGTGTCAGCCTGTCTGTCCTCGTGCAGTTGTTATTTATACGTGCCTTCAAATAAATGTCCCACAAGCGGTGGGAGTTAAATCATTACACAAAGGCGAGTATTCATTGGGCTTCTAATCTGAATAACAAATGCGTCTTCCAAAACTTTACTATCGCAAATTCTTTGATCTGAGTATGATTCCCCGGGTCGTATTGAATCAGGTCGCGGGCCGCATACAGCCCCCGGGCCGGCCTTTGCCCAGGCCTGGACTAGGTTATGTTACTTTACCCTAGGTTACTTAACCTTACCCTAGGTTACTTTACTAACAGATTACATGCATGGATCTCAGTGTTACTTAGATCTGATCTGGGAACTGTCCCGGGGTGGTGTTAGTGGTCCTCCTGTCAACGTGTGGATGGTATGGCCGAGCTGCAGCTGCCAAAATAGCCCCCCCCACCCACAAACCCCCCCTGTTATAAATAGCTGGAGTGAAGGGTGTTAAAGCGCCAGCTCTTTGTGCAAAGACACACAGAGAGCGAGGGAGAGAGGGAGTCAAGTGGAAGAGAGAGTGTGTGTTAATGAGTCTCCACCAGACCGTGGCCGTGCCACACCTGATGAGGGTCAACAGAAACAAGGTAGGGGTTGGACGTAGCGCAGTTCCTGTTTGTTGACAAAATGGACGGTTTAGTTCTGGTGGTCGAACAGCAGACGTTCTTGGTTTGCTTAGTCGAGCAGTGAGAGTTTGGCGAAGAAGGGCTCACTTGTTGTGGATCGAGTGCTCATTTATTGAGTCTTTATGTGGATGAAACCATAGAAGGGGTTCTCTGTCTGCACTGTGATTGCTATCTTAGTTGAATGAATCCAAGTCTAATATAAATATAGCACTATAGATATTTTGGACATCTGAAAAGTTCTGTTGTAATAGCAAAAAAATTTTTTTTATGCATTTGCAAGATTACTGTATTTCAGGGTTCAATGAAAGGTCGCGGTTGGGTGGGCCACTCTTCCCATTAGTCGAATCTGGGTGGCAACGTGGACTGAAAAGCTGTTAGCTGCTGAGCTGTTGGCTGTTTATTGGGAGCATTGCAGTGAGCTGTCTGGCTCTGGACAAAAACCTGTTCGCTACTTTGTTAGCTGAGAGCTATTACATATTATGCGTAAATGACTACCGATAAAGCAGCGAACACTGATAATGATAGCCATGAGCATAAGCTAGTTGTAAATAGCGTGTCATGAATTGAAGCTGTTGTTGATTTTTGTTTTCAATGTAGCCGGATTTGTTGAATTTCAAGAAAGGATGGATGACCAAGCTATACGAGGATGGGATGGTAATATACTTTATTAGCAGAAATCATTGTTGTGTTTCTAAATGATTAGCAGTGCCTTATGCCATCTCTCATGGATTTAAGTAGGAGAGTATGCTTTAACAAAACTAGTAAATGTTATAATTTTTTACCTCTAGTGGAACAAACACTGGTTTGTTCTCACAGACCAGAGTCTACGATACTACAGGGACTCAATAGCTGAGGAGGTAAGACTCACTGAATTACTTCTATACCCCCCCAAAACAAAACTATGTATGCAGTGTAATGTTAATATCGGCCCTTGACATTTTTGTTTATCTTTTTGTTGTTTTATTCCAGGCTGCTGATATGGACGGCGAGATTGACCTGTCCACCTGTTATGATGTCACAGAGTTCCCAGTACAGAGGAACTATGGCTTCCAAATCCTTGTGAGGGTTTGTGGTTATACTTTGCTCATCTATACCATCGATCAAACCTAAAATGGTCCATACCTTTCACATCGCTAACAAATTGTTGTTCAGCTGTGACCCTGCACTCTAAAAACAGCATTGACAACACGTGGTATTGCCGTCGGCATTGGGTTTGGTCATTTCTCTTCCGAAACATTTATTTGTCCCATCGTGAGAGATGTCACTTGACCTGTCATCCCCCTGTGAGAGAGTGACATCATTGGATCTAAGTCTGCCACAGACGTTGCCACCCCCTACCAACACCCGGAGGCCCTGAATAACATGTTTGTCTAACCTCACTCATTCAAAAGACCAACCTGGTCTTACGTCGGCGCTTACTCAATGTTGGCGCCTGCGTGTTTTGGAAAACCTATTTTTCTAAAAATAGTTTTGAAGGCTTTCGCCATAAGCTTTAATGGCACACAGGATAGAATGTGAGACGACCTTCCATAGGAGGAGCAAGGTGAGGATGATTAACTCGCGATGCAACGTTTCCCTTGACTATAGGCCAAACGCTTGATCCCTTGGCGATGGGCCACATCCGAAACGTTCTTCTCTAAGCATCGATGTCAATGCGGGAGACATGCCCAGATCTGAAGTTAGTATGAGGCCCCATGGACACTTGACATCCATAGACATCCATGTCACTTCTGCTGTGGGGTGGGTGTTGTGTTTACATTGGCTTAGAGCTGGAGCCCTCTCTCCTGGCGCTTCCCTGGTTATTTTCTGTTCGGGGGATCAGAAATAGAGCAGTGGGAGCAGATCATTCTCTCTTTGGCTGAGAACAACACGGGTTTAGTGACAAGAAATGAATAACTCCAGTATTTATAACACTTTTTAGTGCTCTGCATCATGGGCAGACCGGATGGAGGCCAGGAATGGGGCTTGACCCAGTGGGGGAACCACCAAAACAGAATGATGTAAATGAATGTAACATCCAGTAGAAGCCCTGGATGGAGAGTGCACTCGTTTTTGTTCATTCATCGTAGGGCTGGGCGATATGGCCAAAATCTCATATCCCGATATAGGTCATTTCATATCCCTATTAATGATGCATATCACGTTATAGCACATTTTCTGTAAATTCAATGAATAAATAGTTTATATAAAATGACCACATGTAAAGGCCTATTTCTTATTACCTTTTGAATTATACTCAACAAATAAAAGGTACTTACTCATATTTGATTATTTCTCCTTTTATTTAGAATTTTTGTGCACATTTTCAATTAAGCATGTAACAAAATATAAAATATGAATGTATAAAATCTAAAAAGGTAAATGGACAACTTAAATATAGGCCTAAAATAAATATATTATTGCAAAGTCTAAGTCGGGGGTTTGTTTTGAGCACTCGACTGTCTCATCCGTAGACTCTCCGTACTGTTTCACATGATTTTTGCGTAGGTGGTAAAAGAGGTTAGTGGTGTTTGAGCCTGTTTTCGGGACCGGCCTGCGGCTTATTTTGTGGAGGGCGGTTTTCTGGTCCGTGTCAGACTTTTCATACCCAAACCACATCCATGCGACCGAAGTTGCCCCTCTTAGGTACGAGCTCCGTGTATCCGTGCTCTGTGTCACGTTCACTCGCCTCCATGTTTGTTTGTGTTGGAAATTTTGTGGAAGAACGCAAAGCGTCATCCAATTGACTAAAAATATTGCCGTAAAGAGTGATTTGCGACACAACGAGATAAACGATAGACGTTTTTCTATCGTCACACGATATGTATCGTCATATCGCCCAGCCCTAATTCATCGTATGAACAATCTCATCTGAAGAATACAGTCATTATATTAATTCATTGTATTCACTGTACTGTCATTGGGAGAAGTTTCCTGTTATGGTGTGAATGCATTAGAGATGGGGAATGAACACAAGATTTGGGCCAGGAGTCAGTGGGGGTGCGTTTTGGTTGCTCCCTAACATTTTGGGTACTGACATTTATTTATTAGTTAGCTACAACTGGTCGATGGGAGTGCATCTTAAATAGTACTGGTCGTCACCATCCGCTAGCCATTCTAACACTGTGCCCCTCCTGCCCTGTCGTCCCCTCATGCCCTTCTCTCCTGCCCTCCCTTTGTCCAGAGTAAGGAGGGGGCGTGCACCCTGTCGGCCATGACCTCGGGAATCCGCCGCAACTGGATTCAGGCCATCATGAAGAACGTGCGACCCACCATCGCTCCTCCCGATGTCACCCGGTAAGACGAACACACAGAGCGTGAGAGGGAGAGTGTCGACACAACCCGCCACTGACAGACATAACAATTTCCTCACTTTTATTTACTCTCACTAATCTCTCTCCTCCTCCTCGTCCTCCTCTTCCTCCTCCTTCTCTGGTATTTCCAACCTCTCTGCTTCCAGGAAAAACATCTCTCTGAAACTGTCGGTTCTGAAGCCCAGGTTGGAGCGCTTGTGTGTTGATCCACGTCCCCCCCCCCCTCCCCCCTCCCCGTGATGTAATGGTTCAGTAATGCCTGCCTGCGTGTTTGTCGTCCCGCCCTGTGTCCTGAACATTGAGTAATGTCTCCAAGTAGTACTGCTCAGGAAGCCTGCTGCAGTACGCGCACCATCCGTCAATTGAAATAATCATCTACCTTACCTGGCTCGATCAGCGTAGAAAACTATTGTAGATTGATAAAAGATGATGTATAGAGATAATGAAGAAGAGACAAAATAACGAGACGTAGGCCTATAGTTTATATGGTAACACTTACAGTATGTGTTTTGCGTTGATGAACCATGAAAAGGCAGTTGGAGCACGAGGAGAGACGCGTGTCAGTGCAACCACTGTCCTATATGTATCACGGCAACAGAAGTATTCCGATTTTGTTGTCGGATCATTTAGCCCCCTGTGCTAGTGTTTCTGGCCAGAGGTCTTGTCTTTCACTGGGGCTCTTCAGATGCCTATGGACTCTGTATTGGGTTCAGTGTTTTCCCTAGGATTTTCTTCAGCAGTGGTGGCAACGGTAGTGGGGGAGGGGGAGTTGGCGCATTGACATCCTAGCTGTTCCCATAGACTTCCAGTTGATGAATATAGGGGGGTTTAGTGTATAGGGTTTTACCCCTGTTTACTGAACTCACGTATGGCTGTGCTGCTGTCCGACTCGGAGGCGACTCCCTCGAAACAGGAATGTGGGATATTTTTGGCGTTCCTGCGTAGACACCTCGCGGACATCTCTTCTCTTGGATTGTACCCCTCTCCCATTCCTCTGACCCACCCCCCCCGGAAATAGACTTTACCGTCAGCCCACTTTTTTAGGTGCGCACTCCCCATCACGGTTTCAGTGAATGCCAAGCAGTGTGCAGATGACTGTGACCACATACCCCGCTCGTCTACTGTACAAACGGCTAAAGTTGAGAAACTGCAGTGCGCTCGGCTCAAGTCTCGGATTACAGACATGTCTTACGAAAGAGAGAGGCCAAATCTGACCTGAGGCCCATCATGCACTCACTGCAGTTTGGCCCAATTCTCCCAGACTGCTTTCGTGCTAAAATGTCCCAATGTATTCCTCTCATTTGCTGTTGTGGTTTAAGCTTACTTTGTGAGCACAGATATGTTTTGTTGTAAGTGAATAGTTGATGTTCTGTAGCAGTGTGTGTGTAGCTGAGTTTGCATGGGCTTCTTCAGCGCATTTTGAGGGTATCGGCGTTGGTCACATCATTAGTCGTTATCTGGGGGGCGCAAGATGATTGTAGGTCAGGGATTCTGCACGGTCATCCTTGCTCAGGCCGATCCTCTCGAACATGCTGATTTGTCTTAACACCAGTACTGAGAGTCTTAAGCCATCACTGACCAGCCTCTTTCTCTCTCTTCCTCTCCATTCATTTCCTTCTCTCTCACTCCTCCCATGTCCTCAGCTCCCTCCCTGAGGAGAAGGCCAGAGGGCGGGTGGTGATGCATCCGTCTCCCCAGCCAGGCCCTGACCCCAGCCCCGAGAGCCCCCGGGTGGAGGTCCGGGTGGTCAAAACACAGAGGTCTGTAGACCACGCTCCTGCCACAGTCGCCGCCCCCGCCTCGGAGCCACGCAAGAGCCGGGTCCGAGAGCGTAGGCGAGAAGGCCGCTCCAAAACTTACGACTGGTCCGAATTCCAGCCCGGACAGACGGAGGACCCCAAGAGGGACAAAGCACCAGATACTGTTGACCTCAGCTCTGCTTCTTCCTCTTCCACCTCCTCTTCGTCCTCCTCCACTTCTTCCCTGGCGTCCTCCCCCGTCTCCACCACCTCTTCCCCGCCAACTTCCTCCTCTATTTCGGCCCCTCCACCCGGCCGGGGCTCCGCCGTGGCAACCAGGGAGGAGGCAGAGCAGGAGCGGGGACGGCGACGGGATGAAAGACAGCAGCGCTTTAAGCAGAACACCCACGCACCCAGCACGGTCACCACCACAATGACCGCCACTGTAAATGCAGTGGGGGCCGAACCCAGGATCCCCGGGGAGTCCCAGGACCAGGGGAGGATGGAGGTCGACCACCCTGAGCCTGGTGCGGAGGGGAGCGAGGAGAGCGACGGCAGAGCCCCCGACGTGCAGGTGGAGATCGAGCAGCGGTGGCATCAGGTGGAGACCACGCCGCTCCGAGAGGAGAAGCAGGTGCCCATCAGCACCACTGACGCCTGCCTCACTGAGAGACTGCCCCCACAGGAGCTAGCTGCCCTGCTGGACAAAGAGGTAGGCTTTTATGTACACCGGCCAAACCTTCAATATTCTACCGTGTGTCATTTATAATGAGGAACCATACTATATTCTAATGCATGTGTATGATGCAGCTGGGGCAGACCCAGAAGGAGCTGGCCAGACTGCAGGAGCAGAACAACGTGCTGCAGGAGCAGCTCGAAGATGCCAGGGGCAGAGAGCACAGTGCCAGGGAGGGCTACGTGCTACAGGTACCACACGCCAACAGTAGCTGATCACTTCTGATTAGTTGGATATTAGTTCCAGTTAGTTGGCTATTATTACAGCTTGAGAGATTACCAATCATGTCGCTTTAAATCATTTTAAATGATATGCGCTTTACTGTGACTTCATGTTTGGAGGGGTTTTATCGTTTGATATTCTGGCTCGTTTTCGCAGCAGGGTTTCGTATACAGTTTGTGTATTACATTACTGAACGTCTTAGCGTGCGATCCGGTATTTACAATCGAAGGCCATGTTCTTACTTATCGTAATACAAACTGATAGCGTGAGGTTGAGGATGTCAACTGACTTGTGCGTGTGTGATTCTACTAACAGGTGTGGGGTCTTAGTCTTAAAAACGGATGTGCATGGTCGTGGCGCTCTCGGCATGGTTTTTCCGTGAACTGTTTTTTACGGAGTCTCACATCTACTGGGGGGGGGGGGGGGGAATGATTGGTTTGATGCCGAAGGTAGGAACCTAGAGGAGCTTTGCCGCTGTGCTTTTTCTTTCTTGTCGTTCGCGCCATCCTGTCCTCTCAGCTTGTTTTTGTGCATGACTTTTTGGTGTTTGGGAGTATGCATGGTTGCGTTCATTTTCTTAATTCATTTACAGTTCATGTTCGCACGTGTAGTGATGCCACACTGTACTGGCACGTTGGACATTTGATCGTTTCCTCATCACATTCGCCCTTTCTTTCCTTCAACATGTATTATAATTATGTGTGAGTTGAAATATCAGGGGCGATAGAAACCATTTTACTCATTTTAGTTTCACCATCTATTCACAGTTGAATATGTGTCTTGTTCAGTCAATTTATATTCACCAGTTTGGATTTTTTTTTTTCCTTCATTATATTTAGTTATTTTCCATTTTCACCCTTGAGGTCACCCTGAAAAAGCACAGTGGGAAGCTTGGGACAAAGCTTTTCAAAAGATATCAAAAGATATCAAATCACTATTGAGATGGGAATGAAATTCCTGGGTTTTTCCTCATAGCCCCAGAGATGTGGTTCACCGTAACTGTGGGGGTAAATAAAAGATGATGTCACTAATCAAACTGTCTCATCAATCTTTTAAAGAGCGGCACCTCGCCCCCCTCCTCCTCCTCACCACACAGAGCGCCATGGCAACGTCTGCATAAGGTCAACCAAGACCTGCAGAATGATCTGGAGGCCCAGCGACGCAAACAGGACCTGGCCCAGCACCAGGTGCAGACTCTGAGGAGGAGCTACACCGAGGCCCAGGACGCCATTGGACGCCACGAGGCTGACATCCAGGCCCTGCAGGCCAAGCTCAGCTCTGCCATGGCTGAGATCCTGGCCAGCGAGCAGGCCGTGGCCCGCATGAGAAACGAACTCAAGCTGGAGCAGGAGCGCTCCCGGGAGCAGGAGGAGGAGTGGGTGCGCAGCGACGCCACTTTGCGGGTCCAGCTAAGGGACAGCGAGGACAGGCTCCGGGAGGTGGAGGCCAGCCTTCTGGAAAGGAGCCAGGCCCTCAGGCATCTGGAGCGCCAGCAGGCACTGCAGAGGGACCACCTGAGGGAGGTGCACAGGCTCCAGGAGAGGCTGGCGGAGGTGACAGGCCGGCTGAGCGCCACCGAGCAGGGCCAGGCCCTGAAGGAGGAGCGCCTGAGGACGGAGCAGCGCTCCCTGCAGGAGAGCCACGAGAGGGAGAGGCAGAGCCTAGCCCGGAGGCTGGCTGAGGCCGAGTCTGGGCGGGCAGAGCTGGAGGAGAGGCTGCTGGAGGCGGAGCAGCAGGTGGAGGCTCTTCTGAGGGGGATGCGCGCCTCGAATGGAGACGAGGTCAGGGAGGAAGTGATGCGGCTGCAGGAGGATTTGGCCCAGACAACGGATGTGGCGGAGACGCTGAGGGAGAGCGTCCGCAGGCTGGAGGAGGAGAAGGGCCGGCTGACCTGCCGCTGCCAGGAGCTCCTCAACCAGATCTCTGAGGCAGACCGGGAGGTGACCAAACTCCGTAGCCGGCTGGAAACAGAGGAGGCCGACTACTATACACTGGAGCACTCCTATGAGAGGGCGTCGGAGGAGTTCCAGAAGATCAGCCGTGTGCTCCAGGAGAAGGAGGAGGAGATACGGCAGACCAAGGAGATGTACGAGAGACTAGTGGAGCGCAAGGAGGAGGACCTGAACGAGGCCCTCATCAAGATGGCCGCCCTCGGTAGCAGCCTGGAGGAGACTGAGCAGAGGCTTCAGGCCAGGGAAGCGCTGCTCTGCCAGATGGGCGAGGGCCTGAGGGGCCAGAGCGAAGCCTGCAGTGCGGAGACAGACCTGCAGACCAAGCTGGTGGTGGCAGAGGACCGCATTGCAGAGCTGGAGCAGCACCTCAATGCCCTGCAGCTGGGCTATGCTGACCTTCGGATGGAACGCCAACGAGCCCAAGAGGGGGCTCTCCATGCTCGGGAAACAACCAAGGAAAGGGGCCAGTCGTTCTCCAACTCCTTGCCAACGAACACAGACTCCTCCCTTACCTTTGACTTGGGTTCCAAGGTGAAGAGCTCCTCAGACGGTGATGAGTCTCAAGCGAAAAGGCAGAGGATACGGTTCTCCAGCATTCAGTGCCAAAAATACATCCAATCAGAGGACCTGGAGACCAGTAATGCAGACAACACTTCCTCAGACATAAGCGAAGAGATTAGCCAAGACTTCCAACCGTCCATGGAGACCAACTCTTCCGGTATTACATTCCAGTACTGCAGCGACCCAGAGAAGTTTATTTCCATCATAACTGCCCTGGAGATCAAGCTTCTGGCCACGGAGGAGAAGCTTAGAGACCTCACCCAGAAGCTTGAGGAGCAGCGGGTGGACCAGCCAGAGGGTCTGATGGAGGGACAAGGCTCCTGGGCAGGGACTGATTCAGAGCTCCAGGAGCTCAATGCTAGACTCCAACAAGAAGAGGCACCCAGCAGTGCCCTCTCTGGGCCAGTTAGTCAGATTACAGCTGCTAAGCACCAATACGCCAAGGCCCTAGTCTGTGTAGAGTCCAGTAGGGAGAAAGTCAGGGGTATTCTAAGTAGTCATTGCCAGGGAAATACAGGGCTGCAGCTCCACACGTTGTCTGAGATCGAGAATGAGTTAGTTAGTGCAACGTTGTACATTAGAGAGGGCGGGATGACATGGAATGAGCACCCGTCAGAGGCCACACAAAGTCAAGCCCAAAAGATTCACAAGACCAAAGCATCGGAGGAGGAAACGATACGACTCTTTGCCAAAACACTGTCTTTTGAGGCAATGGTTTTGAATAAGATGGCTTTTTTGATACAGAATCCAGACTCAGACCTTTTGCAACGTCTTATCGAGATATGTAGAGAGACTGAGACCATCAAAAGAAGTGATGGCGATTGTGTGGCAATTGTTTATGCAGACGTCTTGACCAGGAAGCTAATGTTAGAGAGTGCCTTCTGGGCCGAGGTGGAGAAAATGGAATCCCATTGTGAATTGATGCAGGGAGAAAGCTCAGATGTTAAGTCAACAGTGGCTAGTATGTCCCTTGAGGCTAATGTTACTGTTATCTATAACACCTGTGTCAAAGCTGAATTATCGCACTCTCTTCAGAGTCTTAAGAGCTTTTATGAGGAGAAGTTCAAAATGCTCAAAAGGGAATTGGCCCAAGCCCATGGGAGCTTACAACAAAGGGAATCTGCTTTGAAAGAGATTATCCAAGCTCCCAAAAGACTTGATTCGAGAGAAGTCCTTCAAGACGGCAGCAATGAGTTTGGCTTTAGTGAGGAGCAGAGTTTGGCTGACATAAGTGAACTGGCTCCCTATATGGAGCAGATTGAAATGGAGGAGGCACAGGATTTGGCTGAGGAAGTAGTGGATAGACACTTAGTGGGAGACGTGCCATCTTGTAGCGTTGACTCTGTTGAATCTCTGCAAGTTGGGCGAGACAACTTGGCCGCTGAGCTAGAGAGACAGGCAGCTATCCTCCACAGATTTTCCCAAGCGATTGAGAGCGGCAGCCATCCTGGCTTAGCCAATATTATCCAAGCAAACTCAAGTTACCAATCCACCCTCAACCTCACGGGTGGCTCCCTTTGCATGCGTGAGGCGCTTATCCAGGCCCAGGTGGCCTACGTAGCCTGTAGGCTAAGAGCCGACCACGAGCGGGACTTGGTCCGATATCGGCAAGCTGGCCATAGCATGGACGTACTTGTCCAGGAGCACGCCTGCACTGTTGGTGCCATTCGGGAGCGCTACGAGGCCTCCCTACAGGAGGAGCGCCAGAGCTTCACCTGTACAATGGCCTCCCTTCAGGATGAGAACCAGGCCCTGAGAGGGGAAATGGGCCAGCGAGTGGAACAGCTCTCCCAGCAGCAGGAGCGGCTGGCCCTCCTGGAGGAGCGCTTCCGCAGGGAGACTGAGGAGCTGAGGCAGAGGCACCAACTGGAGCTGAGTCAGGCGGAGCAGGGCCGGGCCTCCACCGAGCTGGCCCTGATGGAGACCACGGCCGACAGCCAGCGGAAGCTGGAAGTCCTGCTGGTGGACATGGACACCATAGAGGAGCGCCACGAAGGCCACCTAAGGAGACTGGAGGAGCAGTTCCAGGGGCAGATCCGAGAGCTGCAGCAGGTCCACCAGGAGGAGATCCAGAGGCTGCACGCCCACTACACTGAGACCATCCGCTCCATCCAAGACCAAGAGGATAGCGGAAGCAAGGGCGATAGTAGCCCTGAGTCGGGCCACTCTCAGTCTCCACTACCCGAGGAGGTCACCCCATCCACTGAGCAGGCTTGGCCCATGGAGGAAGAGGAGCAGGGTAAGGGGGAGGAGGGTCAGGCTAAGGTGGCGACGGACCCCATGGTAGTCCTGAAGGACAGGATCCAGGAGCTGGAGACCCAGATGGACACCATGAGGGACGAACTGGAGACCAAGCATCTGGAGGGAGATGTGGCCAGCCTGAGAGAGAAATACCAGAGAGACTTTGAAAGTCTAAAGGTTTTTGTTCTTCCTTTCTTAACGTCGTAAATTGTAGTCTTCATGTGGTAAGCCCAGTAGTAGAGCATGACTGAATAGTTGGTTGTTACAATCAGTCAAACTATGGGAATTGCAAACATTATTATTAGAATAATTTGCCATATTCTTGGGTCATTACATATGAAATCAACTGAAAAATCTCCGGATTGGGGGGGGGGGGGGCACTCTGGTCCAGAAATGGCACTACATCCATTTCTCCCATTGCCAAACATTCATGGATACTTTTGTAGAATGTGGTAAGGATGATTTGATGATTTCATATGGAATTATCCTATTAAATATTAGTTTGATCTACAACATAATTGTTATCCACATAGTAGCATACAATACAAATGACTTCTATACCATACCTTTCTCCCGGTTACTCTATAACCATAATATATTACCCCCACACAGACAACAATGCCCAGTCTCTGTAACACGCAACATTATGTTTAGAAATATACTAAACGCTGAACTATGAATATATGCTGTTTTAGTATCTGAAACCAATTGCAGAAATGTTGATACACATGTTTCTAGAAAGACAGATTAAAATCTTATTCGATGTCCTCTTCTTTGCCCTGATAAAATTGGCTGCCTTAAACACACTCCCTCATACTAACATTGCTTGGCTTCTGATCAAAAAAATGCTTGCATGACTTTCTCAGATGTAATTCTGCTTGCACTGGTAAATAATGCACCATGAAGACTAGTCAAGAGCACATAACACAAATGGGACTGACGTCTCACAGACCGTCCCAAGTTAGATTACTCCGATCGCTTGAGCATACTAAATTTCATCATAAATCTGGTAAGGATAAGGAAGCATTCTTTACTCAATTATTTAAGCCCTTAATAGCATACTACTACGCCATGGGGAGCTTTAACAATGCCAACAATATTAACCCCTTCTCCCCCAGGCTACGTGTGAGCGAGGCTTCACAGCCATGGAGGAGACCCACCACAAGGTCGTCGAGGACCTCCAGAGGCAGCACCAGAGGGAGGTCTCCAAACTACTGGAGGAGAGGGAGAGGCTACTGGCTGAAGAGACGGCCGCCACCATCGCTGGTAAAGATTAGCACCTGCATTGGCCAATCCCTAGTGTTTGCCAGATTTTGTTGATTTTATTGCCGCCTACAATTGTAATGACTCTGACCGCTAGCTTTCTGTGTTCCAGCTATTGAGGCTATGAAGAACGCACACCGAGAGGAAATGGAGAAGAACCAGCGCTCCCAAATCAGCGGACTGAGCACCGACATCGACGAGCTGCACGAGCAGTATCAGTAAGTCCCTATTTTGGTTGGGAACACAACCGGTACGTAGCAGACGATGGCAGAGATTTGAATGACCGTAGTGAGCTCCATATAGAGAGACACTCAACCCCATATGTATTTGGACAAATGTTTCATATGAGGCGACGGTACAGAATGTTGCCTTTTATTTGAGGGTATTTTCATACATACTGTATCTGTTTTGCCTTTTAGAAATGAAGGTACTTTATATATCTAGTCCGTACATTTGAAGAAGTCATACGTTTTTTGGTCAAATTCACTTATCGTATATTAAAGTAGTAAACTGTTTTAGTATTTGGTCCCATATCCTTACAGACATTGACTACATCGTTGCACACAATGACTGACTTTACAAACGTGTTGGATGCATTTGCAATATGTTTTGGTTGTGTGTCTGATTTATGTTTTGCCTAATAGGAACTGAAGGGTGAATAATGTTCTGTGATTTGAATAGAAGATGTTTCTGATTCTGAAGATGTTTTCTATTGTGGATGCTCCCGTGATTATGGATAATAATGAATGAATCGTGAATAATGATGAGTGAGAAAGTTAGACGCACACAGATCAGACCAACCTGTTGTTGGTAATGGTGAGCGGTTAGCATGTTTTGTTGTGACCTCTGTACTTTTCTCACTCATCATTATTCATTGTTTATTCATGATTTTTCTTCATCATTGCGTTAGAAGTGTTCCAAAACATCGTAGCTCTTGGAAATATTAATCATTGGAAAATGTTATGCTCTTTTCAAATTAAACAAAATACAGGTAACTGCTCAAATTAAGGAAACACCAATATAAAGTGTTGGACCGCCAGAACCGCTTCAGTGCACCTTGCCATAGATTCTACAAATGTCCGGAACTCTATTGGAGGGATGCGACGCCATTCTTCCACATGAAATTCCATAATTTGGTGTTTTGTTGATGATGGTGGAAAACGCCGTCTCAGGCACCGCTCCAGAATCTCCCGTTAGTGTTCAGATTGGTTGAGATCTGGTGACACACACACATATACATACACACACACACGCGCGCAAACAAACCCTTTAAACCCTCTACGCTCCTTTGAGACCCCTCTTTCAAAGTCACTAAGATCTCTTCTAGCCATGGTAGTCAAAATGCTGGGCAACGAAGGCATTTTTTTTATACATGACCCAAAGCATGATGGGATGATTTAATTGCTTAATTAACTCAGGAACCACACTTGTGTGGAACCACCTGCTGTCAATATACTTTGTGTCCCTCATATACGTCCTTTATTTTGGCAGTTACCTGTACCTTGCTCTCGTTATGGCTTTTAGAATTGAATTGTTTGTTATAATTACTCCAGTCATCTTTCTCCATTCAGTTCCTATTGGGCAAAACATAACCCAAAACAAACAGCAAATGCATTCAATGAGTTTGTAGAGTCACAAGCTTGATGTAGTCATTGCGTGCTTGGAATATGGGACCAAATATGAAACTTTGAACCACTTTAATACACTACAAGTGAATTTGTCCAAATTCTTATGACTTCTTCAAATGGAAGGAATAGATGCATAGTGCTTTCTTTTATAAACGGTAAAACAGAATACCCTCATATAAAAGGTGACATTCTGTACTGTCGACCCATGAAACATTTGTATAGACAAATTAAAAATGTTACCTTCACTTTCCAAATACATCGGGTGTTTAGTGTATATGAGCCCATAGGTAGCCAATCAATCAAAACTGACTTGTATAGCTAGACCTTTTTACTGATGCATTTGCCACAAGGTGACAGTGGCAACTAGTAAAAATATGGAAGTCTCTTCGGGGAAGGGAGTTGTTATGCTTTGTGTATGCCTTCAAAGTGTTCACACCCCTTGACCTTTTCCACATTTTGTTGTGTTACAGCCTGAATTTAAATATATATAAATATAAATTGTTTGTCACTGGTCTACACACAATAATGTCAAAGTGGATTTACGTTTTTATTTTTATTTTACAAACGTGTTAAAAATTAAAAGCTGAAATGTCTTGAGTCAATACGTATTCAATCCCATTGTGATGGCAAGCCTAAATAAGTTCAGGAGTGAAACATTTACTAAACAAGTCACATAATCAGTTGCTTGGACTCACTTTTTGTGCAATAATAGTGTTTAACATGATTTTTGAATGACCACCTCATCTCTGTACCCCACACATACAATTATCTGTAAGATCCCTCAGTCGAGCAGTGAATTTCTAACACAGATTCAACCACGAAGACCAGGGAGTACGGCCTCAGAAAGTAGGGCACCTATTGGTAGATTGATTTTATTTGTATTTTTTTAAAGCAGACATTGATTATCCCTTTGAGCATGGGGAAGTTATTAATTACACTTTGGATGGTGTATCAATACACCCAGTCACTACAAAGCCACAGGCGTCCTCCCTAACTCAGTTGACAGGAGAGAGAGGAAGGAAACTGCTCAGGGATTTCACCATGAGGCCAACGGTGACTTTAAAACAGTTATAGTGGTTAATTGCTGCACTAGGGGAAAACTGAGGATGGATCAACAACGTTGTAGTTACTCCACAATACTAACCTAAATGACAGAGTGAAAAGGAAGAAGCCTGTACAGAATAAAACATACAAAGTGTTATGTTTGGGGCGAATTCAAAACAACACATCACAGAGTACTCTTCATATTTTCAAGCATGGTGGTGGCTGCATCAACAACATTGTAGTTACTCCAGAATACTAACCCAGTTGACAGTGTGAGAAGAAAGAAGCCTGTACAACAAAGACACTAAAGTAATACTGCAAAAAATGTGGCAAAGCAATTAACACTTTGTGTTCAGAACAAAAAGATGGTGCCGACAGACATGGCAGTTCTGCTTCTAGCTCCTAAGCAACTTTGGAGTATTTCGTTTTTATTTGTGTGTTATTTCTTACATTATTAGCCCAGAATGTTTTTTGTGTTATTACATACAGCCGGAAAGAACTTTCGGATATAAGAGCGGCGGTAACTCACCAGCATTAAGACCAGGAATACGACTTTCCCGAATTGGATCCTTTCTTCGTACCCCCCAGGGCAATTGAACCGATCCCAGAGGCTGCTCCAAGATGCCGCCGGTGGAGAAGAAGTATTCGGAGTGGACTTCTAGTCAGACTCAGATGCATGCACACCATCTACCGCTTCCGGGTATGTTATTCGCTTCAGTATCCGGACAATAAAGTAGATGAGCTCAGGGCGAGGATCTCCTTCCTGAGAGATATCAGGGACTATAACATACTCTGTTTCACGGAATCATGGCTCTCTCCGGATATACTGTCCCCGTCCATACAGCCAGCTGGGTTCTCAGTACATTGCACAGACAGGAATAAAGAACTCTCCGGGAAGAAGAAAGGCGGTGATGTGATGGTGATAACGTACAGAAACCCAACCTAGAATACCTCACAATCAAATGCTGACTGCATTACCTCCCAAGAGAATTCTCTTTGGTTATAGTCACAGCCTTGTATATTCCCCCTCAAGCCGATACCACTACGGCTGAGGCCGCATTTATTGTAGCTGGAGGTTTTAACAAAGCAAATATGAGGAAAATGCTACCGAAGTTCATTGACTAGTACTCGTGCTTGGCCCCTAAGAGTGTGCAAAGCTGTCATCAAGACATAGGGTGGCTACTTTGAAGAATCTCAAATATAAAATATATGATTCCATGTGTGTTATTTCATAGTGTTGATGTCTTCACTATTGTTCTACAATGTAGAAAATAGTAAAGAAATAAAGAAAAATTAGTAGGTGTCAACTTTTGACTGGTACTGTACATAGACATGGAGTCACTGGTCACTTTAATAATGGCACACTAGTCTGTTTAATAATGTTTGCATACTACTTTACACATTTCATATGTGTATATACTGTATTCTATTTTACTGTATTTTAGTCATTGCTACTCCGACATGCTCATCCAAATATTTATATATTTCTTAATTCCATTATTTTACTTTTGTGTGTGTTGTTGTGAATTGTTATATACTACTGCACTGTTGGCGTTAGGAACACAAACATTTCGCTACACCCGCATTAACATCTGCTAAATATGTGTATGTCACCAATAAGATTTTAATTGTTTGGGGCAAATCCAATACAAAACATTACGGAGTACCACTTTCCATATTCCACTTTCCATATAAGCATAGTGCTGGCTGCATCATGTTATGGGAATGCTTGTACTTGTTAGGGACTGTGGAGTTTTTCAGGATTTAAAAAACATGAATTGAGCTATGCACAGGCAAAATCCTAGAGGAAAACCTGGTTGTCTGCTTTCCACCAGACACTGGGAGATTAATTCACCTTTCAGCAGCAGCACAATATCCTAAAATACAAGGCCAAATCTGCACGAGTTGCTTACCAAGAAGACAATGAATGTTCCTGAGTTGCCTAGTTACAGTTTTGACTTAAATCTGCTTGAAAATTGATGGCAAGACTTGAAAATGGTTGTCTAGCAACGATCTTGACAGAGCTTAAAGAATTTTGAAAAGAATAATGGGCAAATATTGCACAATACGGGTGTGCAAACCTCTTAGAGACTTACCCAGAAAGACTCCCAGCTGTAATCACTGCCTAAGGTTATTATTTTATTTTATTTAACCTTTATTTAACTCTAACATGTATTGACTCAGTGGTGTGAATACTTATGTAAATTCGATGTCTGTATTTCATTTTCTATATATATATTTTTTTATGTTGCTAAAAAATATCTAAACATGTTTTCACTTTGTCATTATGGGATATCGTTTGTAGATGGGTGAGAAATATATTTTTTTAATACATTTTTAATTCAGGTTGTAACACAGCAAAATGTGGAATAAGTCAAGGGGTATGAATACTTTCTGAAGGCTCTGTATGTACACGTGACTGTGTCTCAGGGAGGAGCTGCAGTCGATCCAGAGGGAGCTGGAGGTGTTGTCGGAGCAGTACTCTCAGAAGTGTCTGGAGAACGCCCACCTGGCCCAGGCCCTAGAGGCTGAGAGACAGGCCCTCAGACAGTGTCAGAGGGAGAACCAGGAGCTCAACGCACACAACCAGGTACACACATAACACGGTTTCCATTAGCCGGCAATTGTTAACCGGCCAAAAATGACTGGAAGAAAAAAGAAAAAAAATGTTTTGTTCATTGATGGAAATATGAGTCATGTAAAGATTTTACTGAGTTACAGTTCATATAAGGAAATCAGTCCCTTTAATTAAATTCATTAGGCCCTAATCTATTGATTTCACATGACTGGGAATACAGATATGCATCAGTTGGTCCACAGATATATATTTTTTAAAGGTAGGGACGTGGATCAGAAAACCAGTCCGTATCTGGTATGACCACCATTTGCTTCATGCAGAGCGACATCTCCTTCACATAGAGTTGCTCAGGCTGTTGATTGTGGCTTGTGAAATGTTGTCCCACTCCTCTTCAATGGCTGTGTGCGAAGTTGCTGGATAATTGCGGGAACTGGAACACGCTGTCGTACACGTCAATCCAGAGCATCCCAAATCTGCTCAATGGGTGACATGTCTGGTGAGTATGTTGGCCATGGAAGAACTGGGACATTTTCAGCTTTCAGGAATTGTGTACAGATCCTTGTGACCTGGGACCGTGCATTATCATGCTGAAACAGGTGATGGCGGCGGATGAATGACACGACAATGTGCCTCAGGATCTCGTCACGGTATCTCTGTGCTTTCAAATTGCCATTGATAAAATGAAGTTGTTTGTTGTCCGCAGCTTATACCTGCCCATACCATATCCCCACCGCCACCATGGGGCACTCTGTTCACAACGTTGACATCAGCAAACCGCTCACCTACACAACTCCATACAAGCTGTCTGTCATCTGCCCGGTGCAGTTGAAACCGGGATCCATACGTGAAGAGCACACTTCTCCAGCGTTCCAGTGGCTATCGAAAGTGAGCGTTTGCCCACTGAAGTCGGTTGCAGTGAGGCCGAACTGCAGGAAGGTCAAGACCCTGGTGAGGATGAAGAGCACGCAGATGAGCTTCCCTGAGACGGTTTCTGACAATTTGTGTAGAAACTATTTGGTTGTGCCAACCCATAGTTTCATCAGCTGTCTTGGTGGCTGGTCTCAGACGATCCCGCAGGTGAAGAAGTCAGATGTAGAGGTCCTGGGCTGGCATCGTTACACATGGTCTGCAGTTGTGAGGCCGGTTGGATGTACTGCCAACGTTGGAGGCTTATGGTAGAGAAATAAACATTACATTCTCTGGCATCAGTGCTGGTAAACATTCCTGCAGTCAGCATGCCAATTGCACACTCCCTCAACTTGAGACATCTGTGGCATTGTCTTGTGTGACAAAACTGCACATTTTAGAATGGCCTTTTAATATCCACAGCACAAGGTGCACCTGTGTAATGATCATGCTGTTTAATCAGCCTCTTGATATGGGCCACCTGTAAGGTGGCTGGATTATCTTGGCAGAGAAATGGTCACTAACAGGAATG
This sequence comes from Salvelinus sp. IW2-2015, assembly GCF_002910315.2. NCBI lineage: Eukaryota > Metazoa > Chordata > Actinopteri > Salmoniformes > Salmonidae > Salvelinus > Salvelinus sp. IW2-2015. Next base: position 14,838,968 of record NC_036858.1, read on the forward strand.
TAAACAAATTTGTGCCCAAGATTTCAGAGAAATAAGCATTTTGTGTATATGGAAAATTTCTGGGGTCTTATTTCAGCTCATGAAACATGTTGCGTTTATATTTTGTGTAGTATAACTGTAAAAAATATGATAATTTAGCTATTTGATTTTGAATTTTAGGACCCTTGTTGGTATCGTTTTGTTGGGGGGTTTGGGACCCCTGTAGGTATCACTTTATTTTTTTATTGTTGCTTGATAAATTAATGAATTTGGCATTTACTACTATACTGTAGTCCATGAAACGCATTGAATAAAACGTTAATAAGTGGCAAAACAGAGAGTCAAAAACTAAATCATAAGGGATGAGGTTTTGAAGTGTCTTTCCTGTATCTAGGAGATATAAGAAATCTTATTTTGCCACAAAACTACATCCATACTTCCATTCATTTTTTAAAACCGGTACCATTTACATTCAGACGAGTCCCATGACACTTGTGGGGGTTGTAGACCAAATCGGAGAACACCGTGGTGTTAGTTTTTAGCCTAAGCAGTTCGGACGCTACAGACAGAAGTTGGCACATCGGCAGTACCTACTTCAGACGAGTCCTGTGAGGGTTGTAGAGCAAAACGGAGAACACATTCGTGTTTGTGAGTCATCTTTTCATTGGTATGTAGGCTACGTTCCCTTCGGACTGCCGCGCAGAGAAGCACGAGATTGAACTTCACTCAGCTTTCTAGAGTTTACCTTATAGTTTACAACGTCATCCACGTTTCGTGTACTGTGGGAATTGTGCTCGAATCAATGCAATATAAGCCACTTTCAATGTAACATACCGAAAGAAAATGAACTATGCAAGACTTAGTATGCAAAACTAACTGTGCAAGAGATTTTCTTTGAAGGCAGAGAGCATTGGAGTAGGATTCTGTTGCATTGATATGCACAACTCAGGCCCGTACTTTGCACAGACAGGTGAGCCATAACCAATCAGAGCTGCAGTAGGCCTATATGCAAATAGCCATTGCCATATATGGATTTGTGCCATTCACTTTGAACTGGACTGTGTTTATAATATGAGCGGTCACGAGTAAATGTGCTTGTTTTTAGGTCAAAGCGAGAGCTGCATGTAGCTACCTGTGCACATTTGTTCATATTTAGTGCTAGTTAGTGAGTTTTTTTATGTCTTAAAGAGGTGGTGTTGTATTTTGAGACTCTTGATTACGCTAAGTAGCCAATAGATGGTAGCATGATTGGTCTGATTCACTGTAATAATGACATGGGAATGATAATGCATTTTATTTTGTAATGTGATTTCTTGCATCAAACAATGCAACATGTTCAGTCGCCACCTTATCTGAAGGACAAGTGGATAAACAGGTTTAATGGAATGTAGGCCTACATTAAACACCACACATTTGCTGCTTCTGTAGGCTGAATGTTAGAACAGCTATTTCCATGCTAAAATGTTATGGGATGCATTTTCTCCATTTTGTTTTTGATGGTAGGCCACTCTGGATGGCCTACATTATGATCAAATAGCCACAGTAGCCTACTTGGCCACTGTAACTGTAACTTAAAGCGGGTACAACCTCAGTGTTCACAGATGAGTTGCGCAGAATTTTCACAATGTTCAAGTTTGTGCTTAGCAGACCTGAAATTTGATCAGTGACAAAAAAAWTTTTTTGAGGGAACATTGTTTTGTAGGCCAAAATCGTTCAGACGCTGCAGACGTTTTCATGAGAAGACGGATTTTTGGGATGTCTCATGGTCTTCCAAACACTGCTGTGGCTCGGTCACCTTCCACCGCAGATGTGGAAGGCCGACATAGGCGGATGCAAATATCAGATCTCTAGTTTAAACTGACGGGTTTTGATGAGGATTGTGTGCTTGTTACTTGTTACGCACGGGTTCATCAATAGATTTAAGGATTAACAGAAATTAATGTAACCAAATGACGGGGATTAATGGTACATTTACTACTGGTGACATGCGTAATGGAGAATGTAAAAAAAATAAAAATAATCGAAAGGCTAAACAATTCACACAATGAATGTGCAAGAATTGGCGGGAGACAGCTGAGCCATGCTGGAGAGAAACTCGCCTATATCTTCGCCTCACACCCTTCCCCTTCTTGTCTCAACATTTTAATTTATACTCGCACATATTTTAGATGCTTTTCACTGACAGCCGCAACTCAAATATCAGCTAGGCCTATTGCCACGTGCACTGCCCAAATTGCGGGCTTCCCAAAGGCATAGGCCTACGAGCTTGTGATTTGAAACAATCCTCAGCTATTTTTCTTAAAGAAGCTAATGATCCTCGATTCCTCTGTGGCTACGTCATGCTTTCTGGTGAAGTATTTTAAATGATTGTATTTATTTCTGTATATACAGGAGTATTTATATAATGTTAGCACATTTATTTCCATTTACTTCCCTATTGGATGCACCGCTGTGCCATTTTCTTTCCTGTTCAATTGGTTTTCATATCAACTTCCTTTCGTTGTCCAGAAGCCAAAGGCACCATCCTAGTTGTTGCGTATTTAGATTCCCCCTCTGCCACGTATGGAACCGCTATCAGGTGCACTGTTTAAAATGGTGTTTCCCCGCAAATTACATTTTGGCAAATATTTGAAAATCACGTTTTATTGGCTGCTTCATTACATGAGTTGCATGTCCTGTTAAGACGCAATACCGTGATTTCTGTAATTCTGAGCACCGTGGGCAGGCGCCCTAATAGGTTATGCACCCAAATGCAGATGGGTCCGGAAAATTCCAATCTTCCCAGTCATGTTGTCCGGCGCCTAACAGAAGCCCTGACACATACGCTGTGTGATCCTGTTGGCCTTGAAACAGTCCTGATGCCCCAGTTGAATAATGTGAACTCTGACCTCTGTGTGACCGACCTATAGGAGCTGAATAACCGTCTGACCGTGGAGATCACACGCATGCGCTCCTGCTACAGCGGAGAAACGGCCCTGTCACCCTTCACCCAGGGCAAGGACCTCTATGAACTGGAGGTACTGTACTCTCTGTCTCACACACACATTGGCCACACTGGTGTTCTGTATTTGATATCTAACTTTATTTACTGTACATCTCAATTTTAGGTCTTATTGCGTATCAAGGAGTCCGAAATCCAGTATCTCAAACAGGAAATCCATTCGCTGAAGGATGAACTTCAGTCTGCATTAAGGGTATGGAAAAACACGCTCTTATCCTCAATCTCTTCTATCAAGACCATGTCAGTTATTCTAAACACTGTTCTTTGAGGACTAACCTTTCGATGTCCACCAACAATATAACCTGGAATCCAAAATATGATGCTCCGCTTCCTCAGTGTTTCACTGAAACGTAGAAAATCAGTTTGGATCCCAGGCTACAAAAAAAAACACCAAGTTTGAAGTCGATGGCTAAATCAGCGGGGGGTTTTTATCCTCTTTTTTTTAACAGGATAAGAAATATACCACAGACAAGTACAAGGACATCTACACAGAGCTCAGCATCGTGAAGGCCAAGGCTGACTGTGACATCACCAAGCTGACGGAGAAGCTACTGGTCGCCACGGAAGCACTGGGGGAGAGGAACGTGGATGGGTCGGATACCCCTGGATATGGTTAGTGGGAAACCATAACCCTCTTGGACCCCTATTAATTTTAGAGTTACTTGCAATGTCTAAAAATGGGTCAGCTTGATGGGGGGGGAAAACGCTATGACAATGATTAATTTATGTCCACACGCCTTTTTTTCACCTAATTTTGTTTTTGCAGATATCATGAAATCGAAAAGTAATCCAGATTTTTTGAAAAAGGAACGATCGACTCTCTCCAAGCAAATAAGAGGTGTCAGATCAAAGGTACGCTAATGTGGACATTCCTGATGCAGACATCCCCCTGGGTTTTGTTGTAAATGTTGTCATTCAACATTTTGTTCACCATTTTAGAATCGTGTGAGTGTGTACACATGTGAACGAGTGTAGGTGTGCACATATAGATTACTGCTGTTAGTGTGTGTTTGCTTACGGGTCAGTCCGTCAGTCATGTTTTATATGTGGTAAGCTTGTCCTCCTGTCTTCCCACATCAGTCCGTCACTGAACAGGTCATCTGGGATAGCTGACACCCCCCTTGAGGGGTGATTCTCCCCCTTACCCCAAGATGTAGGTATAGCATGTCCTTGAGTGAGCATGTCCCACCCCAACCACACAGCATGTTGCGCTCTATTACCCTTTCCCCTCCTCTATGCCCCCTCCATCGATGAGGGCCCAATAAAACTGGTGCAATGAACTTTCACTTGATTTAGTACAGCAGAAGGTAAGACATGCAGGTCTTTCAGAGTGGTAAGGTCTGCCTTGCAGGAGCATGGGTTCTTCAGTGCCTAGAATGAGTTGAAACAGAAAACACAGCAACTACCCCATCACTGTTTTGGTAAAAAGCTTGAGGGATGGGGCTGGAGAAATTTAACCACTTTCAAATTCATAGACAGGGCTATGGATGCAAGGACTAACCATCCATGAGATCAACATGATAGTTTTAACCTTGAGACTTTTTTTTTTTAACCTTTATTTATCTAGACAAGTCGGTTAAGAACAAATTCTTATTTACAATGACGGCATACTGGGGTTAACTGCCTTGTTCGGGGGCAGAACGACAGATTTCTACCTTGTCAGCTCTGGGATTCGATCCAGCAACTTTTCGGTTACTGGCCCAACGCTCTAACCACTAGGCTACCTGAGTTGGGATATGCCGAACACACATTTCCAATTCACACATGCGTATAATACACACTTGTACATGTGAAATAGGACAAATAAGCACCCACCAAATTATTATTATTACACTTTGCTCCCAGTACTCTCAAATGTCTTTCTGACCGCATCTTCTCTCCCTCATCACCACTGGTTTATGAAAGGGCTGGATAGGAGCGTCCATATTGACTCACCTGTCATGTCCTGTAAGATCAGTGGTCATGAAGGAAAGGGAACGAGGAAAGGAAGCTTACTACAGTAAGCCTATTGGGGCACAGCAAATATATGTTTGTGTGTTGCGTGGACTAGGAATTACTAGTCACCTGCAGTAGCTGTGGAGAATACTAGAGTAGCCCAGTATATGTAATGATCCCAGTATAAGCTGGAATGCCATTTTTCTTTTAAATCCTTGAACGTTATCAACTTGGTGATCCCCCTTGGTCAAACCACTGCTTGGGTGTGCAGTTTGGGCTGGAGATGGGGGCAGTGGTTTGGATGTCTTTGATGTACAGTACAAAGGAGGTACCCATGAAATAACTAATGTTTGTACCACAATGAGCCCAGGAAACTTCTCTCCCTTACCTGGTCAGTCAAGGAACGTACATTAACTGTGGTGTTCTGTTGAATAACTTTTGTCTGTGAACATTTCTGTTTTTATTTTGTCTGTACGGCACATAAACATGTCACAATGGTTGTTTTTGTGTTGTGTCTGGTATGGTTTTGTGTTGTCTTGTATGTTTGTTTTGTCTGGTATGTGTGTTTTGTCTGACTTGCATGACTTTGTGTCATTTAGCATCCCAAACGTCACCAACACACCTTGAGTGGTCGTAATCGAGTCCCCATTTTTAAAATGTCTGTCAGAATGTCACCATTTAGATGACATGTCAGTTGATGTTGATGTTGATGTTAACTTTAAACCCTACTCCTGGTTTCTTTACTGTGATTCACCAACATAACACCCCTAAATAAGATCATATTCTCTAACGGTGAATCCTGGGCTCTTGCCAGGCCGAAAAGTTACACTTGTGGTTATTTATATGAATAATGCTTAACATGAATAGTGTTCTGGCCTTGAAGCCAGACAATATATTGGTTTAAATTTAATTGACACATTTTCTTTCTCTCAGAGCCTCAAAGAGGGACTGACCGTGCAGGAGCGCATGAAGCTGTTCGAAGCGAAAGATTCCAGAAAGATCTGAATATTGTGGATTCTGTGTTTCTTTTGCACACTTCACTCAAATTAAAATGGCGATCAGACTGCAAAGAGCACACCCCCGCCAGGAAGATTAACATACACGTACAACTCTCTACCGTGATCCTGGACTAACTGCACCCCGTTCGGAATAGAAAGTGCTCTGACTTAATTCAAGTTTTTTTGTTGCCTGTTTTGATTCTTTGAAAGCTTTTTAATATGCTATGATTTCTCATTTACACTGTTTAATTCTGTGAATATGCTTCACGATTCTTGCAGCTGTCAATCATGGCCTTGACGTGTTAGAAATGTAATACAGTGATAAGTATATCCACTCTCCTGGGAATTTAAATATGTTTTGGGCTGCATTGCAGTTACGAGAGGGCTTATTAGGGATAGCATTTATCTTCCATTTTGTTTTTGGCTTCTCAGTTTCGTAATCCACTGAAATGCCAAAACAGAGGGGTTTGGTTCAGTATAATAATCTGTCCCAATAGGAATCCGTTGGAATATCTGCTGTAGTGTTTTGTTACCACAAACAACAATTGCTATTTCTAATTATGATGTTGTACGTGTTTTAAATAAGTGGCTGTTCCACTTGTTGTAAATAACTACTGGAAGAGATATGTAAGAGTAGGGTTGACCAGGGATTGTGGTGGCATCTGGTGACTACTTGATTTACTTGAGGAAACTGATTTAGTTTTTTCTAAAATGTTGGTGTAGTGGCTTCAAGCCAACTATATACCGTGCAACCAAACTTCACGGCTAGGCTACTGTCAAATAACCTAACTCGCTACTGATAACATACGCCTTTTCTCTTTGCAGCTACAAGGAACTGGAGTTGTCGATGGTTGTTTTGGCTTTCGTGTGAGGTTTTCAGCCCAGAAAGTTGACCTATTGTAGAGCTTTGCATGACTGTTAATTTGAATTGGTGAATTTATCAATTCCCATCATTTTTCCTTTTGTGTTTTAGTGATTGTTCAGTTTGAGCAGACCTCTCCTCCGTAAGCTTTTGCTTTGCTTCACCGCTCTGTCTTTTTTTTATTTTGACGCTGGGAGGTGAAATGTTTAACTGAACATGCCTTTCACTTGGTCCAATGCCCTGACCTCTTAAAACCCCTTTGTCTTTCTGGCTCGTTTGAGTTAAAAGATAAACACATTCACAAAACCTGTGCAGCTATGGAAACACTGTATAGTATTCAAAGCACGCCTTGTAAATATACTGTATGCCACACAGAAGTTTTTTGTGTTACGTTTTAAATCTGTACCTTGCTTACTAGCAACATATGCTTACATATGAAAATATATATATGAATATTTTTTATTTTCGTTTGAATGTAAAACGTCAAATAAATTAACCGTTTCTGAACCTTGTGTGATTGTTCTTGAATTACATTTAGACTCCATTGACACCAAATGTCTGCCATTTTGTTTGATGTTTTTTACTGTTGCAGGGTAAAGGTTCTCCACAGATGTCTTTGAAGTATAACTGTATGGGGTTCCTCATCTGGTGAGGTACATCCATATTTTTTTATTTTTTTAAAATGTACTTTTATTTAACTAGGCAAGTCGGTTAAGAACAAATTCTTATTTACAATGATGGCCTACCGAAAGGCAAAAGGCCACCTGCAGGGACGGGGGCTGGGATTAAAAATATGGGACAAAACACATCACAACAAGAGACCCCACAACACTACATATAGAGACCTAAGACAACAGCATGGCAGCAACACATAACACTGCATGGTAGCAACACCACATGACGACAACAACATAGTAGCAACACAACATGGTAGCAGCACAAAACAAACATTATTGGGCACAGACGACAGCACAAAGGCAAGAAGGTAGAGACCACAATACATCACGCAAAGCAGCCACAACTGTCAGTAAGAGTGTCCATGATTGAGTCTTTGAATGAAGAGATTGAGATAAAACTGTCCAGTTTGAGTGTTTTTGAAGATCGTTCCAGTAGCTAGCTGCAGAGAACTGAAGAGGAGCGACCAAGGGATGTGTTTGCTTTGGGGACCTTTAACATAATGTGACTGGCAGAACGGGTGTTGTATGTGGAGGATGAGGGCTGCAGTATGTATCAGTGATGTGTCCTATTTTTATTTAACCATTATTTTACCAGGTAAGTTGACTGAGAACACGTTCTCATTTGCAGCAACGACCTGGGGAATAGTTACAGGGGAGAGGAGGGGGATGAATGAGCCAATTGTAATAAGGAGCATTGGTGGCAAATCTGATGGCCAAATGGTAAATAACATTATTTTATTTAACCTTTAACTAGGCAAGTCAGTTAAGAACAAATTCTTATTTACAATGACGGCCTACTAAAAGGCAAAAGGCCTGCGGGGACGGGGGCTGGGATTTAACAAATAATAATATAGGACAAAACACATCACCACGAGAGACCTAAGACAACATAGCAAGGCAGGTGATCCAGTCACAATTGAATATGTTCTTTAGTCCAGGAGTAGGTATTAACGGAATGGGAAGCCACACCTGGATGCTCCAGAGCCATTGGAGTAAGAGATCTTGACCTTTTTTTTTGCCACCATGTTTGAAATCTTCACACGGTGTATGGAGCAAACCTGCATGTAGGAAGTCAAGTCCTCGCCCATTGGAGGTGAGGGTCAGAGGGGCTGGACCTCTATCTTTCTCATCCAATGGGTTTTGAGAAGGAGAGACGAAGCTAGGCGTATGCAATTGAGATTCTCCCTGAAGAAGTACTTTGATATGAGTCCATGTAGTCCTAACAGATCCAGCATTGTTAATCCTGGGTTTAATAACCTATGTCTTGGTCTTGGATTAGTCGATCTAAATATCCTGATAAAAAGGACATGTCCAGACATTCTGGTTCATTAGATAATTCTGTAGTCAAGGTATCAATTGAACCATCAATTCTTACCTTTAAATATTAATGGATCTGAAGTTAAACCGTATCTGAGTTATTGGAAACTCAATAGTAGACTGTTGGAAGATGATAATTTCAAGATGGATGCCAAAGATATTATACAAGACAATTGGAGGAAAGCCCAACTATTTAAGTCTTATGGGAAATATTGGGAATTAATGAAGTATGAAATAAGACAAACAGCCATGAAGAGAGGTAAAGAAATTGCTGAACTTAAAAGATTGAGGGAAGATAAACTTGTTAAGGAAATACTTTCTCTAATCTCTATGGAGGACCTTGATGAAGAAGGAAAGTGTCAGTTATTCTCTTTACAACTAGAAATGGATCGAATGTATGAAGAGAGAGCAAAAGGGGCATTTGTAAGATCAAGAAGGAGATGGTTGGAGGAAGGTGAAAAAAATACAAAATACTTTTACAATTTAGAAAGAAAGAAATTCTGAATTTACATCTATTCATCAGCTTAATATACAGTGGGGAGAACAAGTATTTGATACACTGCCGATTTTGCTATTTTTCCTACTTACAAAGCATGTAAAGGTCTGTCATTTTAATACAAATAAAATGCAAATTAATTACTTAAAAATCATACAATGTGATTTTCTGGATTGGGGGCTCCGGACTGGGGACCCTCGCTGCGGGCTTCATGCCATGACTCCTCACTGGAGGCTCGTGCCGTGGATCATCACTGGAGMCTTCTTGCCGTGGATCATCACTGGAGGCTTCTTGCCGTGGATCATCACTGGAGGCTTCTTGCCGTGGATCATCACTGGAGGCTTCTTGCCGTGGATCATCACTGGAGGCTTCTTGCCGTGGATCATCACTGGAGGCTTCTTGCCGTGGATCATCACTGGAGTGAGGAGACGTATGGGCAGTCTGGTACCTGGAGCTGCCACAGGGCTCACCAGGCTGGGGAGACATACAGGAGGCTTGGTTCTTGGCGGAGGCACCGGATACACTGGGCCGTGGAGGTGCACTGGAGGTCCCGAGCATAGAGCCTGCACAACCCGTCCTGGCTGGATGGTTATCTTCGCCCTGCACATGCGGGGCGCTGGCACAGGATGCACTGGGCTGTGCAACCGCACCAGAGACACCGTGCGCAGAGCCGGCGCAGGATATCCTTGGCCGAAGAGACGCACTGGAGACCAGGCGCGCTGAGCCGGTACCATCCGTCCTGGCTCGATGCTCACCCTAGCCCCAAAAAATGTTTTGGGGCTGCCTCTCGGGCTTCCGTGCTAGCCGTGTTGCCTCGTAACGCTGGGCCCCTTTACTCGCTGCCTCCGCCTTCCTCGATGCTTCCACCTGCTCCCACAGCAGGCGATCCTTTCCGGCCAGGATCTCCTCCCATGTCCAGGATCCTTTGCCGTCCAGGATGTCCTCCCATGTCCAGTCCTCCTGAAAACGCTGCTCCCCCTTACCACGCTGCTTGGTCCGTTTGTGGTGGGTAGTTCTGTCACGGCCGATGCTGGAAGAAGACCAAAGTGCAGCGTGGTGAGCGTACATTTCTCTTTTTATTTAAAATGTTGCCAACTAAACAAAAAACAACCGTGAAGCTTACAGGGCTATAGTGCCACTAACAAAGATAACTACCCACACTGAAAGGAGGGGAAAAGGGCTACCTAAGTATGATTCCCAATCAGAGACAACGATAGACAGCTGTCCCTGATTGAGAACCATACCCTGCCAAAACATAGAAACATAGAAAACAAAACATAGAATGCCCACCCCAAATCACACCCTGACCAAACCAACTAGAGACATAAAAAGGCTCTACGGTCAGGGCGTGACAATGATATTATTGAATTTATATTTCATATTTTTAAGGAGGCAATTGATTTACGGGTCCTGCCTGTTTCTATGACCCAAGGCCTCATTTCTGTAATACCCAAACCAAACAGATTATATGATGTTAGAAAATTGGAGACCAATCACACTAATTAACAATGATGGAAAGCTACTTGCACCTATCTTTGCCGAAAGACTTAAAAAAGGTATTGACCAAATCATTGATGATACCCAGTCTGGTTTTATGAAGGGCAGACATATATGTAATAATATTCGACTAGTATTGGACTTGAGAGACTACAATGAGCACATTATGGAAGATAGCTTTATTTTGATTTGATACAGTTGAACACTATTTTCTTTTTGTGACTCTTTAAAGTGTAATTAAGAAACTTTACAATAATAGTAACATCTCTGTTAAATTATCCCATGGTACTTCACAGAGATTCGACATTAGACGTGGAATTAAACAAGGATGCCCAATTTCTCCTTTCTTATTTTTTGGCACTTGGCACTTCATATAAATAAGGATAGTTTTAGGGGTATTCAGATACAAGACAAAGAGATAAAATGTTTACAATTGGCTGACGACACCACTGTTTTTTTTAAAGATCATAATGAAGTCAGGGAAGCTATTGAGTGTATTAAAGCCTTCTCACATGTATCAGGTTTATCTCTGAATGTTAGGAAATGTGAATATTTGCGTTGAAAAGATGTGACTTAAACTCAGTATGTAATATCCCTGTAAAAGATATGATCACATATCTTGGTATTAAAGTTAGCAAAGATCAGAAAGAAAGGGCCAACTTAAATGTCTCTCTTATTGTAGAGAAAATTGGAAAGAGATTTAACTCCTGGTTATTAAGAGATCTTTCTTTATCTGGACGTGTACTTTTATCAAAATCTGAAGGTCTGTGCCAATTAGTTTATACCTCCCTTGCCTTGGTTGTTCCTCTGTCAGTAACTAAAATGGTTGATACTAAATTATTTAACGTCATATGGAGGAATAAACCTCATTATTTAAGAAAAGCGGTAATATGTAGCACCCAAAGTGAGGGAGGGTTGAATGCTCTGGATTTTAAAACCTCTAATATAATATTTAAGATTAAATGGATACAAAACTATTTAAGAAATAAGGATCGCATTTGGAATATCATCCCTGATTTAATATTCCAACAGATTGGTAGTCTAGAATTCTTACTCAAATGCAACTTTGATATGGGTAAATTCCCTATTAAGCTTGCAAACTTTCATAAACAAGTACTTCTAACTTGGAACCTGATGTACAAACACAATTCTTCCCCACATAGGTATACAATCTGGAATAATAGGTCTTTATTTTTCAAGAACTGGTATGACAACATTATTTGGGTTAAACAATTATTGAATAATGATGAACAACTATATGATTATCCAGAATTTATGAGAACACACAATGTTACATTCACTCCTGAGGAGTATCAAATTGTTGTTAGAGCTATCCCCAAAGGTGCTATTCTTCTTTTAGGAGAATATAACAATACTCCAAGTGCAACTGTTGAGGATTTTGTAGCCTCAATACAATTAGAAGGAATCGACATTTTAAACTATAAATGTAATAACATGAATATAAGGAAACTGTGTCAATATGTTACTATTCCCTCTGCTAAAATGTACTGGAATGCAGCCCTAGGACAAGTGAACTGGAACAAAGTTTCGTTGTTGTCTGGTAAATATTGTATATCTAATAAGGTGAAAGAAGTATCATACAAACTCATTCATAGAATCTACCCTGTAAAGACCTTTATTATACACAGATTTAAAATAGCTGTTGATAACAAATGTGTATTTTGTGGTTGTGACCCAGAAACTCTTGACCATTTATTTTGGGACTGCTCTTATGTCAGAAGATTTTGGAGTGAGTTAGAAGATTTTATTTGAAAAGAAACGACTATTAATGTTAATCTGAGAGATTCTGATATTATGTTTTATTTTGATCCAACCGATATGGACCCTGACTTAACTTTCATTGATCATTTGTTTATCTTTCATGGAAGATTATTTATCCATAAAATGAAGTGGGCAGAGAACAAAGCCCTTTTCACATTATTTAAGAGAGAATTTAAATATTATTTTGAAATGATCAGTAAATGTTTTTTAAAAAGCAATACGCACCATAAAAGTATTTAACAAATTGAAAATGAATCTTGATATGTAATACCCCTGTCTGTTAGGTTTATGTACTCTTGTTTATATATTTCTGTTTTTTTGTATTTGTGTTCATAATAAAATATAATTTAAAAATGAGTCCATGTAGTATCTATCTGGGGTGTATTCATTGCATCTTACCGTTTAAGAACCAAACGGAAGTAAACTGCAAACTGAACGAACCGGGAATGGACCTCCCTTAATTTGTCCAATAGGAACTTGTTTTCGTTGCAAAATGGTTTCTGTTGCAAAACGTTTTGCAACACAATCGGTGTAATTAATTCACCCCTGGGCCCCATATCCAGCTAAAACAATTGCGTTTATGTGAAATAATTTAGCCAATCCAGTAATCTGACAATTTCAGACGTTAAAATCCACTGTATAGGTTTGTATTCACATGTTTTACATAACTTGTCACTAGTTGTTTTGCAAATTGACCATCAGGAGGCAGGATTTGGTTTCAACGAGAGACTTCAAGTGTAACACAACTCGTTTTCGTACTTTAATCTACAAATACAATAATTGATCTTGAAAGTTAACCTCATGGATGCTTTAAAATAATTGTATTTTTAATGTTCTCATCTTGACCCATTTTCGAGCATAGATCATTGTAATGGGGACGCGACATCGGAACAATTTATAGTAATTTGTTTCTTGGGGAAGATCATTAAGTGAGCACAAACAGGATATTGTTGTCATCTGTCAACAAAGCTGAAACTCTGATTACGTTTATATGTTTTAGTCCATTCAAATCAACTCTGGAGGCAATTATTTTGCTCGAACTCTATTTAGTTATTATGGTCATTTCATGTTCATGGGCTGTATATTTTCTGTTCGTTTCTAAACCTGTAACTGGGAGAACTTAGATTTCAAATTATGAGAAGCAGCTAGCTAGCCTGTATGGCCAGTCTATGTTCATGTCACATTCAGAAGTGAAATGGTAAGTATTACTTTTAATATAGTGAATGTTATTGGTAGCTAACAAAGCTGTCTTCAATGTTGTCCAACTGGTTTTAATCCCCGCGCAGAATTTTGGGTTGTCTTGACAACACTCATCGCTAGCTACCTGAAGTTTGTCGCACAGCAAAATGGACTTTTCCAAATTTCTGGACGATGATTTCGACGTGAAGGACTGGGTGAATGGGGCCTTCAAGATGCAGAAGGATGTGCCCGGGAAAGCAGATGCGCACGCGGCAACGCTGGTCATGAAACTGCAGTTGTTCATCCAGGAAGTCAACAATGCAATTGAGGGTAACTAAACTTTGGGACAACATCGGGAATCTATTGGTTGGACTCCCTAAATTGTGAACGATCTGGTGGTTGGCGACGAAAAATAACCTTACCACAATGTAGCCGCTTCACCCCCCCCCCCCGCCAGAGATTACAAATAGATAGTTTTTTTTGTAATCTCTAGGAACTATTTACCAGACAAAGTGAAACGTGTCCCTCGCTATCAAATAAACGTCTGATTCCAACTTTTGTCCGAACTGCACCATATCCCTGCTGCGGTATCCCAATGTTGTCCCAAGGCTAGGGTAACTGTGACATACTGTCAATTTTGTGTCGCATGTTATTTTATTGCTGCCTGTTCCCCGAAACTATCAAGAAACATAACTATTCCAGGTTCAGTTAACTGAACTGGAACAACCAAGATTCATAGGCTACAGTAACCCAATAATTGTCCAAGGACCTTGTTATTTTCAGAGGAAGACTGGCTCTGGCAGCCAAAACAGCCAAATATTCAATTTAAACGTGAGTCGATTCTCAATTGTGATACGGGTTTAGAAACATAAAGCCCTTTAATTTCATATCACATCAAAAATAATTATACGCTTACTGTACACTGTTTTAACAGACAGTTGCAGCTGATTATTTTCCAGTTACAACACGTTCTGGTGGCTTTCTTCCATTACACACAGGTGTTCGGAGCATGCTAGATCGCTAATTAGAACAGGTGGTCACCTCTGTCTTCCGTAAACACGCGCTGTAACCTGGAGATATGGCCGTGTGGGAACACTAAATAGTTAACCGAATAGCTACCCGGACTATCTGCATTGATCCTTAATGCACAAACGTTTTTGACTCATGCCATATGCTGCTGCTACTGTTTATCATCTATCTTGTTGCCTAGTTACTTTATTCATAGTTATGTACATATCTACCTCGATTACCTCGTACCCCTGCACATTGACTCGGGCACTGGTACCCAGTGTATAAAGCCAAGTTATTGTTACTCATTGTGTATTGATTATTATTTTCTATATTTTCTCTCTCTGCATTGTTGGGAAGGGCCCGTAAGTAAGCATTTCACTGTTAGCCTACACCTGTTGTTTACGAAGCATGATTTGATGTCTCCAGCTTCTTTGACCATTGACGTACACGATGGGAAACATTTGAATTGTATTTCTCCTTGTTCAGAGAGCAGTAACCAAGCCCTGCAGAACATGCCCAGAGTGCTGCGGGACGTAGAGGCCCTGAAGCAGGAAGCGTCATTCCTGAAGGAGCAGATGGTCCTTGTCAAAGAGGACATCAGGAAATTTGAGCAGGACACTGTTCAGTCCATGCAGGTATGGGAGCCATTTGCGTTATAAACACACATCAGACGGATACCTCATAGGAATTGACTTGCGACTAAGCAAACACACAGTGCAAATAAGCAGCACAGTCAGCCCATGTAGATACAGCGACATACACACAGTCGCATAAAACTATAGTACTATGGGCAGGATATTGTCCTATTCAAATAGGATAAGAAGCTCCCAGTGTGGCAAATACAGTTGAAGTTTACATACACCTTAGCCAAATACATTTCAACTCAGTTTTTCACAATTCCTGACATTTAATCCTAGTAAAAATTGTGATGGCCACTCCAATACCTTGACTTTGTTGTCCTTTAAGCATTTTGCCACAACTTTGGAAGTATGCTTGGGGTCATTGTCATTTGGAAGACCCATTTGCGACCAAGCTTTATCTTCCTGACTGATGTCTTGAGATGTTTGCTTCAATATATTCCACATAATTCTCCTGCCTCATGATGCCATCTATTTTGTGAAGTGCACCAGTACCTTTTGCAGCAAACCACCCCCACAACATGATGCTACCACCCCCGTGCTTCACGGTTGGGTGTTGTTCTTCGGCTGCAAGCGTCCCCCTTTTTCCTCCAAACATAACGATGTCATTATGGCCAAACAGTTCTATTTTTTGTTTCATCAGACCAGAGGACATTTCTCCAAAAAGTACGATCTTTGTCCCCATGTGCAGTTGCAAACGTAGTCTGGCTTTTTATGGCAGTTTTGTAGCAGTGGCTTCTTCCTGCTGAGCGTCCTTTCAGGTTATGTCAATGTAGGACTCGTTTTACTGTGGATATAGATACTTTTGTACCTGTTTCCTCCAGCATCTTCACAAGGTCCGTTGCTGGAGTTCTGGGATTGATTTGCACTTTTCTCACCAAGTACGTTAATCTCCAGGAGACAGAACGCGTCTCCTTCCTGAGCGCTGTACGGCTGCCGTGGTCCCATGGTGATTATACTTGCGAACTATTGTTTGTACGATGAACGTGGTACCTTCAGGCGTTTGGAAATTGCTCCCAAGGATGAACAGACTTGTGGAGGTCTACAAATTTTTTTCTGAGGTCTTGGCTGATTTCTTTGATTTTCCATGATGTCAAGCAAAGAGCACTGAGTTTGAGGTAGGCCTTGAAATACATCCACAGGTACACCTCCAATTGACTCAAATGATGTCAATTAGCCTATCAGAAGCTTCTAAAGCCATAACATCATTTTCTGGAATTTTCCAAGCTGTTTAAAGGCACAGTCAACTTAGTGTATGTAAACTTCTGACCCACTGGAATTATGATATAGTGAAATAATCTGTCTGTAAACAATTGTTGGAAAATTGCAGCAAAGTAGATGTCCTAACCGACTTGCCAAAACTATAGTTTGTTAACAAGAAATTTGTGGAGTGGTTGAAAAACGAGTTTTAATGACTAACCTAAGTGTGTGTAAACTTCTGACTTCAACTGTATTTGTTGTCAGTTATACAGCACTAAGTCTTTGGCGTGTGGATTCTGTGTTACAGGTCTTGGTGGAGCTCGATCAGGTCAAGTCTCGGATGCACTTAGCCTCCGATGCACTACAGGAGGCAGACAAATGGAGCACGCTCAGTGCAGACATCGAGGAGACCTTCAAGACACAGGTGGCGTCAAACTACCTCTAAAACCCTGCTCCACTCCCCTTAGTATACTGTAATATGTAATATCTCTCTGCACTGATTTAAGGATTCAGTGATTTGATATTTTAGGTGGCACAGGTGACCAAATATTCTTCTTGTTCAAAAATGTAGTACATATAGCCAATGTTGAAGTCTCTTGGTTCTTTGTAATATTCGGAGATACTATTTTCGGGATGTCGTAAAGGTAGACTATTATGACGTAGATGCAGAAAGTAAACAGCATAGTGGGTTGATTTCCGCAACAGCTAAGAGCGTTGAAGCGTGAGGCTCAACTTCTCTGCTGTTTTGGTGCCCTGGCTACCATGCTGTGAACAGTGTGAAGAGAACCCATGCACATGCGCAGATACTGTGAGAGAGCAAAGTCTTGCATCTCGCTCATTTCAATATCTGCGATGCTGCATCGTGACAACGTCATTTTGCTGAGTCGACTTTATAACAAGTGACCAACTCCTCAAAGGCAGAAGACATCCCACGTTAACAGGAACACACAAGCTCTAGTGATTTCCATTTAACCGGAACTTTCTGCCACTACCTCGTTCCCCCAGGACATGGCTGTAATCTCTTCTAAACTGACCGCCATGCAGAACAGCCTGGCTATGCTGGTGGACACACCAGACTACTCTGAGAAATGTGTGCACCTGGAGGCTCTGAAGAACAGGCTGGAGGCCTTGGCCAGCCCCCAGATAGTAGCCACCTTCAACTCCATGTCTGTAGGTAAGAGACGGTCTGCAAATAACTTATGATTGGGTTGAGATGGAATACTCAATCCGTATTAGTTTAGACCGGTCTTTCTGAAACCTGATTCTGACTAGGCTTATGGTTTTCTTTTCTTCTGCAGACCAAGCCAAGCTCTTTGTGAAAGTCTTCACAGAGATCGACAGAATGCCACAGCTTCTTGCCTACTACTACAAGTGTCATAAGGTAGGTGTTACATTGTCACTGATTTTAATTTAGTGTAATTGCTTACATGGTTTATTTTGTAGGTATGTGTTTTCCAATTGTTGACTTGAATTCTCCTGTGTGTGTTTCCAGGGTCAGCTGGTGAGTGTGTGGCAGGACCTGTCTCAGAGTGAGCTGAGTCTAAATCAGCAGCTGGCTGAGTTCTACGACACCCTGCTCTCCACCTGGCACTCACAGCTACAGTGGAGCAGCCAGGTATACTCACACACACACACACACAGTCTAGTGGTTTTTAAACTTTTTCAGGGGGATCCCATTTCTTTCAGCAAAATTTCTGGCACCCCCCCACCCCAAATCTATCCTTCAAATAAATTTAGATTTAGATTTAGACTTTTCTCTTCACAATTAAAATAACCAATAAATACTTTGTTTTACTCAATAAAATTGTATTTTTCTAATTATCTTTCAAAAAAGTTAGTATATTGTCCCATACAATGATCTGTAATTCACCCCAATGATGTATTTCATTATGTGAAAAGCTGGCAAAACACTGCGATTCTCACTCGACCCCGACTTTGAGTACCACTGCTCTGTATCATACCATAACACACGCGCTCCATCGTAGCATAACACACACACAACTAAGTATCCTTCCCACACTGTATCATACAGCAACGCAGGTAGAGGCAGAAACCCTCAGGTTAGGGCTGCACAAGTGATTCAATTCACATCGAAATTGCAATATTGACATTTGCAGTGTCCATATCTCAAGAGATCCAGATCGTATGCAATATTTTAAAACGCCACTCGGCCGCGTCAGTTTTTAAAATGTACTTTGTTTGTCATGTCTCATCTCTTGCGGCTGCTTTCCACAAGCCTTGCCCCATGTCACTCAAAGCAGCGCAGTTCCGCCTCCTCACTGTTCGATCCACTATAAGTTTGCATGCAGTTCCCGTTGTCGTGTCTTTGGTATCGTTAAATTGAAGACTTTTAGTTTTATCATAGATTCCTGTAATTAGGGATTACGCGATCACTTTAGTAATAACGTAACTAATTAACTATGAATTCGAGGGCACCAGGGAAAGTTATTAGATTACAAAGTTATCATTTCCCAATATAACCTTTCAGATATTTTCATATCTGATCAATGGTCTTCTAATTAATGATTGATTTACTCTACCTTACGTCAGTCTCATTCCAAACGTCGTAAATCGCTGATCTGCACGAACCCAGTCTTCACTATGAGTCATCCATACATCAATTGTCTTAAATCATTTATTTATTACTAACTAATTAATTCACAGAAATGCAAAACCAACAAACTTAAAATAGTTACATGAAATGATGGGAGAAAATATGCCCTAGTGGGCTAAACCGGCATGGCGGCTGTTAGACAAAGGGAAAGTTGCGTTCGACTAAGAATTCACTACAGAGTCCATAACTATAACAATTGACATGCTAATCCTTACACATGAACGCTCACTCATTCGGGAACAATTGCAATCAATATATACAGTGGGGAGAACAAGTATTTGATACACTGCCGATTTTGCAGGTTTTCCTACTTACAAAGCATGTAGAGGTCTGTAATTTTTATCATAGGTACACTTCAACATGTATGAGAGACGGAATCTAAAACAAAAATCCAGAAAATCACATTGTATGATTTTTAAGTAATTAATTTGCATTTTATTGCATGACATAAGTATTTGATACATCAGAAAAGCAGAACTTAATATTTGGTACAGAAACCTTTGTTTGCATTACGAGATCATACATTTCCTGTAGTTCTTGACCAGGTTTACACACTGCAGCAAGGATTTTGGCCCACTCCTCCATACAGACCTTCTCCAGGTCCTCAGGTTTCGGGGCTGTCGCTGGGCAATACGGACTTTCAGCTCCTCCAAGATTTTCTATTGGGTTCAGGTCTGGAGACTGGCTAGACCACTCCAGGACCTTGAGATGCTTCTTACAGACCACTCCTTAGTTGCCCTGGCTGTGTTTTTGGGTCGTTGTCATGCTGGAAGACCCAGCCACGACCCATCTTCAATGCTCTTATTGAGGAAGGAGGTTGTTGGCCAAGATCTTGCGATACATGGCCCCATCCATCCTCCCTCAATACGGTGCAGTCGTCCTGTCCCCTTTGCAGAAAAGTATCCCAAAAATGATGTTTCCACCTCCATGCTTCACGGTTGGTATGGTGTTCTTGGGTTGTACTCATCCTTCTTCTTCCTCCAAACACAGCGAGTGGAGTTTAGACCAAAAAGCTCTATTTTTGTCTCATCAGACCACATGACCTTCTCCCATTCCTCCTCTGGATCATCCAGATGGTCATTGGCAAACTTCAGACGGGCCTGGACATGCGCTGGCTTGATCAAAGGGACCTTGTGTGCGCTGCAGGATTTTAATCCATGAGAGGCGTAGTGTTTTACTAATGTTTTCTTTGAGACTGTGGTCTCAGCTCTCTTCAGGTCATTGACCAGGTCCTGCCGTGTAGTTCTGGGCTGATCCTCACCTTTCTCATGATCATTGATGCCCCACGAGGTGAGATCTTGCATGGAGCCCCAGACCGAGGGTGATTGACCGTCATCTTGAACTTCTTCCATTTTCTAATAATTGCTATACACGTTGTTGCCTTCTCACCAAGCTGCTTTGCCTATTGTCCTGTAGCCCATCCCAGCCGTGTGCAGGTCTACAATTTTATCCCTGATGTCCTTACACAGCTCTCTGGTCTTGGCCATTGTGGAGAGGTTGGAGTCTGTTTGATTGAGTGGTGGACAGGTGTCTTTTATACAGGTAACGAGTTCAAACAGTGCAGTTAATACAGGTAATGAGTGGAGAAACAGGAGGGCGCTTCTTAAAGAAAAACTAACAGGTCTGTGAGAGCCGGAATTCTTACTGAGTTGTAGGTGATCAAATACTTAAGTCATGCAATAAATGCAAATTAATTACTTTAAAATCATAACAATGTGATTTTCTGGATTTTTGTTTTAGATTCCGTCTCTCACAGTTGAAGTGTATCTATGATAAAAATGACAGACCTCTACATGCTTTGTAAGTAGGAAAACCTGCAAAAATCGCAGTGTATCAAATACTTGTTCTCCCACTGTATATAGTTACGTCCAGTGTGTGTGTCGCCTTGGTCGTTGGAGAGAAGTTCGTTTTGGTTGGAGTGAGTTCTGTCTCGGTTGTGGATTGTTCAGAGGACATTCGTTTTTAGAATGATGTTTCGGCGGTTGTCTTCTTCGCGTTCAATGATACCGAATTCCTAGCTGCAGACTAGAAGTCAATATCAAAGACTTGTTCTTATTCTGTCGGTATCGATAGTCTAAGAGTTTAACCACGTGGGATGGTTAAAAAATTCAGCAGTCTGGTCTCAAACCTTTGTCCTCTCGTGATTGAGAGAAACATGGTCTTAATGGTAATTTCTTAAGAGTTGGCTTTTATTCAGATAGCAGAGAGGGGTGGTCCCATGGTCTCTGACCCAACTGGCTCAGGGGCGGTCCTTGGATTTAGTTCAAATACAATCGGGAGTTGTATTTTCCTTCATTAAACAGTTCAAAATCATATTACACAATTATACAAACAGATCATACTCACTCATTCATTTTATACAACAAACAGATGTAAACCTCATATCTGAGGTTATTATATAAACACGGTACGGTAATGTGGTCCCACAGTCTCACGTGATTTTCCCACGTGGTGACCAATGGACATGTTAATAGCTGGACTGTCCACCGATCATTCCTACTTGTGCAGGAATATGAAATATGTTCYTACCTCAAGTTCTGTGAGGTGGAAGAGAATTCCTTTGTCCTGAAAGTTTACCCTCTCTCTTAATACTGTTTAGCCATGAGGAGATCCTCAGGAATTTACAACGTCTCTCTGTGATCACAGCATGGGTTGAAGGAGGAAAGGGGGAGGCAGGGAGAGGGGGGTGGGGTTTGCTATACCCACGCAGGCAACGTCATGACACCGTCGTGCAGTCCACAGATTGTTCCAAACACAAACGATGCTGCTTTCCACTTTGCTTCTTAATATAAGTTTTTATATGATTCCGACCGTTCACCCAAGCGTTTTGATTTATATCACAATATGATTTAAAAGAAAAAAGCTATTATATTTTTTCACCCATATCGTGCAGCCCTGCCCTAGGCATCCTTACTCACACTACCATACATTTACACACCATGACTTACACTAATAGACTGTACAATAAAAAAATATATATTCTTGCTGTAAAAAAACATGTCCGCAGAGGGTCCACAATCTTCCATCTACAACATGTCATCTCCAACCTAACCCCATGTCCCCATATGACTGTATATGAATCTATCTACCCTCCACCACCAGGTGTTTAAGAATCCATACGAGGTGGTGACGGTGCTGCTGATCCAGACCCTGGGGGCCATGGTGCCCTCCATCCCTGTGTGTCTGAGCACGGCCATGGAGCGCGCCCCCCAGGAGCAGCAGCTGGACACCCTGCTGGAGCTCCACCACACCGCTGCCACCTTCGGCAGGAGCCTGGCGCAGGCCATGTTGCCACACCTGGGTCTGTTCGCCTGCTACTGCGCCTATGTATTTATTTATTTATAGGCCTATCATTTGCACGTTAATCGACAAGTCTGTCAATGCTGAGGTGTAAAATAGTTTCGGCTTTAGCTGCACAGTTTATTTTCATCCGTAGTCCCTTGTTAATCAGCAGTGAGATTGATGATATACATTATAAGATTGTAATGATATCAGCCCTGCGTCAAAATACTTGTCAAGTACTTGGAAGGTGGCCTTGATTTGGCTTGGAGTTTGCACTTTTGGGACTATTCCATAGGTAACATAATTACAGTAGGGAAACTGAAGTATTTGAAAGATCTGCCTATGACATGTTTATGGTAGTCTTGATAGTGACGCTAATTAATTGTATTGATATACATAACACTGAATCCTAACTTGAGCTCCACCCAGGTAATTCAAACTTTTCCTTAGGGTTGACATCTGAGTGTTTTTGGGGGGGGGAAAGTTCAGTGCTCACAAGGTAGACTTATGTTGTGGTTGTACCTCTCAGGCGAGAACAACCTGCTGAAGGTGAATGAGCTGGTCAGTGCCCTGTATGACCCCTACAAACCCTACCAGCTGCAGTATGGAGACCTGGAGGAGTCCCACCTCCTCATCCAGATCAGCGCCATGCCCCTGGTGAGGCACATTTACCTTTTAGTCATTTAAGAGACTTACAGGAGCAATTAGGGTAAAGTGCCTTGCTCACCTAGTCGGCTCGGGGATTCGAATCGGCTTCCTTTTGATTACTTATCTGCTAGGATACCACCGCACACATACAAACACACGCACATACCAAACCTTATTCAATGGTAATTTCATTTTTTGGGGCAGGCGAGTGGAAAGGACCTTGCGACCATTGACCATGTACCTCTTTCCTTCTCTCTTCATCGTACTTTTTCTTCTCTCTCCCGCCCCTCTTTCTCTCTCTCTCTCTTTATTCCCTTCCTTTTCCCCCTCCTTCTGTCAGGAGCGTGGTGAGGTGATAGACTGTGTAGAGGAGCTGAGTCACTCAGTGGGGAAGCTGTTTGGCCTGGCCGGTGCTGCTGTTGACCGCTGTGTCAAACTGACTGACGGCCTGGCCTTGTGTGGCCTCCTCAAGGCCCTCAAAGCCCTCTTCGCCAAGTAATTATACACGACTGTACACTTTGTTTTTATTGATAATTTTTTTGGGGGTGGAATGTTTCAACTTTTCAGTGTAAACTTAAACGGCATGTAGAAAAGATAATAGAGCTGTACAGTATATATAAAAAAAAAAATAAGATCATCTTTGAGAACTAACAATCGCCATTCCAAAAATGTCATCGCATGGGGCCTCAATTGATTTTGTTATGTTTGAGTCACTCAGATCGCATAAGAACACGGCATAAGCCATGGTAAAATGTGTAGAATTGTAGGAAATTAGCTTTAAAACATAACAGTTTTGTCTCTGCGGCCAAGAGGACGCCCACTACTCCTCCAACCCTAACTATGACACCACTGCTGAAAAAAATCCTAGGGGAAACACTGACAGTTCATACACATACTACACAGTACATGGACATTTCAATATTTGTATGAATATTCTGGTTGACTTTTGTCCATTGCTCTCACATATATGTGTCTTGGCCAATTTTTCTACAGGTATGTGTCAGACTTCTCCACCACTCTGCAGTCAGTCAGGAAGAAGTGCAGGTTGGAGGACATGCCCAGTGCTGCTGTGTTCCAAGAGGATTGGACTGCCTTCCAGAACTCGGTCAGGTGGGTTTTGTGTGAACCCAAATCAAACTCTGCTGGCTCTGATATTTTCCTTTGCACATTGTCATTTTCAGGATGCTTCCAACAACCATGGTTAATTAGATGTTAAGTCCCATATTTAGGGGACTGAGTGGTTTTGGACCGGTTCTGACTGACATTTTGGTGTACAAAGCACTCTGTTAATGTCACAGGATCCAGTGTCTTATTGTACACTACATGACCAAAAGTAAGTGTGCACCTGCTCGTCCAACATCTCATTGCAAAATCATGGGACTTAATATGGATTTGGTCCCCCCCTTTGCTGCTATAACAGGCTCCACTCTTCTGGGAAGGCTTTCCACTAGATGTTGGAATATTGCTGCTGGTACTTGCTTCCATTCAGCCACAAGAGCAATAGTGAGGTTGGGCACTGATGCCTGGTTCACAGTTGGCGTTCCCATTCCATTCAATTCATCCCAAAGGTGTTTGATGGGGTTGAGGTCAGTGCTCTGTGCAGGCCAGTCAAGTTCTTCCTCAAATATCTCGACAAACCATTTCTGTATGGACCTCGCTTTGTGCACGGGGGGCATTGTCATGCTGAAACAGGAAAGGGCCTTCCCTAAACTGTTGCCACAAAGTCTAGAATGTCATTGTATGCTGTAGTGTTAAGATTTCCCTTCACTGGAGCTAAAGGGCCTAGCCCAAACCATAAAAAACAGCCCCAGACCATTATTCCTCCTCCACCAAACGTAACAGTTGGCACTATGCATTCGGGCAAACATGGTTCTCCTGGCATCCTCCAAACCCAGATGTGTCTGTCAGACTGCCAGATGGTGAAGCGTGATTCATCACTCCAGAGAACGCGTTTCCACTGCTCCAGAGTCCAATGGCGACGAGCTTTACACCACTTCAGCCGTCGCTTGGCATTGCACATGGCGATCTTAGGCTTGTGTACAGCTGCTCGGCCATGGAAACCCATTTCATGAAGCTCCCGACGAACAGTTCTGGTGCTGACGTTGCTTCTAGAGGCAGTTTGGAACTCTGTAGGGAGTGTTGCAACCGAGGACAGACAATTTTTGCGGTCGGCGGTCCCTTTCTGTTTTCTGTGAGCTTGTGTGGCATACCACTTCCCTGTTGCGCCGTTGTTGCTCCTAGACGTTTCCATTTCACAATAACAGCACTTACAGTTGACTGGGGCAGCTCTAGCAGGGCAGAAATTTGACGAACTGACTTGTTGGAAATGTGGCATCCTATGACGGTACCATGTTGAAAGTCACTGAGCTCTTCGGTAAGGCCATTCTACTGCCAATGTTTGTCTATGGAGATTGCATGGCTGTGCTCGATTTTATACATCTGTCAACAACGGCTGTGACTGAAATGGCCAAATCCACTAATCAGAAGGGGTGTTCACATGCTTTTGTATATATAGTGTGTTACAAAGCCCCATATTTCTGCTACCACTCTGTCAGCAGAGCTGACTTTAAGTGTCAGGTTTTACACCCCGAATTGCATAGGGAGTGACGTATCACATTTTGTGCCCTATCTAGACAAAGAATCTATTTAATTTGCCTCTGAGCGACGGTGCCCAGCCTGCCAGATGGCATGTTAAAGGCAGATTGACGTTTATTGTCATGAATCTTGCTCTGGAGGCAGAATTGAGCGATTTCTGCTAGATGGGCCAGATGCAAAGTCAACATTTTTGGTCTTCATTTAAGGTGAGGGTGAGGCATTAGGGTTAGCAGTGTGGTTAAGGTTAGGTTTAAAATCAGATTTTATGACTTTCTGGCTGTGCCAGCTAGTGACCACTCTGCAGAGCTGCCTCCAGGGCAAGGTTCATGACAATAAATGCCATATTAAAGGGGACAGTCTAGGGACTCCGTCCATTGTGGTTTCGTCTCGCTGTGATATTCTGAGCCAGATTGGGAGCTCTCGACATGACTAAATGCTAAATAATTTTGTAGAATTGAAACACGACCACTTTCTCTTGGTCACAGAGGGACAGAATGACTGAATGCGCAAAGCTGAAGTTGTAACGAGTCTGTACACATTCGCATGCTATTTCTGCTTTGCTGAGAGGACGCTTTGTAGAACATGCTGTGTCGTCAGTTGAAATGGATCCAAACTTGTACTGTCACTAAATATGATCATATTTATTTTACAGTTTGTTATAAGGTTGAATATTATAGTAAATTGTTTAGAATTTGATTGTTACTATATTTAGAAAGCATTTCAGTAATTTCAAGCCCTATTCCCCCACTTTTGTTGAATAGGACAAAAGTCTGATATTGTTTTTTTATATTTTCATAATATTTGTACTATATACTTGAGCCTGTGTCCTCAAAAGTGAGTACACCTCAGCAATTGTATAAAAATGTTTTTTTTACCAGTTAGGTCCGTTTCAGACCTTTCTAGAACTATGCAGCATTACTAGATATTGTTTATGGTAATTTCATAAAAAATTACTTTTGGATCTATTTAGGCAAAAATCTACATTTCCCCCACCCTCATAACGTTCAACCAGGCCAATGCAGTACAGCTCGGCTGGTCTTGGCTCAGTAGTATGAAAAGGGTAATTGTGCATGAACTGTGTATTATTTTTGATACCCCGTGTATCCTCTGCATTGCAGGATCATTGCCACCTGTGGGGAGTTGCTGAGACAGTGTGGAGCCTATGAGCTGCAGCTGTCAAACAAGTAAGACCAACGCCATCGCTCTAGCCGAGTTCCAAATCAACCCCCAGACCCTACTCCCTAGCTACCTGACTCCCCTACTTATATCCATTCATACTTCCCCCGTTCTCTTGCCATGTCCTATAGGTCCATTTTATTTAAGTACGTTTTATTTCAAAGTGCATTGTACATGGGCCTCAACACACTTTATGATCCTATAGGATCCTGGCCACGGCGGGGAAGTACCTGTCTGAGTCGTACAGCCCTCGGAGCCTGGCGGGCATCCAGGAGGCCAGCTCCACGGAGAGGAAGGCAAGCGGCAGGAACCCCTGGCAGGAGTATAACTACCTGCAGAGGGGCAACATGGCAGAGTACAACGGCCTGATGGGGCTGCTCTACTCCCTCAAGGTATGGATGGTCATACTGGGGGGGATGACTTGGCATTTTCATTTGGGTTTAAGGTTTTAGCTTTGGGTGGGATGTTACGGTAGTTGTCGGTTGGGAATGTAGCCTATAAATGGTCAAATGTCCAATTGTAACTATTTTCAGAGTGAAAATACAGAGAGTCTTGTGATCAATGACTGTCATTTTTGCTTCAATAAAGGCTTGTAACGCAATTAAGTGTCGCTATGTTTTCGGAGCGTGAGGTCTGACATGTTCAAGTTGCCGTTGTTTTGTAGGAGAAGGGGACAGGTAACTCCAGTCTTCTGGCTGAGACCCGAGTGGCTCTGACCCGTCTCAACCAGCAGGCCAACCAGCTGGCCTTCGACTCGGTCTTCCTGCAGATCAAACATCAACTCTGCTTGGTCTCCAAAATGGAGGTGGGTGTGCAGTCAGTGACTCTTGTTTCTGTGTGTAAATGTAATACTTACATATGTTCCGTCTTGTACCATGGCTGTTATCAGAGCCGAGATGCAGGAGGTTTTGGAGAGAGCTATGCTGAAGACCTGCCTACCTTCAGCTTGTCCCCACAGGAGTACATCACCAATGTATGTCTGGCCTAACTATGGGCACAACATCTACAGGTTATATAATTCAAGTCAGAGATTCAAGTGTTATTGTATATGTATTATGTAATATAACCTGGCCTTGCAAGCTGTCTTTGGAAAAAACATTGTGGTGGTTTTTCTGCTGTAAATGTTCACTGTTAGTGTTACTAAAGTACTATGAATGTTCAGGTTCGTCAGGTTGTGTTGAGGTGGCTTACTGCCTGTGTTTCTCCTTGAAAGATAGGACAGTACATCATGTCTCTGCCGCTCCACTTGGAGCCCTTTGTGACGCAAGAAGACCCGGCGCTGGAGTTGGCCCTGCACGCAGGCAAACTGCCTTTCCCTCCTGAGCAAGGTGACCCCCCCCACCCCCCTCTTTCATTCGGTCTATCCCTCCATCTGTCTCTCTACTCTTCCCTCCTTTTAGATGTTTGCCCCTCTTGTCTGGTACCCGTCTCCCTTGTTCTTTTGCTCCTCATCTCTCTTCAGGTTTTCCACCTTTTTCCTCTCTTCCCCAGTCCTCTTCCATCTCCCCATACCTCTCCCCTCTCTTCTCAGTCTTCCCCCCACTTTACCTATTGCCCTAAACTCCCGGTCTCTTCTTTCTTTCTTTCTCTCCTTGCACATTCCATCTCTCCTCCAGTCTCCCTCTCTTTGTCCTAATTTCAATAGCTGCCCTTGCCATTTTCTGTGTGTGACTGGCCATGCCTGACATTGTTTGTCTGACATTGTTTCAACCTCAGGTGATGACCTTCCGGAGCTGGACAACACAGCAGACTACTGGCTGGGCTCCATCGCCAGGGCGACCATGCAGACGTACTGTGACGCCATCCTGCTCATCCCAGAGCTCACGGCCCACTCCACCAAACAGCTGGCCACCGACATCGGTACTGTACCTCCGTCACTTACCTCCAAAATAGTAGGGATGTAACGATTCACCAATACGCATTGGTCCCCGGTTCAAATGTTTAAGATATGAGTGCATCGCTCTGCGGGAGCCCAAACCGCACCGATGTTCAAATGTTACGAATTGCCGGTTCACTAATGTTTTTTAATCGTATTGTTTTATCCCGAAAATACCTCATCTGATGTGACTGAATTGATGTGTCCTCTCCTTCAGTTCAGTAGCCTGTCGAACTTTTGTGACTAACGGCATATGACTGTCAAATAACAACTGTGCGCACAGCTGGGAGATACAGCTGCTGGTGCCAACGAGAGGTCGGCCTATCCCTGTTCTAATAGGATATTCGTACATCTGTGCGGCACTTTCAGCATTGAGGCCTGTCAAATGGCTTTCGCAATGTCAAATTATAGGCTTTATTAGTTGAGTGACAACCAATGTAATTTGCTGGCTCATTGTTACCAAATGTGCTGTAGAAAATGGTGTTTTACCGGAGTTGTGTAGCCTACCAGAGTGGACGCAACTCACATCCAACTGCTGATTTTAAGGTTTTCAATCATTCAGATTTTATTTAGATTGTTCAGGTTCACCATAAGAAATAGTTTTGGTCGTTTTGCTTTAAACAGTCAATGTCAATGTTTGTAGAGGACAGCAATCATTTTTGCGAGCTGTGCAAGGGTGCATTCAATGGTCCCCTCCTGTACTCCCTGTTCACCCACGACTGCATGGCCAGGCACGACTCCAACACCATCATTAAGTTTGCAGACGACATAAGTGTCAGCCTGATCACCGACAACGACGAGACAGCCTATAGGGAGGAGGTCAGAGACCTGGCCGGGTGGTGCCAGAATAACAACCTATCCCTCAACGTAACCAAGGCTAAGGAGATGATTGTGGACTACAGGAAAAAGAGGACCGAGCACGCCCCCATTCTCATCGACGGGGCTGTAGTGGAGCAGGTTGAGCTTCAAATTCCTTGGTGTCCACATCACCAACAAACTAGAATGGTCCAAACACACCAAGACAGTCGTGAAGAGGGCACGACAAAGCCTATTCCCCCTCAGGAATCTAAAAAGATTTGGCATGGGTCCTGAGATCCTCAAAAGGTTCTACAGCTCCAACATCGAGAGCATCCTGACTTGTTGCATCACTACCTGATAAGGCAATTGCTCGGCTTCCGACCGCAAGGCACTACGGAGGGTAGTGCGTACGGCCCAGTACATCACTGTGGCTAAACTGCCTGCCATCCAGGACCTCTACACCAGGCGGTGTCAGAGAAAGGCCCTAAAAATTGTCAAAGACCCCAACCACCCCAGTAATAGACTGTTCTCTCTACTACCACATGGCAAGCGGTACCGGAGTGCCAAGTCTAGGACAAAAAGGCTTCTCAACAGTTTTTACCCCCAAGCCGTAAGACTCCTGAACAGGTAATCAAATGGCTACTCGGACTATCTGCATTGTGTATGGTATTGGGGCCCATGTATTTAGAGTCATATTGAATCGTTCATGAAATATTTGTTAGATAGCTCTAGATCAATTTTGTACATGGAGCCAACGTGGTTATAAGTACTGAATGTCATTGCTTCCTGGGTGCTGTATGATCATCTGGAGTTGGTTGTTTAGTAAAAAAATGATGTAAAACTACAGACTCGTTACATTTTCAGATGATTTTTTAAAACGTAAACCAAGAAGCAATACGTACTTACACACGTGTTGTAATTATAAAGTTATATGTAACTACGTTGATGTTGATAGTAATAGAGCATCATCAAGTATGCGTTTTTCAAAGGCCTTCTTGCCAAAGCATCAATAAAGTGTATCATTCGGCTTGGCAGGTACTCTCTACATCTATTTGTAATTAATATCGGAAACCCAGAACTAAAATGTTGATGCTCGATTAACTTCAGGGGGAGATGTGAACTTGACTTGCAAAGTATCCCCCCTCCCTCCCTTAATTGGAAACTCTACAAGTTTCAGGCAAGTCTATTGGCCAAATGTCCCCTTCTGAAATTTGAAATATGCGAGCACCTGCAAAATTGCAATTTGTCCAAATGTTCACTGGTGAAAAATCAGCGTACCAGAACAGAGTTCCTCGTTAGTCGTTGCATCCCACAGACTGTTGACAGACGCAACGATACCATTTATGTTAAGTGCGTCTATCCATAAGATATGAATTGGTAATAATATAGTAATAATCAAATTGTATCGGTCACATACACATATTTAGCAGATGCTATTGGGGGTGTAGCGAAATGCTTGTGTTCCTAGCTCCAACAGTGCAGTAAGTAGTATCTAACAATACACACAAATCTAAAGTAAAATAATGGAATGAAAAAATATATAAATGTTAGGACACGCAATGTCGGAGTGGCATTGACTAAAATACAGTAGAATAGAATACAGTATATACATATGAAATGAGTAAAGCAGTATGTAAACATTATTAAAGTGACAAGTGATTCCATGTCTATGTATATAGGGCAGCAGCCTCTAAGGTGCAGGGTTGAGTAACCGCGTGGTAGCCGGCTAGAGATGGCTATTTAACAGTTTGATGGCCTTGAGATAGAAGCTGTTTTTCAGTCTCTCTGTCCCAGTTTTGATGCAGCTGTACTGACCTCTCCTTCTGGATGATAGTAGGGTGAACAGGCTGTGGCTCGGGTGATTGTTGTCCTCTGATCTTTTTGGCCTTCCTGTGACATCAGGTGCTGTAGGTGTCCTGGAGGGCAGGCAGTGTGCCCCCGGTGATGCGTTGGTCAGACTGCACCACCCTCTGGAGAGCCATGCCGTTGAGGGGGTGGTGCAGTTGCCGTACCAGGCGGTGATGCAGCCTGACAGGATGCTCTCAATTGTGCATTTGTAAAAGTTTGAGGGTCTTAGGGGCCAAGACGAATTTCTTCTGCATCCTGAGGTTGAAGAGGCGCTGTTGCGCCATCAACACCACACTGTCTGTGTGGGTGGACCATTTCAGATTGTCAGTGATGTATGAAGCTTTTCACCTACACTGCGGTCCCGTCAATGCGAATAGGGTTGTGCTCCCTCTGCTGTTTCCTGAAGTCCACGATCAGTCCACGAGATCCTGGGTTCGAGTCCAGGCTCTGTCGCAGACGGCCGCGACCGGGAGACCCATGGGGCGGCGCACAATTGGCCCAGCGTCGTCCGGGTTATGGGAGGGTTTGGCCGGCAGGGATGTCCATGTCCCATCGCGCTCTAGCGACTCCTGTGGCGCCCCGGGCACAATGCACGCTGACACGGTCGCCAGGTGTACTGTGTTTCCTCCGACACATTGGTGCGGCTGGCTTCCGGGTTAAGTGGGCATTGTGTCAAGAAGCAGTTGGTACAGGAACAAGAGCCTGGACTCAAACATCTTGAAGCAAGTGGGGACAGCAGACTGGGATAGGGGGATATTGAATATGTCCGTAAACACTCCAGCCAGCTGGTCTGCGCATGCTCTGAGGACACGGCTAGGGATGCCGCCTGGGCCTGCAGCCTTGCGAGGGTTAACACGCTTAAACATATTATTCACGTAGGCCACGGAGAACGAGAGCCTTGGGAGCGGGCAGTGTCGGTGACAAGCCCTCAAAGCGGGCGTTTTTTAGCTTGTCCGGGAGCAAAACGTCGGTGGCTGGTTTTTCCCTTTGTAATCTGTGATTGTCTGTAGACCCTGCCACATAATATAGGCATTAATAGGTAATAATAATAATGTCCATACTATGTTTTCAGTGTGTTAGTGCCACACAGTGTTTTGTCTTCAACATCTGTCTCCTAACTCCCCACAGACTACCTGAGCAACGTGATGGACGCGTTGGGCCTGCAGCCCTCCAGGACCCTTCAGCAGATAGTGACCCTGCTGAGGGCCAAGCCAGAGGAGTACAGACAGACGGCCAAACTGCTGCCTCGCAGATTGGTGTCCACCATCGCTGCCCTGAGAGGGCTGGACCACTGACCACGGTCACACTCTAAACCGGTAATGGACTATGGACAAAAAAATAAGCTCTTTCGCTAACTCTGGGACAATGACACTAAAATGTTGATGAATGTGCACTGTCTCTCACATAAGTCCAACGTTAAAAGTATAGGGCCCAGTTTTTTTTCTCATCCCAACACACATACATTGTGTCCTTCACCTCCTGTGTTGGTCAGTCTGATCTCGAATTTGTTTACACCTGACCAAAAAACAAATCCAGTCTTAGAATGTAGAGAAAAAAATATCAAAATACACTTTTTTTTATACGCATTGTAAATATGAGAGTATGTCATGTAAAAATTATGATCCTACTCAAATCGCTTGTTCCTCACTGTTTTTCCTCTCTCTATAGATATGATAACTACAATCTGGAGTCTGCACCCCTGGTATGACAAACTGAGAAGTATCCATTTGGGAATATTCCCATCATGCAACATCTTCAAATCAAATATTTAAACTGCTTTGGCATCATACTATTGGCTACTCTGTTAGAAAGAAATACATTGTTTTCTATTATGGTACATTTTTATTCATTTGCACTTATATTGGGGTAAATCAAGGTAGAATTGGTTTTTCTTATTTGTAATGTACTGGAATCTGTCCACTAATTTAATAAACGTGTGGCCTTGTTGTCTTCAACTCTTTGATAATGAAATTAATTGAAGATTCAAGTTAAATGTCTGATTAACTGAGGATGCTGTTGCCATAGCAAAGGTAGTATTGTTCACATAGGCTATGTTTAACAGTATGAAGGTTCATCTCAGAAAATAATTAATTAACATACTGTAATGCTGGGGTTGGCAACAGGCCCAAAGCGTTTTGTTTTTGGTTAAAAAAAATAGACTAAAATCTCCATGAATTCAACTAAGGATTTGTTTAATTTAGGAAATATTTTCCCGAAAAAATAAAAGATGTGATCATGTCTGAAATTGTTATTTTGAAATACAATCTCTTTTGGAGCTCAGTGATTAGAATGATGTTCCCGTCCCGATCATCCGTCGGACTAAAGTCGTCCGGAATTTAGTTGCCTACCCCTGGCCTGCCGTAAAACAGTTGTAGGATAGGCTAACTGCAATGAGGATCTGAATTCTCTGGGTACCAAATTATCGGAGTATCTTTCCCAGTGTAAAAAAATGTGTTATATATATTTTAGGCTAGCTGTGTATGTGTCAATGTCTGGTTTTTAGTGGAGCATTCTGGCCTACAGCAGGAAAGTAGAATGAGACAGACCCCAGTCAGCATAGTGAGCAGAATTCGCCAGCATCACATGCCGCTACCTGCTCTCCTCCAACATGGATCAGTGTTTGGCCGTGACGTCAGCCGTCACCGCCCTGCCTGCCTGCAGTATCGGTGACTCCAGATGATGAAGACAGGAGAAGCGGCCTTGCGATGAATCAGAATTAAGAGGGAAATAAGCCATCACAGGATGAGATACTGCTTTAAACTTGGCGACGGAGGTATCGAACGATGTTCATTTTACGGCGCTTATACGATGGATAGTATTATACCGAATGGAGGGAGCGGTGGACTATGCTTCCCTCCGGGCTTCTTTCTGGGGGCTTTTCAGTTTAAGAGCGCTTCTGCAAGCGCTGCCACGGTATGGGCGATTTAGTGAAGACATCCACGAGTCTATAAACATCAGCAATACAATCGTTTTGGGCAATATCGTGGAATATTTATTTTCTTAAAGATTCTGGAATAGGATTATATAGGTGGAGCTGCGGTTTATTTAATAAAACATGAGCCCCGCTCGGTACACTGTGGTCCCAATTTATGGGTTGATTTATTGCTGTTGATGTTCGAGTATTGTGAGTCGCTGATTTTCTAATGAACGCGGATCATGTTGGGCATCCTAAATGTTACACCTGCATGGCATGACCCTAAATTGATAGACTACGAGAATATTAACATTTGCTCGTGCGTGGAGACCCTCTAGGCTACCTAATTTAGAGTGGCATGATAGCATCTCCCCATGGAGAATATTTATGCAACCCGACGCAGTGTTTTAATTGAGATACGAGACATGTCATGGGTCTTTTGTTCAGGCTATAGGCTGCTGGTGATAAGACCCTCAAATGCTCCACGTTTCCTCCAAAATAGTGTTTTATAGCCTACTACTGTCATCGTCAGTGAGGAACATAAATAACATCAATAATTATTATCACTGTGGTTGGCTTTTGTCATTGGGAATGACAGACTGATCCAATTATTGTCCAGAGGTGCTCTCTCTCTCTAGTAAGATTTACATATTGAGAAACCCCAGCCCGACTGTGACCATGTCGAAAGCTGCCACTAAAGAGAAAAAATCATTCAGCAAGAAGCTCTTCCGAAGGGGCTCGGTGCGCTCCGTGGGGAGCTTTATGAACAGAGTTCTCAGGACTCTGTCGACTTTGTCCCATTTCGGCAACGAGGAGCATCAAGACGACGACAAAGACGATGCAAGTTCCATCCCGACCACCACTGGCGGCTCTGTCCCCTCCGACGACAGTGACTGTGGCGGGTTCCTGTTTGGGGACAAGGTCCCCGGAGTTGCCGGACTCAAGAACCATGGCAACACCTGTTTCATGAACGCTATCTTGCAATGTCTGAGCAACACGGAGCTATTTGCTGAGTATCTAGCATTGGAACAATACCGTGGAGAGGACAACAGTCACGGTACTAATGACAAATCGACTGAATCGAATAAACCGAAGTCAACAAACGGTGTCTGTATCCAAAGAAAGGGACACCAGCAGCAGGAGTCAGGTGAAGTCACCGAGCAACTTTCTGGTCTCGTCCGCGCTCTGTGGACGTTTGAGTACACCCCACAACACAGTCGCGAATTCAAGGTATGTGGATGAATGCCCTGGCAACTGAATCGTGTGCCTTGTTTTTGATCGTTGTCTATTGTTTGATGGAAATGGGATTAATCCTATGGATTATAAACTGCGAAGGGCGCGCACTTGAAAGTCATTCAAATTGTTGGCATGGGTTGTTACAATGCAGTACGTGACTAACATGCACCTGCCAACCGTTACAATGTAACCGCACAAATGCAACTGATTGTTTCATTGGTTCGTTCTGTCATGGTGTTACTTTGTTGCAGAAACTCGCGCCAGTTTCATGTACAGTAAACCCAAATCTTCTGGGTGCCTGTGGGGATTGAACGTATCAAGCCAAACTACTGTAGGCCTACTATTGATTCATTCAAAGTGACTGTCATTAGCAGAAACATATAATGAGCAGTTGATGAGTATGTGTGTGTTAGAGCAGGTAGGCTAGGTGTGTTTGAGAAGGGCTGGATACAAAAAGCTGCACACTCAGTCCAGCAGAATGGTAGCCTGTGACCCACGTGACTACCCAGTGAGGAATACTTGCAGAGCCGGTGTCAACCAGACTTGTAGAATGGTTGGCCAATCCTGTATTAGTGCATAGGCCTCGGGTGCTTTGCAGTTCAGGAGATATGATATACACACGATTTACTTCCGACGGATATCTGAATGTTGAGAGCACACTCAGGGCAGTCCTGAGCCGTTGCATACAGTATGACAGGAGTCAAGAAGATACAGTGCCTTCGCACCTCTTGACTTATTCGACATTTTGTTGTGTTACAGCCTAATGTCTCACCCATCTACACACAGTACCCTATAATGACAGTCAAAATATGTTTTTTTAATTTTTAAAAACATTTATTGAAAATGAAATACAGAAATATGACATTTACATAACTATTTACACCCATTTGCGATGCAAAGAGAATGCCAAGAGTGTGCAAAGCTGTCAAGGCAAAGGGTGGCTACTTTGAAGAATCTAAAATATATTTTGATTTGTTTAACACTTTTTTGGTTACTATACGATTCCATATGTGTTATTTCATAGTTTTGTTATATTCTACAATGTAGAAAATAGTAAAAATAAAGAAAAACCCCTGAATGAGTAGGTCTGTCCAAACTTTTGACTGGTACTGTATATACTGAAATATCACATTACATAAGTATTCAGACCCTTTACTCAGTACTTTGTTGAAGCACCTTTGGCAGCGATTACAGTCTCAAATCTTCTTAGGTATGACGCTACAAGCTTGGCACACCTGTGGTTGGGGAGTTTCTCCCATCCTTCTCTGTAGATCCTCTCAAGCTCTACCAGATTGGATGGGGGGCTTCGCTGCACGGCTGTTTTCAGGTCTTTCTAGAGATGTTTGATTAGGTTCCAAGTCCGGGCTCTGGCTGGGACACTCAAGGACGTTCAGAGACCTATCCCAAAGCCACTCCTGCATTGTTTTGGCTGTGTGCTTAGGGTCGTTGTTCTGTTAGAAAGTGAACCTTCGCCCCCAGTCTGAGGTCCTGAACACCCTGGAGCAGGTTTTCATCAAGGATCTCTGTACTTTGCTCGGTTAATCTTTCCCTCGATCCTGACTAGTCTCCTAGTCCCTGCCGCTGAGAAACATCCCCACAGCATGACTCTGCCACCACCATGCTTCACTGTAGGGATGGTGCCAGGTTTCCTCCAGATGTGACGCTTGGCATTCAGGCCAAAGAGTTAAAACTTGGTTTCATCAGACCAGAAAATCTTGTTTCTAATGGTCTAAGAGTCCTTCAGGTGCCTTTTGGCAAACTCCAAGCGGACTGTCATGTGTCTTTTACTGAGGAGTGGCTTCTGTCTGGCCACTCTACCATAAAGACCTGATTGGTGGAGTGCTGCAGAGATGGTTGTCCTACTGGAAGTTTCTCCCATCTCCACAGAGGAACTCTGGAGCTCTGTCAGATTGACCATCAGTTTTGCCGGGCGGCCAGCTCTAGAAAGAGTCATGGTGGTTCCAAAGTTCTTCCATTTAAGAAGGATAGAGGCCACTGTGTTCCTGGGGACCTTCAATGTGCAGAACATTTTTTGGTACCCTTCCCCAGATCTGTGCCTCGACACAATCCTGTCTCGGAGCTCTACGGACAATTCTTTCGACCTCATGTCTTGGTTTTTCTCTGACATGCACTGTCAACTGAATTTACCACGAGTGGACTCCAATCTCCAGGATGATCAATGGAAACAGGAATTTCAATTTCGAGTGTCATAGCAAAGGGGGTGAATACTTATGTAAATAAGGTATCTGCTTTTTATTTTTAATACATTTGCAAACATTTCTAAAAACATGTTTTCGCTTAGTCATTATAGGGTGTTGTGTGTAGATTGATGAGGATCTGTTTTTTATTTAATCCATTTTAGAATAAGGCTGTAATGTAACAAAATGTGGGAAAAGTCAAGGGAACACTTTCCGAATGCACTGTAAGGTCACACAGTTAACAGTGCATGTCAGAGCAGAAACTATACCATGAAGTCCAAGGAACTGTCCATAGAGCTCCGAGATAGAATTGTTATGAGGCATATAGGGTATAAAACCATTTCTAGAGTGTTGAAAGTTTTCAAGTGCACAGTGATCTCCATCATTGGTAAATGGAAAAATATGGAACTACCCAGACTCTGCCTAGAGCTGGCCGTCCGACAAAACTGAGCAACCGGGCAAGAAGGATCTTGGTCAGGGAGGTGACCAAGAACCCAATGACCGCTCTGACAGAACTGCAGAGTTCCTTGGCTGAGATGGGAGAACTTGCTAGAAGGACGACAGTCTCTACAGAACTTCACCAATCTGGGCTTTATGGGAGAGTGGCCAGACGGAAGCAACTCCTGAGAAAAAGGTGCACGCCTGGAGTTTGCAAAATGACACGTGAACGACTCTGAGATCATAAGGCAAAAGAATATCTGGTCTGATGAGACAAAAATGGAACTCTTTGGCTTGAATGCAAAGTGCTATGTCTGGAGAAAACCAGACACAGCTTATCACCCATCTAACACCATCAGAGAGAATAAAGTAGATGTCACACGTCAAAATGTTGATTTATGACCCTATGTCCTGCTGACGTGTGCATGCCCATATTTGGGCTTCCGGTCCGGACATCCTGGTGGGGAAGTGACCATGTGTTTGTGCATCCTGTTCCTGTTCTCACGGCTTAGAGTGCGAAAAGAGTTTTATGATGTCTTTGAAGTTGTCATGATGCTTGATGTCTAGGTACCTGGTTGAACGGGGTGGGGGGATGGGGGGAGTAAGCATTTCAAAGAGTAAGGCCCCCCCTATTTTATTGCCCTCAGGGTTGTTGTCTATGAAACACGAATGTCCTGGGGTATTGGGCTTTGCAGACGCCTTGTAAAGCCCCAGAACAATACATGCGTAAGACTGTACATGATTAAAAAAATTACCATGGATGCCTCCTTCAGTTCATGTAGGAAGGCCTCGGTTACCCCGTAAACTCTAGGGATAGACGGCACAAGACCCATAGACTCCAGGGCTCTGACCAGCGCTGGTATAAACCTGCAGGACCACAGTCTTTTCACCAGCTCCTCAAAATGATTGAAAAAGTAGTATCTAGGCGGGTCGTATAGGCACGGATGA
The DNA here is from genome assembly GCF_002910315.2 of Salvelinus sp. IW2-2015. Taxonomy (NCBI): domain Eukaryota; kingdom Metazoa; phylum Chordata; class Actinopteri; order Salmoniformes; family Salmonidae; genus Salvelinus; species Salvelinus sp. IW2-2015. The sequence goes on from NC_036858.1 coordinate 14,878,111, forward strand.
CGACGCTGGCTGGGATGATTGATCTCACAGCCGATGCATTTTTCTCGTATATATTCTCCAATCACCACGTCTAAAAGTGTAGCTACAGAGGCCTTGATGGTGTCAACAAAAATAGTACTGGCCACCCCATCAAACACATCCTCAGGCTGTGTAAATGTAGGTGGTGTCGAGGGTCTTGCCAGGGGGGAGTAGAGTGTCGGGCTGCGAGGCATAGAGTCCTTAGTGTCGGGCCCCCATGACGTATCTGAGTCCTCGTAGGTGGTATGGATATCCATGGTATATGATGAAATGAACAACTGGCTGCTTTTTTCCCTTTTATTGTGGAACCAGGCCTTTGGGTATCTGGGCGTGGTTAACGCAGCCGCGTACTTAGTTTTCTCCTGACGATGTATTTTCTTGAGACTCTTTTGAATCGTAATCTTCACGATTCGTATATATTATGCACTTCCTTAAATGAACAAGGCTCTGCCGCTGTTGGCTCTGTACAAAGAGAGCATCCAACACCTGCAACATGTTCAATTCCATTACATCCCAACTTTTAAAAGGAATAAGCATACGCAGCCTGGAATCCCCAGTCAGGCCACCCTCCCGAATGTTTTGGTTGCGGATTTCCTCGGTGCCGATATAGAACTCCACGCAGCCGCACGGAAGTCCATTCTTTCTTTGTATTTTCACCCTGTGAAATATTCTTCCTGAGGAGTCAGGGGTACCTTCCCAACGGGTCTCGTAGCCCGTGAACACACTATACCCCTTGGTGATAAGGCCCAGTTCAGGACACACAACCTTGCGAAAAACCGACCAGTCTTCAACACCATAATCCACTCCTAAAGTCTGATCTGTATATTCTTCTCCTTCAGCTACCGTATAGAGGTTCACTCTACAGGCCAGGTAATCAAACCGATACCCCCATTGCTGTCCATTAGACATCAACACTTGATCTTTCAGAGCAGCTGCGGGAGGTATTTGGGTTCTATACACATTTAAAAAACGCTTTTTTGGCGCATCATATATTGCGGCTTGATATTTTGCCCTTGCTCTATGTGCCACCCGAGGTCCTGCTTCCGAGGTCCTGCTTCCGTTGCTACAGTCATCACTGCTTTGCCACTGATCACAAAATCCATGGTGATTTTTAAAATCATGTACAGTCTTACGCATGTATTGTTCTGGGGCTTTATAAGGCGTCTGCAAAGCCCAATACCCCAGGACATTCGTGTTTCATAGACAACAACCCTGAGGGCAATAAAATAGGGGGGGGCCTTACTCTTTGAAATGCTTACTCTTTGAAATGTTCATCCCCCCCACCCCGTTCAACCAGGTACCTAGACATCAAGCATCATGACAACTTCAAAGACATCATAAAACTCTTTTCGCACTCTAAGCCGTGAGAACAGGAACAGGATGCACAAACACATGGTCACTTCCCCACCAGGATGTCCGGACCGGAAGCCCAAATATGGGCATGCTCATGTCAGCAGGACATAGGGTCATAAATCAACATTTTGACGTGTGACATCTACTTTATTCTCTCTACCATCCCTACCTGCCATGACACATGGTGGTTATAGCATCATGCTATGGGGATGCTTTACAGCGGCAGGGACTGGGAGACTGGTAAGGATAGAAGGAACAATGAATGAAGCCAAATACAGGCAAATCCTTGATGAGAACCTGCTTCGGAGTGCAAATGACCTCAGACTGGGGAGAAGATTTACGTTCCAACAGGACAATGACTCCAAGCATAAAGCCAAAGCAATGCTGGAATGGCTTCAGAACAAGAATGTGAAAGTCTTTGAATGGCCCAGTCAAAACGCAGACTCTAATCCCATTGAAAGTTTGTGGAAAGACTTGTAATAGAGCTTGAGAAAATCTGCAAGGAAGAATGGGAGAACATCCCCAAATCCAGATGTGCAAAGCTGATACAGGCATACCCAAGACGACTCAAAGCTGATACAGGCATACCCAAGACGACTCAAAGGTGCTTCTACAAAGTATTTACTCACAGCAAAGAGGTGTTAATAATTATGTAAATTAGATATTTCTGTATTTCATTTTCAACACATTTGCAAAAATTTCTCAGCATGTGTTCACTTTGTCATTATGGGGTATTGTGTGTAGATGTGTGAGTGGAAAAAAATATATGAATTCAGGCTGTAACTGTCACGATCGTCGTCAGGGAAATGACCGGACCAAGGTTCAGCATGGTGAGCGTACATTTCTTTTATTGATAAATGTCGCCAACAAAACAAAGAACAAGGAAACAACCGTGAAGCTTACTTCGGCTATAATGCCACTAACAAAGACAACTACCCACCAATCCAAAAGGAAAAAAGGCTGCCTAAGTATGATTCCCAATCAGAGACAACGATAGACAGCTGTCCCTGATTGAGAACCATACCCGGCCAAAACATAGAAACAAAGAACATAGAGTTTCCCACCCGAGTCACACCCTGACCAACCAAACATAGAGAATAAAAAGATCTCTTTGGTCAGGGAGTGACAGTAACAGAACAAAATGTGGAATAAGTCAAGGGGTATGAATACTTTCTGAAGGCACTGTACATGTCCGTCAGAGCCACAGGGTCAAACAAACAAGATTAATGAAAGATGAATGAACCACCCAAAACATTAATGATCAATAGTTACATGTTTTATTTTATTTAACTAGACAAGTCAGTTAAGAACAAATTCTTATTTTCAATGACGGCCTAGGAACAGTGGGTTAACTCCCTTGTTCAGAACGACAGATTTTTACCTTGTCAGCTCGGGGATTTGATCTTGCAACCTTTCGGTTGCTAGTCCACCGCTCTAACCACTAGGCCACCCTGCCGCCCCTATATGTAAGCCTATATCAAAATTATGAATATGTTCGCAGATATCTACAGTGGGGCAAAAAAGTATTTAGTCAGCCACCAATTGTGCAAGTTCTCCCACTTAAAAATATGAGAGAGGCCTGTAATTTTCATCATAGGTACACTTCAACTATGACAGACAAAATTAGAAAAAAAATCCAGACAACACATTGTAGGATTTTTAATGAATTTATTTGCAAATTATGGTGGAAAATAAGTATTTGGTCACCTACAAACAGGCAAGATTTCTGGCTCTCACAGACCTGTAACTTCTTCTTTAAGAGGCTCCTCTGTCCTCCACTCGTTACCTGTATTAATGGCACCTGTTTGAACTTGTTATCAGTATAAAAGACACCTGTCCACAACCTCAAACAGTCACACTCCAAACTCCACTATGGCCAAGACCAAAGAGCTGTCAAAGGACACCAGAAACAAAATTGTAGACCTGCACCAGGCTGGGAAGACTGAATCTGCAATAGGTAAGCAGCTTGGTTTGAAGAAATKAAKTGWMSYKAAGGTGAGCAAAAATCCCGGTGAGCAAAAATCCCAGAACCACACGGGGGGACCTAGTGAATGACCTGCAGAGAGCTGGGACCAAAGTAACAAAGCCTACCATCAGTAACACACTACGCCGCCAGGGACTCAAATCCTGCAGTGCCAGACGTGTCCCGCTGCTTAAGCCAGTACATGTCCAGGCCCGTCTGAAGTTTGCTAGAGAGCATTTGGATGATCCAGAAGAAGATTGGGAGAATGTCATATGGTCAGATGAAACCAAAATATAACTTTTTGGTAAAAACTCAACTCGTCATGTTTGGAGGACAAAGAATGCTGAGTTGCATCCAAAGAACACCATACCTACTGTGAAGCATGGGGGTGGAAACATCATGCTTTGGGGCTGTTTTTCTGCAAAGGGACCAGGACGACTGATCCGTGTAAAAGAAAGAATGAATGGGGCCACGTATCGTGAGATTTTGAGTGAAAACCTCCTTCCATCAGCAAGGGCATTGAAGATGAAACATGGCTGGGTCTTTCAGTATGACAATGATCCCAAACACACCGCCCGGGCAACGAAGGAGTGGCTTCGTAAGAAGCATTTCAAGATCCTGGAGTGGCCTAGCCAGTCTCCAGATCTCAACCCCATAGAAAATCTTTGGAGGGAGTTGAAAGTTCGTGTTGCCCAGCATCAGCCCCAAAACATCACTGCTCTAGAGGAGATCTGCATGGAGGAATGGGCCAAAATACCAGCAACAGTGTGTGAAAACCTTGTGAAGACTTACAGAAAACATTTGACCTCTGTCATTGCCAACAAAGGATATATAACAAAGTATTGAGATAAACTTTTGTTATTGACCAAATACTTATTTTCCACCATAATTTGCTAATAAATTCATTAAAAATCCTACAATGTGATTTTCTGGATTTTTTTTCAAATTTTGTCTGTCATAGTTGAAGTGTACCTATGATGGAAATTACAGGCCTCTCTCATCTTTTTAAGTGGGAGAACTTGCACAGTTGGTGGCTGACTAAATACTTTTTTGCCCCACTGTATATAAGTCTATAAGCCAATCATAAAAAGTGCACACTTTGTTTCCTGGTGATGAATGGTACAGTAGGCTCCAGTTAAAATTGACACACAACACGTTTATATTATATCACCGGGAACCAAAGCGTACACTTTTTTTTATGATTGGCTTTTCATGAATTTAGTTGCTATATAGATATCTGTGAACAGATTCATTATTTTGATATAGGCTTACATTTAACTATCGATCGCTCATGTACTAACGTGCCAATTTCAATTAGAGCCTACTGTACCGTTCTCTTGATTAATCAAATCAATTAGCAACAACCTCCAAGTAGACTAGCAGTGGCAGACGTGATGGATTCAGGAGCAGTGAATCTCACCTATCCGTTGGATCTCCCTAATCCGACAGATTTACAGGGTTTAGTTGAGAATGGCATAAACGCTTTTGCCACTCAACCAATCACATTTCTTTTATAAAGCCCTTTTCACATCAGCAGTTGTCACAAAGTGCTTTACCAGATACCCAGCCTACAATTCCAAAGTGCAAGCAATGCAGATGCAGAAGCACAGTAGCTAGGAAAAACTCCCTAGAAGGCAGGAATCTAGGAAGAAACCTAGAGAGGAACCAGGGTCAGTGAGAACAGCAGATTCGGAACAAAGTAGCACGCCAAGGTAACACACCCGGTGAAATCAAGTCGGGTTCGACAGATTTCAGACTTTCTGAAGAGCAGAGATGTTGTGTTCCTGTAGAGTTTTCGATGGACATTGAAATGTGTAGCAGCATCTGACTCTAGCAGCTTGTGTCCCAGCAGATTAGCCTGGTCAGCTGTCTACTGTTGTTTCCCCTTAGAAAGCTCAGGTTACCCTCCCATCACCAGCACCAGAATTCCTTTCAAAGTCACTCACTAAAGATTTCTCTGTGAACCTCCATTTCTTTGCACCATGGATTTTCTTTTTGTCTATTTCGGGTCTTATAACTACATGTCCTGCTTTACCGGTTCAAAGTAAATATTGGAGGGGAATTGAATTGAACAGGTCCATCCAGCAGCACACTGCTTATTCCTGACAATGTTTCTATTTCGGTCCCTTTTTCTCCCTTGGTTGTCAGCCAGAGAACAAACTGTCTTATTCTATATAGATTATTCACTCTGGAGTGTAGAGCCACGGTCATATTTATGAAGTTGGCTGTGTTTACACAGGCAGCCCAATTCTGATATATTTTCCACTAATTTGCCTTTTGACAAATCAGATCAGCTCTGAAAAAGATCTGATGTGAAAAGATCTGATCTGAATGGCTGCATTTGTAGACGCAGCCATTGAGGCTCCTTCACGAGATACATTGGACTCTTTTAAAACATGCAAGTTATTTATAAAGAGAACGTGTGTTTATATGTTTTGTATTGATTGATTCAGCTACATTTGATCTCCATAACTCAGCACTTACTATCAGTCCCAACCTTCATCAGTTAAATGTTTGGTTAATTGTGCTTTAATTGGCATTGGCTCAGTTTTTCATGGCAGGTCACTTCACAGGTCTGCCTGGTTAGTTCATTGCGTAAGCCACAGTAGAAAACAGTTGTGTTCAGAATGTTCGATAGAGCCATGTCGGAAAGGCGAGAGGTTGGTTTTAGCACCTTTGAACTGCCAAGCTGTTTTGTCGTTTCGTCTGGCTTATTTTGCACAATAAATTAAGTATTTTACACAGTTTTATAATCCGTGTACTTTTTAAGTGGACAAGGCGATGGCCGGCATTGTCACAATATCTCTGAGCTGGGTTGTTGAGTAAAGCGCTAAAAAGTACCGTATACTGAGCTCCTCGTACACCTAATTTCTTCATGATTTTCCCAGTTTGCGTCATCAAGTTTCTTGGTAACCAAATAGCCGTATTGTATTGGAGCATACTTGAGTTTCCCCCATTGACAGTAGAAGGTATAGACCTTTTTCAAATCACGACCATGTTGAATCGAACACGAGGCTGAGCAGACAGAACAGCTGCTGTCTGAGGCCACATCCTTGAGAACAAAACTTGAGAGCACTTACAACTCATTAACGAAGACATTAACGAGACATGAACGACAGATACACAAGGGGATAGCCCTATCCATTTTCCTGTACATCGACTGCTGGATCGAGTGATAAATTGTCTATCTCCACTGTCATTGACTAATTAGGCCATTATACAAATGTAATTGTTTAAATACATATCATCGGTAGTTCACCTGGCTGTATTATACTGCAAGTCCCATAGGCAGATTATGCAGATGCCTTTCCAGGACTCAACAACACTCAACCTCCATTTTACCTTGTCGTTTTTCTGGTTAGATATTTTACCGTGGCGTACAATGCTACAGTATACGTACAGTAAACATCCTACACCTACTCTACATTTCTCCTTTAGTATGCACACAGAGGCTTCGGGTTGAGTGCTTGGTCTTTCATTGCGTCGTGCTTTGCATAAAGTGCTGGGGCTGCAGTGCTAATGGTTTCAAAAGGAGAAGGGTTTCCCTATGGGGTTTACTGGGAGGAACAGCGCTCGGCGTTCTGATTGCATCGTTGCCCTTGTGTGACATTTGATAGCCAGTGACCAGAGGTGACTACACCTGGCCTGGAAGGATGGCTCTGTCGCCACGCACGGAGGTGACCCTCAAATAACTGAATCGGTCACTCACCGGGCTATTAAAGCGGTATTAAAGTGTTATTTCTTCAGGGTTTCTCGTCACGATGTTACAGTAGAAAGGCATGTACTGTCCAACATAGAGAAAGGAGCATGTTGTTACGTTAAGGCCTTGTCCAACCAACGTTTCGGTTTGCCTCGACTACTGCTCTACAGCCATGTCTCAATTTGAAGACGGACCAATAAAAACAAAAACAAAAATGATATGTTTAATGCCTCACATTAACTTGTGACCTGCCTTTTACTATTCATCTTTGAATTTGTTTTTTTTCCCAGAACGTTGTGTCGAAGAGTGCCCTGCAGTTCCGGGGCAACGCCCAGCACGATGCCCAGGAGTTCCTGCTGTGGCTCTTGGACAGAGTTCACGAGGACCTCAACAACATCGTCCTGCCCAGCAGCAGACCCCCCAGGAAGGTAACCAACTTTACTTGGGCATGCTTACGTTCATCACATCAGTTACAAGTTGGGGATTGTATCTCAGACCGTTGAATGATATTAGATATAGCCTAGAGCCATGTCTGGTAGCATCGCTGCCAACTGTGCTGGTTCGGAAGCTTCTAGACTGTGGATTGGTACCTTTCTGTACTGAACAGACAGCATTGTATTTCCTCCAACTGTATCGTCTAGGCTGTATCATCTTTACTGCATTTCCATTGTTGTATCTCCCTTAACTGTCAATTACCTGATTGTGTTTACTTTGTTTTATTCTTTTTTTATCTCTTGTTACTCTATTTCGGGCGTTAATGTGGGCTGTTAAGTATCTATCTCCTGACTAACTGCTGTGTTACTATATGTCGTCTCTCCCGACTGTCATCTGTCTGCTCGCTGTCTCTGTAGCCTCCGTTGGAGGAAGAAAATGTCCCTGAAGGATCCTCATTACCAGCAGCTGGCTCTTTCGTACAAGAGCTATTTCAGGCTCAATACAGGTGAGTCACACCTCAAAGTAATCCCCTGATTGACACCCCACCGCACTCTTACAGAATATCGTTGCGATAGATCGGCACGTACTGTAGATAGAGGAGATCCTAACACAAGTGAGCTAGCCAGTTTTCTAATGCTAATTTGACGACTAACGTTTGGCTCGTTGTGATTGTGGCTTTCACATTGACACAGGCAGTGCACTGTCAAACGTTACAGCGGTTTGAGGTGAACATTTTTTTTTTTTTTTGTCTCCACACAAATAGGTCCTCCCTGACTTGCCCTCACTGCCAGAAACAGAGCAACACCTTTGACCCTTTCCTCTGCATCTCACTGCCCATCCCGGTACCGCACACTCGGTAAGACAATATCTAATATCTTAAAAAGGCAATATCTGACACACAAACAGTATACCCCACTACAAATTACAGAAAGACTGGGTCTTGTTCTGCTGTATTTGATCTCAACTTACAACTGAGTGTCTATCTTGGCAGTGATACACGGAAGGATGCCAGAGACAAACCACAAACAATGTAGAAGCATGATGAGATGATGGTTTTCCTTGAAGCATGGGTAAGATAACTCAATTGTCCTGTGTGTCCCTCCCAGGCCCCTGTATGTGACGGTGGTGTACCAGGGAAAGTGTTCCCACTGTATGAGAGTGGGTGTGGCTGTGCCTCTCTCCAGCACTGTGTCCAGACTGAGAAACGCTGTGGCCCAGGAGACCAAAATACCCTCTGAACAGGTACCAAGTCCAATACCTTTCAAATCGAGCTTCAAAGTGTCAACATGTATACAGATGAACGGATAGGAGACGAGTGAAACGGTCAGCAGTGATTGAAAATGCCCACCCTACAAAAAAGCCATCTTCAGCACTATTCAAACTGAAACATAAAATGTCAACACTAGTCAATTCAAAACTTGAGGCGTTGAGTAGGTATTTAAGTGGTAGTCATGCTCATTCATGATCAAAGTAGGTGTTTGTTTTTTAGGTTCAGCCAATGGTGGGGACTCGAGGCCCTTGTGAGCATCTTCGTTACAGAGAAATCTATTGTCTCAGCCTTCAACAATCCACTGTTTGTGTTTGATGTGTCTCCTAGAGTCATGATTGGAGGCTCAGATCATGTGATATTGTTTGCTCATCCTATTTTAAATGGTCCACTACTCTGTATAAATCCTGAGTTACTGTGTAATAATTCATGTGTGTTAATCAATCTTATGAATCTTATATGAATTTCATATGAATAAACCACACACCTCATGCCTAGCGTACCTATGTTGGCTCTTCAGTATGAAATTGATCCCCTTTTGAGATTTTGTAGCCCTTTACACTCGTGCCCATATACGAGTTGAAAAATGGCAGATTTGGGCACTGATAAACGCAGTAACATGCTACACATGACGTCAGAGCTCTGGCTCTGCGCTTCACAGTGCTGCATGGGTTTTGACTGACAGATGTTCTGAACTCGAGCACCTCGCGCGTCAAAAAGTTGCCCTCATCCCTCCTGCTAATTGGGCAACTTTTGTAAATGTTTTGTTGTCTGGGAAAAGTGAGGGAAATGCTGTAAATGAAAAGGACTCTATGTTTTTTGAAAGATGAGACCTTGAGGATTATAATAAATAGCGCTTTGATGTCATACAAGCATGCCAAATACCTGTGAGTCTAAATGTGCACTTCGCATTTTCAAATCATAAGAGTCATGTCAAAATCGGATCAAGTGCAATTTTATTTGTCACATGCTCCGAATACAAAGGGTGTAGACATAACCATGAAATGCTTGCTTACGAGCCCTTCCCAACAATGCAGAGTTATTTAACAACAAAAAAATGAACACGAGGAATAAAATACACAATATACAGTGTCAGCGTTTATGATCACTATGTTTGATGTACAGTTACAAGATGAAATGGCGTCATACCTTGGGTTGTTCTGAACAGAATGAGTCTGTTTGTCTATTGTGAAGAAAAGTTGCGCGGCACACGCACCTGAATGCACTCGACTCCTTTCTAAGCTCACCAAAATGATGATCTGTTTCCCCGAATTGCATCGTGAAAAACGAACACTTTAATGTCGTTGTTTAAAACCTAGCTCGTCATGTTCGCAATAGAACAAGCTTTCAAATGATGCCCACCAGACCCAGATTGCGATTTATAATGGATCGTTAATTGTGTGATTGCAGGGTTGTGTTCCAAACAAAACGGCTACAAGTGGGCTTGCTCTAGTTCCTCAACGGCACAGCTAGGATAGCTCAAAACAGCACCTTATATACTGAACAAAAATATAAACGCAACATGTAAAGTGTTGGTCCCATGTTTCTTGAGCTGAAATAAAAGATCCCAGAAATGTTCCGTGTGAACAAAAAGCTTATTTCTCTCAAATTTTGCGCACAAATTAGTTTACGTCCCTGTTAGTGAGCATTTCTCCTTATCCAGGATAATCCATCCACCTGACAGGTGTGGCATATCAAGAAACTGATCAAACGGCTTGTGCTGGGGACAATAAAAGGCCACTCTAAAATGTGCAGTTTTGTCACACAGCACAATGCCACAGATATCTCAAGTTTTGAGGGAGTGTGGAATTGGCATGCTGACTGCAGGAATGTCCACCAGAGCTGTTGCCAGAGAATGTAATGTTCATTTCTCTACCATAAGCAACCTCCAACGTCATTTTAGAGAATTTGGCAATACGTCAAAGCGGCCTCACAACCGCAGAGCACGTGTAACCACGCCAGCCCAGGACCTCCTAATCTGGCTTCTTCACCTGCGGGATCGTCTGAGACCAGAGACCCGGACAACTGATGAAACTGGGGGTTTGCACAACCAAATCATTTCTGCACAAACTCAGAAACCGTCTCAGGGAAGCTCATCTGGGTGCTTGTCGTTCTCACCAGGGTCTTGACCTGAATGCAGTTAGTTCAGTGTCGTAATCAACGTCAGTGGGCAAATGCTCACCTTCGATGGCCACTGGCATGCTGGAGACGTGTGATCTTCATGGATGAATCCCGGTTTCAACAATGAACATAATTGCATTTTATCGATGGCAAATTGAATGCACAGAGATACAGTGACGAGATCCTGAGGCTCATTGTCGTGCCATTCATCCGCCACCATCACCTCATGTTTCCGCATGATAAAGTCACGGCCCCATGTCGCAAGGATCTGTACATAATTCCTGGAAGCTGAAAATGTCCCAGTTCTTTTATGGCCTGCATACTCACCAGACATGTCACCCGTTGAGCATGTTTAGAATGCTCTGGATCGACGTGTACAACAGCATGTTCCAGTTCCTGCCAATATCCAACAACTTCGTACAGCCATTGAAGGGGAGTGGGACAACATTCCACAGGCCACAATCAACAGCCTGATCAACTATGCGAAGGAGATTTCTCGCTGCATGAGGCAAATGGTGGTCACAGCAGATACAGACTGTTTTTCTGATCCACACCCCTACCTTTTTTTAAGGTATCTGTGACCAACAGATGCATGCATATCTGTATTCCCAGTCATGTGAAATCCATAGATTAGGGCCTAATGAATTTATTTCAATTGACTGATTTCCTTATATGAACTGTAACTCAGTAAAATCTTTGAAATTGTTGCATGTTGCGTTTATATTTTTGTTCAATGTAGTAACTGGAGACACCAGTTAGTCCTCTCACTCAAACCCTTTTAGTTTTTTTTCTTATGTTCCACCTACCCAAAATTTGTAGCATGTTACTGAATATATCCAGAATATTTTCAGATTTCATAATGAGCAAATGCGGCGAAAAGTACAGTAAATGTAAAATGCACATAAAATCAACAGTGTAATGTTTGGATTTCGTCTTGTCAGGTGAACTGTTGTGTCCTCACCTTTGGTCTAATAATTGTCCCATAATCACCTACAATGTTCCCTTTCAATTGCTACCATGGTTACGCACATGCTTTTCATATTTCTTCTGTAAGAAACATTTCAATTTAGACCTATCCATATAGGCCAGTTCCCACAAGTGTAAAGGTTTAAACCTTTGTGAGACCTTCCTCGATGGAGGCCAAAATGTTACTGGAGGCTTAAATCTTAAATAGAACTTAATTGAATGAGATTAACCCTATCTCTGTTAATGATCCGTGTGTGTGTGTGTGCAGATTGTCCTTACCGAAATGTACTCCGATGGCTTTCACCGCTCCTTCTGTGACGATGATGACGACCTTGAGATCATTCAAGAGAGCGACTCCGTATTTGCCTTTGAAACACCTGAGTTGTTTAGACCAGAGCAGATCCGGTCTCAGCGAGGTTTGACTTCATGTTATGATTCCCCCGTAAATCAGTTTAGCTCTGGGCCGTATTAGGGCGGTATGAGTCTAGATTAGATTACAAATGGATTTAGCAATTGGATTTAATAGGAAATCATGTTTCATCTGGATGTGATTACCTATGTTCACCCTCACTGCATATGCGTGTACAGTATCTTTTGGACCCAGGAAATGTATCCCAATAAGAACTGGGTATACAGATATGCCTCCCTATGCCAGAATCCAAGATATGGCGCAGGTTAACAGCCTTATTCAACAAACTTGCATCTCACTGACCTGTAGCAGGCTTTGATCTTTGTTTCATTAAACCTTACGATAATGTGACCGCAACCGCAGCTTGGGTAGTTTCGATTTAGAACTCAAAAGTTTGTTCATATAGTGCTGTGAATACATTTACAGTATATACTGCAATGTGTTGCAGGAAGTCCCCATGCTAATCTGAATCAGAACAACTTGAAGTATGGGACAGACAACAACAGGCTACAGGTGTCAACAAAAATGGAAGAGTCAGTGACTCCCCCTCCGAGCCCCAATAAGATCAGCGGGGCTGACAAGATCATTCTGCTGGTGTGTAACAGAGCCTGTGCTGGACAGCAGGGACGCAGGTACACAAAGCAACTCCTCAAGATTTCAACATGAAACATTCCAGTTTAATGTGGTGAAGCAAAGTAGCACCAGGAAAATATGATCTCAAGGAACATGTTCATACAGTGGAGATGAAAACTAATTTGATATAGTTATGATGGATGTGGAAAATCTTGTTCTTCACCTTGTCTATGACGATTCTAGGTTCGGTCATCCGTTTGTGCTGTATCTGGAGCGGACTGTCACCTGGGACATTCTGCAGAAGGAGATCCTGGAGAAGATGCGTCACCTTTTGCGTCCTGGGGTCTTTGTCCAGGTAGGTGCAGGTTATCCACACAGACACTCATTCAACACAGGCACACACACATGTACACGGTGTAACTAAACGTATTTGCCGTCCCTCAGGTTGGGCCCTTCAGTTTGCGTGTAGTGGGGGTGGTTGGAATCACGTATCTCTTACCTCAAGAGGAGCAACCACTGTGCCACCCCTCTGTGGAGAGGTAATGTCACCCAGCGCCACCAGAGGGCGCTTGTCTCTCACTGATAGAGGACAGGTAGCAAGAGTTAGTTTAGCAAGTGTTCAACCTTTCAGCGTGTTTAGCCTTTTGTTGAACCCTTCCGTGGTTTTTCACACGTGTTAAACCGTCTGCGTTGTTGTTCGATATGTAGCGTACCCTGTTTTCCACATCGAGCTGTCATAGGTCTCAGAGATAACGTTGCGTTGATTTCCTATTTATCCAACGTTTGTCTGCAGAGCGTACAAATCTTGTGGGCCAGGAGGTCCCCCACATGTCAAGATTGTGGTGGAATGGGACAAAGAGACAAAAGACTAGTAAGTGTAATGAGACACACAAAAAAAAAAAATGCTGAGAGGGAAAGACACTCACCTCTCATCATGATCCAGTGCACACATTTAGCATTGACTGGCAGTCACTCATACGGTGAGAAAAATAGTTTTGCTCTTTGAAGAGAATGTGAATGTGAATTCAAAGCAATTGTTGTGACTGAGGTGTCAGACGTTTCCCTAGTTTCTGTTTGTCAACACATTTCGAATAGAACTGTTCATGGTTTCCTTTGAAGCTTGTTGTGCGACCTCGGTGTGAACTGTGCATTTTGTTGTGTCTGGCTGCAGTCTGTTCAAACGCACCGAGGACGAGTACATCCCAGATGCTGAGAGTGTACGTCAACAGAAAGACGGACATCTGCAGCCTCAGATGTGCTCCCTCGCCCAGTGCTTTCAGCTCTACACCAAAGAGGAACAGGTACCGTGTGTACCCGTGCCTGTGTGTGTGTGTGTGTGTGTGTGTTTGTGTTTGTGTGTTTGAGAGCTCTGCTCTGTGTGTTTCAGCTTGCTCCAGACGATGCCTGGCGCTGCCCACATTGCAAGCAGCTACAGCAGGGCAGCATCAAGTTGAGCCTCTGGACCCTGCCTGACATCCTCATACTGCACCTCAAACGCTTCAGACAAGTACAGTACACTACAGACCACTACACTATACATCAACATCATTCATACAACTACATAATCAAAGTGTATAAGCTCAGTTAGCATTATATTACCCCAGGAATAAACTCAAAACAGTATTTAATTCCAAGTACATGTGTATCGATCGTATTACTAGTGTATGTCAACACTAATATTATGTTAATTTTTACAAGCTCAGTCAGCATTGTACACTCAACCAATCTGCATAGTAAGCATTCCACCCTCAACTAACATCATCAAATTTGTTGCTGTTGTGCGTGTGTGTATGGTGTCTTCTTAGGACGGAGACCGAAGGATGAAGATGCAGAACATGGTGAAGTTTCCTCTGATCGGGATGGACATGGCGCCCCATATGGTCAAGCGGAGCCAGAGCAGCTGGAGTCTGCCCTCGCACTGGTCACCATGGAGACGACCTTACGGGATGGGCCGCGACCCCGAGGACTACCTGTATGACCTGTACGCTGTGTGTAACCACCACGGGACAATGGCGGGAGGTCATTACACAGGTTAGCGAACAACACACGTATGGACACACACTCTAATATGTTCCTGCAGCAGTAGGGCTATAAATTGACAGGGTTGCTGGCTCAAATCCCAATGGGTTTACAATGCTGGTCTGCCTTTGAGAAAGCCACTTACTCCATGTACAGTACCAGTCAAAAGTTTGGACACACTTACTCATTCAAGGGTTTTTCTATGTTTTGACTATTTTCTACATTGTGGAATAATATTGAAGACATCAAAACTATGAAATAACACATATGGAATCATGTGGTAATCAAAAAAGTGTTAAACAAATCAAAATACATTTTAGATTTTAGATTATTCAAAGTAGCCACCCTTTGCATTGATGACAGCTTTGCACACTCTTGGCATTCTCTCAACCAGCTTCTTAGAAGAATCTGAAATATATAATATATCTTGATTTGTTTAACATTTTTTTGGTTACTACATGATTCCATATGTGTTATTTTATAGTTTTTATTCTACAATGTAGAAAATGGTAAGAATAAAGAAAAGCCCTTGAATGAGTAGGTGTGTCCAAACCTTTGACTGGCATCCATTTCCCTGCTCTTTTTTTAGAAACTCAAATAATTCAAATCCACTGAATTATCCAGTTAACATGATAATTGACTCTTTATCCCATCCGTATTATGTCCTCTTCTGCAGCTCACTGTAAAAACTCCATCGATGGCATGTGGTACTGCTTTGACGACAGCGATGTCCAAGCCATATCTGACGATGAAGTCTGCAAGCAGAACGCCTACATACTGTTTTATCAAAGACGGGCCACCATCCCGTCATGGTCTGCTAACAGCTCCGTTGCAGGTAAGAATATATGCATTTGTTATTTAAAAACGATTTAATTCATAATTCAAATCAAATCAAATTGTATTTGTCACGAATACAACAAGTGTAGACCTTACAGTGAAATGCTTACTTACAAGCCCTAACCAACAATGCCGTTTAAAAATAAATTACCAAAAAATCACCTAATAAAAAAAATTACATAAGAAATAAAAGTAACAAATAATTCAAGAGCAACAGTAAAATAACAACAATGCGGCTATATACAGGGGGTACCGGTACAGAGTCAATGTGCGGGGGCACCATTCCATAATTCTATGGGATGCAACGTTTTTCAAACAACAAGATGCAACAATGTCATAGATAGTCTGGAGCCCTGAACTAACTTTTCCCCCTGGTGGCACTGGTGCCACTAACTTTTTCACATGTTTGCAACAACCCTTGATTTGGTCGCATCAAAAACAATGAATGGCGTCACGCAATAGCAAAATGAGTAATCATCATGTTCATTTATAGTGCTTTATTAATAAGTGTATTAAACTACAGAAAAAATGTAACTCCCACAGCCAAGTTAAAGGGACGCTAAATGCGGCTAAACGGCTGTAGTCTGGAGCCATGTAGTAGAATACCTGGGTCTTATTTAGTTTTTGCCTCACATCCAATCTCCCTGTAGATGTCATGTCCTCCCCGACTGAGACACGTGATTTAAAATCATAGACATATACATATGTGCACATATAAATGTTTTTATACTGTATGTCTAATATATACATTTATGATGTGTATATACAGTTGAAGTCGGAAGTTTACATACACTTAGGTTGGAGTCGTTAAAACCTGTTTTTCAAACACTCCACACATTTCTTGTTAACACACTATAGTTTTGGCAAGTCGGTTAGGACATCTACTTTGTGCATGACACAAGTGCATGACACAAGATTATTTCACTTAAGGACATAGACTTTGTCACAATTCCAGTGGGTCAGAAGTTTACATACACTAAGTTGACTGTGCCTTTAAACAGCTTGGAAAATTCCCGAAAATGATGTCATGGCTTTAGAAGCTTCTGAAAGGCTAATTGACATTATTTGAGTCAATTGGAGGTGTACCTGTGGATGTATTTCAAGGCCTACCTTCAAACTCAGTGCCTCTTTGCTTGACATCAAGCAAAGTAAACCTCCACAAGTCTGATTCATCCTTGGGAGCAATTTCCAAATGCCTGAAGGTACCACGTTCATCTGTACGAATAATAGTACACAAGTATAAACACCATGGGACCACACAGACGTCATACCGCTCAGGAAGGAGACGCGTTCTGTCTCCTAGAGATGAACATACCTTGGTGCGAAAAGTGCAAATCAATCCCAGAACAACAGCAAAGGACCTTGTGAAGATGCTGGAGGAAACAGGTACAAAGTATCTATATCCACAGTAAAACGAGTCCTATATCGACATAACCTGAAAGTCCGCTCAGCAAGGAAGAAGCCACTGCTACAAAACCGCCATAAAAAGCCAGACTACGGTTTGCAACTGCACATGGGGACAAAGATCGTACTTTTTGGAGAAATGTCCTCTGGTCTGATGAAACAAAAGTAGAACTGTTTGGCCATAATGACCATCGTTATGTTCGGAGGAAAAATTGGAACGCTTGCAAGCCGAAGAACACCATCCCATCCGTGAAGCATGGGGGTGGCAGCATCATGTTGTGGGAGTGCTTTGCTGCAGGAGACACGGTGCACTTCACAAAACAGATGGCATCATGAGGCAGGAGAATTATGTGGATATATTGAAGCAACATCTCAAGACATCAGTCAGGAAGTTAAAGCTTGGTCGCAAATGGGTCTTCCAAATGGACAATGACTCCAAGCATACTTCCAAAGTTGTGGCAAAATGGCTTAAGGACAACAAAGTCAAGCTGTTAGAGTGGCTAGCACAAAGCCCTGACCTCAATCCTATAGAACATTTGTGGGCAGAACTGAAAAATCATGTGCGAGCAAGGAGGCCTACAAACCTGACTCAGTTACACCAGCTCTGTCAGGAGAAATGGGCCAAAATTCACCCAACTTATTGTGGGAAGCTTGTGGAATGCTACCCGAAACGTTTGACCCAAGTTTAACAATTTAAAGGCAATTCTACCAAATACTAATTGAGTGTATGTAAACTTCTGACCCACTGGGAATGTGATGAAATAAATAAAAGCTGAAATAAATCATTCTCTCCACTATTATTCTGACATTTCACATTCTTAAAATAAAGTGGTGATTCTAACTGACCTAAGACAGGGAATTTTTACTAAGATTAAATGTCAGGAATTGTGAAAAACTAAGTTTAAATGTATTTGGCTAAGGTGTATGTAAACTTGCGACTTCAACTGTATACATACAGTATATGTCCTTTGTTTACCCGTCCCAGGTTCGACCAGCTCGTCTCTGTGTGAACACTGGATCAGCAGGTTGATAGGGAGTCGTCCTCCCAGCCAGGCCTCATCTGGCTCCTCCAGACGCACTTCGCTGGCCTCCCTCTCGGAGTCGGCCGAGTTCACTGGGGAACGCAGCGAAGACGATGGTGAGAAACAGCCTCTCATGCATATTTGTCAAGATGTTGTATTTCCGCTATATCAAATATGTTTGCACGATGATAGTACTTGGAACTAACCTAAAATTGCCTTATACTGTATATATATTAGCCTACTTTCAGTTGGTTTTGCAAAGCTGAACAATCTGTATCATTCTGTAATATAATGATATAATATCAGACTTTACTAGCTTGAAACCCACTGATAAAAGAGGTGATGAACATGCACTCAGTCTATTTCACTCCACACCAACGCTTTAGTTGTACATCTCTGTCCCCTTCTGTTGAGAAGGCTTCTCTACCCGCCCGGCGGTGCGGAGTATCCAGAGGCAGACCTTCTCCTCGCGCTCCAACATGGCCAGCCCTCTGGCCCTCAGCGAGAACGGCTCAAAGCCCTCCTGGTCCCTCTCCACCAAGCTCCATCTGCGCTCCAACTCTCCCTCGCGCTTCTCCCTGGAGTCCCACTCCTCCTCGCCCACCCTTGAGAGGATAGGCGAGGCGGTTGATGACAAGGTCTCCACCTCCTGCTTTAGCGGCTCGGCGAAACCCGAGGTAAGGGCTGGAGGTAAGACGCCCCTGGTGGTGGAGGGTAATGCAGGTGCTAAAAGGCTCTTGGAGCAGGTGCACTCCAAGGCCATTCCCCAGGCTGAGCTGAGGAGCTCCAGCCCGGCAGGGGGTAAAAGTAACGTGGCTACAGTCGTGGAGCCAGGCAGCCCGGGTCAAGGAGCAATCGCTAAGGAGCCTAAACAACGAGGAGCAGGGGGAGAGGAGGGCGCTGGGGCGAGGAGAAACTCTGCAAAGACTGTTGAGTCCGAGAAGAGCCCCAAGAAGCACCCAACCACCCCCTCACCGTCCCCTTCCCACACCTCCTCTGTGACCCACGGATTTTCACCTTCTCGAACCCAAGCCAAGAGCGTGGCGGCCACAGTGTCCAACCCCAAAGAAAAAAGCGAGGGTGCTGTCAAAAAAACCAGCAAGACCTCCTTAGCCAAAACAGCCACCCCCACGAAAAAGGAGCCGTTGCAGACTCCAGAAACACTTCACCCTGAAACAGCAAAGCAAAGGAAGGGAGGCTCCCCCAGGTCCCAGAGTTCCTCGGCACACCCACCGAGGAAGACGTCGCCCAGAGGAACGGTGGAGAGGAGCTCCGCATCAGCGAGAACCAGAGCAGCTGAGAGGAGCGCCAGTCGGGAGACGTCGCGGACCACCTCAGTGTCAGAGAGGGGGGTGAACCACGGTGGTCCCTCCTCCAGGGCCAGTGGTGTGTCCCGGGGAGGAGAAGTGTGTGCCACTGGCCGGGGCGAAGGTAGGGCGGGGCGAGGGGCGGAGAGCAGGGCTGGGGGGAGGAGCACCAGCAGCAGCTCCTCCATGACCAGCCTGCGATCGTCCAGTGTGAGCGTGGCACCGGCAGCGGCCTCAGCAGCGCCGCCCAGGGGACCTCGTAGGAACAGCAAGACAGAGGAAAAGGGACTCAACTTCTTCAAGAGTGCCCTGAGGCAGAAAGAGACACGCAGGTCCACGGACGGGGGAAAGCCAACCACGACGGCCAAAGCAGGGACAGGCGAGGCTAAAGGCAACTCAGAAGAAGGGGCTGGGGAGGAGACTGGAGAAGTGGCGGGGAATGGAGCAGCCAAGAGGGCCCAGCAGGGGAACCCAGAGGCCCAGATGAACACACCCTCGGTCAAAGACAAGGAATCCTCCAAGACGTCCAACCCAGCCAAGCACTCTATACTGTCCTCCGCCAAGTCCAAGTCCTCCGGAGCAGAGACAGGTGGAGTGGAGAAAGCCTCTGCCAACGGGAAAAAACCTCCTGAAAAGAGGTTGCCGCCATCCCGAAAGATCCCCATCAATTCTTCACGAACCACCCAGAAGTCCAAGTGAAATATCTTTGGGGACCCAGAATAATCGTTGAAGTGAAGCTCCAAGGTGTCTCAAAGATTGAACTACATCTCCTCTTTGGGAGCGACTTTCAGAAAAGCACCTCTGGCTTTTCATTGGCCCCAGATGATTGCAAGCTGCCATACATGACAATCTGTCCCTGTCCACTTTATTATATAGTAATGGATTGAAACAAAGCACTTTGTATGGATTGCGTTGTTAATTCTTTTTTTGAAAAATGATTTTAATCAAATGGATTATTATATGAACTGCACATGTAATGACATTTTTACCTGGTTCTTTAGCATACTTTGACAAGGTTCGTCTTGGGCAGACGTCGAAAGGAACTTGTGTAGCGAGCAAGTACATTTGCTAAGCAGTGTAAGGATGAGAAACCCTGTAAATCACACAATAGATCACACATGGAATACTACTCAGTCACCAGATGTAGTTAACGAGCAGTGTTTTACATCTCTGACTTCTTTGTACTTTTAAAACTTCTGGGTCCACTTTCAAATAGTTCAAAACATTCCACACCAGGCAGAGCATCTAAATATATGGAGTTATGAAACAAACGCCAATACCTATCATAATCCCAGTTAATAGCTAATTAGATACAGTATAGGTCAGTGGTAATGTATGTCAAATCTCATATTAAGAGCTATCAATGCAGGTACATTTGTAATCCCAAATTCACTGGTATTAGTTGTCCAGTACTGATAATCCCAGTTTGAGCAACTCTAATTCCAGATATACATAATGAATAATCCCAGTCTAACAACTCTTGGTTTTCATTTTACTTAAACTCCCAGTATGATAACATAATCCCAATTTAACATTAGTGATTGTGCAACAACATTTTGCCAGCCTATGTAGGACATTACATGTATCCAGGACTAGAGGTGTGTGTATACCTGCCAATAGCATTAAAGGGACCCATTAGAAATATACAAGGAAGGTGACATCGCTCAATGATTTTGGAAGGTTGGGACTGTGGTTCTTCACTCTCCCTTTGGCGTTCCTGATTTGGAATAGTAGTGACATCATAGTGTGACATAATAGCCCCCCAGAGTGCCCGAACAACTCCACTCACCTCTGCCCCCGACTGGTGACCAGTGTCACTGCGGGTGGTCAAGGCCTTACAGGGGACCACATTCAGACTGCCAGACATCTCGAAACATTCCTTAAGACGAACACAGGGTCGATGTGAGAGAAAAAAAGACACACTCAAGGCCATCAAAGACATTGCTAAAGACAATACATGGGGACGTCTTTATAAGATCACCATATATGGTGCGTTTGGATCCGCTCTATCCTTTTTCTGTTTTTCTCCGTGTCATCACAGCTTGTGCCTGTGCACATTTTGGCTTATGCGCTACCAAGCAGATTTCCCGCGTAGAATGCACTGACTTAGATTCAGAAAAGTGATCGTCATGATGAAATGTATGACAGCAATCTTTGCATGAAATTGCTTATGCATGCATTAAACTATGCAAGCAACACTTGCTAATGTCCACACAAGTAATACTGCTACTTTTGGATGTGTATATATTTCTAACTGTATATTTTTCCAAATGCCTGCATCAGAGAGCATGTTTAGGCATCATTCAATGCTTTATTTGCACATTTTCTTCAGAGTATAATACTTTTTATTTTATTTTTATGAATTGTAGGTATTGCTCCTTCACCTTAAAGTAAACCAACTCACTTGCGAATTAATGATTTCTGTATTGTATTCATTTGACTCATGTTTGATTCCAAACAATTTAAGGGACACGCTACCCCATAGACCTCTGCAACCAAACATCTAATAACTAAATATAAGAAATACATTTGGAYACAACTAGTATGATTGTGAAATGCCACTTTGTCATGGTTTGAAAGTAGGTACTTTTCAGATGGTTTTAGTGACTGAATCCCCAACTAGTTTATATAATTCATTCATTCAAATAGCCAAAGACAATACACAAGATTATTTTCAGTGGAATACTTTATGAACCTGCTGTCTAAATTCTGGCTGTAACTATAATCTCCCAGATGTTTTTCAAAGTGAGATGATACAGTAAAGGGCGATACAGGGGTGACCTTTATCAGCATTACCTCTGCAACCACACTGCCTTCTGTTGCCTTGTTCAAAATCGCCCATCCCAAGGAATACCCTTAAAATATCACATATACACTGAGTGTACAGAACATTAGGAACACCTTCCTAATATTGAGTTGCACCTCCCTTTGCCTTCAGAACAGCCTCAATTCGTCGGGGCATGGACTCTACAAGGTTTCGAAAGTGTCCCACAGGGATGCTGGCCCATGTTGACTCCAATGCTTCCAACAGTTGTGTCAAGTTGGTGGAATGTCCATTGGGGGGTGGACCATTCTTGATACACACAGGAAACTGTTGAGAGTGAAAACCCTAGCAGAGTTGCGGTTCTTGACACACTCAAACTGTTGTGCCTGGCACCTACTACCATACTCCGTTCAAAGGCACTTCAATCTTTTGTCTTACCCYTTCACCCTCTGAATGGCACACATACACAATCCATGTCTCAATTGTCTCAACACTTAAAAATCCTTCTTTAACCTGTCGCCTCCCCTTCATCGACACTGATTTAAGTGGATTTAACAGGTGACATCAATAAGGGATCATAGCMTTCACCTGATCAGTCTATATCACTGAAAGAGCAGGTGCTCCTAATGTTTTGATATATTTGATAGATTATATTAAATTMAATATCTGCAGATTTCAACTATTGTAAGACGTATCTTTTTTTTCAACCTCGCGATTAGCTGTTGAAATTCTGATATCTTCCCCTTCCCATCCTTGAGTACAATGGTAATGGTGATTTTAAGTAGGGAGGCTGTTTTGCTCTGGAGCACTAGCCTTGGTGGTCTACATACAGTACAACAGAAAACAACAGAAAAGCTTCAAATCATATCATGATTATGTTCAAGTGGAATGGGACTTCAATAGAGTAAAAGGTCAAATGTAAGTCATTATTTATTTTCGGCAAGCGCATGAGTGTCACATTTTTTTTTTTACTAACATTTTTTTAAGTATGCACTTTTAATGACTCAATTCTTCATATTTTTTAAGGATTCATTACTTCAAAGGGAGAAAGCAATGTTTGTATATGCCATTGGTTTAGCAATGCAACAACAAAAAGATGTCATATAATAAAAATAATTGTTCATTTTATATTGCTTTGAATGGATTTAGTTTTGTTTGTTTGTTTATCATTACAGTTCTGGTTTCATCCACTTGGTGGAGCAAACATTTTCCATTACTCCAAATTCTACTGCATGCCAGTTGATGACTTGGAAATAAAGTAACCACAAAACCGAATTTGCCCTTAAAATCTAACTTTGAGTGAATCTCCCTTTATCATGACATATCATTCTGTCCAATCTAATGTTGTCACTGAGGGGGATGACAGTTGGTGTATTAAACTACAGAGGCATCATTTATTTATAGCTGATTGAATTATGGATATATTAGTTTTGCCCAAGGCTGGGGGGTTATTAGGAGTTAATACACCCTCTTTGTCTCTTTTCCCCTGTAATTTTCATCTATTTCAGGAATSTTTTTTGTGCTCTCTGTTTCCACTTATTCCTCTCTCGGAGGGAGAAAGGTGATGAAATCCAACCTTCAGATMAAATTGCTTATCGGGGCTACAACTAGGTCTATTTTTCCACCACAGTCTCGCTGCCTAGGAAACATCAAATATCATTATACTCTATCAATATCATTGCTGATCTACCAAATTGGAATAGCGAAACAAATAACTAAATAAGAAAGAAAAAAAAAATAGATAAATATATATGGGAAAAATATGCAAATAAATAAGATGAATAAACAAATAAATAATGAGTAGTATACATATAACCACGTCTCTGTTATCTCTCTACACAGATAATATTCTTTGGTGGGGCGGTGACAGTAAAACCAGCAAGCTTAAAAAGCAAACCAGATGTTTRCTCTGAAATCAGAAATATGAGCCACAGCAGCCAAGTTCTTCTAATGCCGAATCAGTAATCTGTTGCCAATTGTGTGAGATCTAAGGGAACCCTATTAGCGATACCTAAGGAGAAGAGTTGTCGACTTTTTATCTTGATGTAACACCTGAACAATGACAATATCTCGCTTGTCTTCTGAACATAATGCGTTTAGTGTGTTGATTGAYGTCTAGGAATGCTTTCCCTGGGTTATTGGCCCGCAAATTCTAGACAGGCAATCTCATTTTATTGATCAGTCTTCTCCGGGTGTCCCCTGGGGCCGACTTTAATCCTTGATACTGCTGTTGAGAGACTCCATTTTAAGACACTCTCGATGGATATAACTCCTGGAACGTTATTAGGGTGGGGAATAAAGACGGCTAGAGGTGGAACAGGCTCTTGATTAGCGCCTACGCACTTGTACCAAGATGCATTTCACTCTCTTGTGAGAAAGGCATGAGTTTGTAAGGAGGCTGCCTGGATGCTGGTGAATTTGTAAAATAAGGTTTATTTGGTCCTACATGTATGTATGTATGTATGTATGTATGTATGTATGTATGTATGTATGTATGTATGTATGTATGTATGTATGTATGTATGTATGTATGTATGTATGTATGTATGTATGTATGTATGTATGTAAGTATGCAGGAAGCCTTTCCTCTTTACATTTATCCTTATGCCTCTCTCTCTAGGTCATTGATCAAGCGTACATCTACTGGCAACAGGATATTGTGCATACCGTTGTAACAGTAGGCCTATGTCAGGGATGTTCAACTCGGGTTCTCAATTTACTGTTGAGAGTTAGAATAATAGAATACACAAGGTGCAATTTCGAAATTTGATTGTGCATCAGCTGTCACTCAATTAGTCCATGTCAGCTAATTTGTTTTAGATTGGTCAATTKGTCTAGGGGCCAGCTATCTAAACTTGTACACAGAACAAAAATATAACCGCAACATGTAAAGTGTTGGATCCATGTTTCATGAGCAGAAATAAAAGACCATAGACATTTTCCAGATGCACAAAAYGCTTATTTCTCTGTAATTTTGTGCACATATTTGTTTACATTCCGAGTGAGCATTTCTCCTTTGCCAAGATAATGCATCCACCTGATAGGTGTGGCATATCAAGAAGCTGATTAAACAGCATGATCGTTGTGCTAGGGACAATAAAAGGCCACTCTAAAATGTGAAGTTTTGTCACACAACACAATGCCACAGATGTCTCAAGTTGAGGGAGCATGCAATTGGCATTCTGACTGCAGGAATGTCCACTAGAGCTGTTGCCATAAKATTTTATGTTCATTTCTCTACCATAAGCCGCCTCTAATGTCATTTTAGAGAATTTGGTAGTACGTCCAACTGGCCTCAATTCCGCAGACCACGTGTATGGCGTCATGGAGGCAAGCGGTTTTCTGACGTCAATGTTGTGAACAGAGTTCCCCATYGTGGCGGTGGGTTATGGTATGGGCAGGCATTTMCTACGGACAACGAACACAATTGCATTTTATCGATGGCAATTTGAATGCACAAAAATATCGTGACGAGATCCTGAGGCCCATTGTGAGGTCCATTTTTCTTTTACGGTGGCCCCTCATGATGAGTTCTGTTTTTTTGTGGCCCCCACGCCCATCAAAGTTGCCCATCCCTAGCCTATATAACACAGCACACACACATACTATATTATCAACTGTGACACAAKAGCGGTAGGCCTGATCACCGACAACGACGAGACAGCCTATAGGGAGGAGATCAGAGACCTGACCGTGTGGTGTCAAGGACAACAACCTCTCCCTCAACAGTGATTCAAGACAAAGGAGCATGATTGTGGACTAAGGAAAAGGACCGAGCACGCCCCCATTCTCATCGATGGGGCTGTAGAGGAGCAGGTTGGAACTTCAAGTTCCTTGGCGTCCACATCACCAACAAACTAACATGGTCCAAGCACACCAATTCAGTTGTGAAGAAGCGCACAACAATACCTATTCCCCCTCAGGAGACTGAAAAGATTTTGGCATGGATCCTCAAAAGGTTCTACAGATGCACAATCGATAGCATCCTGACGGTTGCATCACTGCCATGGTATGGCAACTGCTCGGCCTCCGACCGCGAGGCACTACAGAGGGTAGGTGCGTAAGGCCCAGTACATCACCGGGGCCAAGCATCCTACCATCCAGGACCTCTATACCAGACGGTGTCAGAGGAAGCCCCTAAAGATTGTCAAGACTCCAGCCACCCTAGTCATAGACTGTTCTCTCTGCTACCGCACGGCAAGCCGTACCGGAGCGCCAAGATCTAGGTCCAAGAGGCTTCTAAAAAGCTTCTACCCCCAAGCCATAAGACTCCTGAACTTCTAATCAAATGGCTACCCAGACTATTATGATTGCCACCCCCGTCTTCTACGCTGCTGCTACTCTCTGTTATTATCTATGCATAGTCACTTTAATAACGTTACCTACATGTACATATTAGCTTCGATTACCTAGACTAAGCGGTGCCCCCGCACATTGACTCTGTACCGGTACGCCCTGTATATAGCCTCGCTATTGTTATTTTACTGATGCTCTTTAGTATTCGTTACTTTTATATTTTTATATTTTTTTAGGTATTATCTTAACTGCATTTTGGTTAAGGGCTTGTAAGTAAGCATTTCACTGTAAGGTCTACACCATAGGCGGAAATCCCGGGGGGACGGGGGGGACACGACCCCCCCATCTTGGGAAAAATATGATTTGTCCCCCCAATATATCGCTGTAAACATAACTATGTTAATTTCAATATATTAATAATACGCAATGAAAAGCACTTGTGCGTATTAGACACTTAATAGCGCGTTAAGTTTCAAAAGAGGCGACCCCCCCCGCCCTTTGCCTCACAACATGTTGATCCACTGCCAGTTCTTTAGCTGGCAAGGTAATAGAGGTTCGTAACTACTGTCCAAAAGGACATGTAGTAACTGACGTGAGGTTAATCCAGTCAATCCATAGCAGGTCCATAGCAATGTTATTATTATTTTTATGTTGGCAGGGTTCACACACTAGCTGAATTTGCAGAGACTAGCGCGCAAACTAAAGCAAACATTAACTATCAAGCTAGCAGTACCTATTCCATTTATGTGCGTCGTCAAAAGATGGATCTTTGCTATCATCAGTTTATTCCAAGATCAGCATGCAGCTGTAGTGCTTCGACGTCCCTGTGATAAGGTTAGCGATAAACTGAAGTCCAAACTAAACAGAAACAGAACTACACTCTCTTCTACCATTGTCTTAAATATATATAATGGTCTCGTTGCAAAAGATAAATTGTCGCTAGTGAACCTTTTTTTATTTTATTTATTTAACCTTTATTTAACCAGGTAGCAAAGTTATAGCAAACACACAGAAATGGAATTGGTGCTCGCTAGCTCTAAAATTCAGCTATTGGTTGGAAGCCAGCCCAATATGAAACAAACTATTTAAAAATACAAAAGGTTGCAGCATGTGTTGTGTAAATGTGCGTGTGTGCAGCTAGCCAGCCAGCCAGCCAGGTAGAAAAAATGGCGAACATTTAGAAGAAAGGACGGACATCAAGAGATTTTGTCAGCTACACCAAAACGCATAGTAAGACTCTAGTATCCTAATATCTCAAAGACTAGTTGATAAAATGTTCATAAGAAGAAAGTGAAATGCTAATGGAAATGTTTCACAATGATGCCATTAGGCAGAGCAGGCAACAGATGGCACACAGACAGTCAGAGCTGGGGACAGATATGCAGGGACAGACTGGCAGACAGGGAGTCTCAGGGAAGTTTGTTGAGTCTTTGTTTGGCAACATTATGAAAGGTTCTCAATTTTTTTGACTTGTAAAATAGGGACATAATTGGAAAATGCCATGGATACCCCCACTCTCAACTTAAACTGGTGACTAAACTAAGATTTGTTTACGGCAATGGTATTGCTGTTGTGATTAATTGTGTAGTTTTGGGTACCGGTAGTTAGGAGTACGGCAACACCTTATTTATTTTCTAGGAGACAGACTGAGTCAGTTAGGGTGTGAAAGGGAAAAAGAGCCAGGAGAGAGACTTCAGGACAGTGTCACAGCCACGGCAGGACCAAGCGTCCCTTGTTGCCAGCAGCACAGTATAGGGGACAGTGGCACAGCATTGTCCAGTTACCACAGTGATGGCCACAAAACCATATCAGCCACACCCACAATTTATAGAACCGCAAACTCTTCACAGAGTGTTGACGTTTTCAAGAGAGATGGTTTCGCGATTCCCCTGGCTACATTATAATCCATCAATAAAAGGAGTGTTGTGTTTTCACTGTAGCCAAGGGTTTTCAAGCCAGCCATCTTTTGGCCAAAGAGCTGTGCTGCCTTCATTAGTGCAGGATTTAGGAACTGGAGAAAGCCATTGAAAAATTCACAGCACATCAAAATTGCCAAACCCACCCCACTTTGTACATTGTAACAGCACACCAGCTTAAATCCAATCAGTGTCCAGTTATGTCAGCGCGTGGGGTAAACAGCAGGATGACGCAAGGCATTGCTTGATGAAAATTGTTAGTTCGGTGCGGCATGTAGTAAGACAGGGACAAAGCCTTTAGAGGCCACACGGATGACAGTGGGAAATTTATACCAGATTTTGAAACTTAGGCAGAAGAGGATATCCCTTTTATGAAGTGGTTAACAGAGCGTACCACAATGTACACAGGCCCCAAGCACAGAATGAAATCTGAAACATCATGGCAATAGTCATTCGAGGCATTGCAGCTGAGATTAGGTCTCTTCCGATTGTACAATTTTCATTAATGTTGATGGTACTCAAGATGTCTCTGGTGCTGAACAGGAGAATGTCTGTCTGCGTTATGTTGACCATGACCATGTCCTCACAAGGAGTTTATTGGGCTATACAGGGTGCGGAGACAACAGGGCGAGGGCATTGCGAAAGTGCCAACTGATGTGTTTTGAGGAAACCCGCAAACATATGCTCGGGTCTTTGTGTCAGTAGTGTGTATAGCAGTTTCTCAACCTTTTTGGGGTACTGGAACCCCTGCATATTTTGAGGCAAGGCAGGCAAGGTTTTGAGCGGTCCTCAGGGACCTCCACCCCCTCTATATATATGTTAAACTTACTGGAAACCTTGTGGTACTGACTACATTCATTCCACTTTTTTATTTCACGGACCCCTTGCAATTAGTCCATGGACCCCTGTTTGAGAACCCATGGTGAATTGATAGTTGTTCTTTTGTTTAGTAGTTTTCAGTACACTTACAAATGATTTATTTCATGTTATTTATTTAAAATTGCTACTTGTGGCGACATACTTGTCCATAGCTGCTGTTTGAAGAGTTGAGACACTGACTGAAGGATATTTTGTTTGATTTATTTGGGTTTTTCTTGAAGTAGTTATTTTGCTTTTAGAACTGTACTTATTTTAAGCTTTTGTGTCTTGCAAAGATATTGTAAAACTCAGGCCAGGTGCACATATTTAATGACTATATAAATGTATCAGAAAAAGTCAAATTAAAAGGTCAATTCAATACGGAGACCAACTTTGTGATGGTTCTCAATGGAGATTCTTTTAGATGTGATCACACCATGTTCATTGTATTTATGAAACTACACCCATACAGTGTACAGTACCATTGTCCTACTGACCTTTCTTGATATTGCTGGTTGTAAGTACGAATACCTGGCATACATACTGGACTTGTAAGGAGCACTGCTATAACTATTATTAGTAGTAGAATTATAATGATTTAAACATTTGAACAAGTGGGAAAACCTTCAGTTAACTACTGTACCTATCAATTATCCAGTTGTAGAATTATGGTCCTCAATATACATTTAACAACGTATGCTATGTGTTACAGCACTACTTTTGGTGTCCCCCTCAGGAATTGCTCTTGAGAAAATTAATGTAATTGTCCCTCCAAGGTTGATCTCAGATTTTCGCCCTGGTCTACACCTGTTGTATTCGGCGCATGTGACAAAAAAATTTGATTTGAGAGAGGGAAACTCTAAGATCAATGTAATTTGTGCCATCATAAATACATTTGTGTTCTGAAAAAGTTTTTTGGTAACACTTCATTTTAAGGGGTCCTTATTACAGTGTAATTATACTGTAACAAGCACTGTAGTTCATTGTAATAATTTAAGATATATATAATTTTTTAACAACTGAAATATCACATTTGCATAAGTATTCAAACCCGTTACTCAGTACTTTGTTGAAGGCCTTTGGCAGCAATTACAGCCTTGCGTCTTCTTGGGTATGACGCTACAATTGGCACACCTGTATTTGGGAGTTTCTCCAATTCTTCTCTGCAGATCCTCTCAAGCTCTGTAGGTTGGATGGGAAGCGTCGCTGCACAGCTATTTTTAGGTCTCTTCAGAGATGTTTGATCGGGTTCATGCCGGGCTCTGGCTGGGCCACTCAAGGACATTCAGAGACTTGTCCCAAAACCACTCCTGCGTTGTCTTGGCTGTGTGCTTAGGGTCGTTGTCCTGTTGGAAGGTGAACCMTTGCCCCAGTCTGAGTTCCTGAGRGCTCTGGAACAGGTTTTCATCAAGGATCTRTCTMTACTTTGCTCCGTTCATCTTTRCCTCYATCCTGACTAGTCTCCCAGTCCCTGCCCCTGAAAAACATACCCACAGCATGATGCTGCCACCACCATGATTCACRGTAGGGATGGTGCCAGGTTTCCTCCAGACGTGATGCTTGGCCAAAGAGGCCAAAGAGTTCAATCTTGATTTCYTCAGACCAGAAAATCTTGTTTCTCCATTGTCTAACAGTCCTGTCATGTACCCTTTACTGAGGAGTGGTGGAGTGCTGCAGAGATGGTTGTCCTTCTGGAAGGTTCTCCCATCTCCACAGAGGAACTCTGGACCTCTGTTAGAGTGACCATTGGGTTCTTGGTCAACTCCCTGATTAAGGCCCTTCTCCCCTGATTGCTCAGTTTAGCCCGGGCAGCCAGCTCTGGGAAGAGTCTTGGTGGTTCCAAACTTCTTCCATTTAAGAATGATGGAGACCACTGTGTTCTTGGGGACCTTCAATGCTGACATTTTTTGGTACCCTTCCCCAGATCTGTGCCTCGACACAATCCTGTCTCGGAGTGTAAGTTTAAGTGTAACTTTAAAGTTACATATGAGCAATTTCTATATAACTACTACTCATTACCTAGTGAAAATACCTACAAACAAAAGAGCTTCTCCTTTCGTCAACTTTAAAAAGCAACATGTAAAAAGGATTTGTATTGTTAGAWTAATAATTTGATTAATTAGATTAAACAAATATATAGGCCTACTCAATAACATAAAAATAACTATTCTAGTGGTGGTGAGTAGTAGTGTAGATAGCTAATTTAGAAAAATGGGATTGTCTTTTTCTTCCTTTTTAACATTACAAGTAAAAATGGAAATCGACATCTCTGTTTCTGTCTTCATCGGTTTCTTTGTTGTAAGCAATTTCCCATCCTGGAGTCTGAGACCTTGTTGGAATRTGGGGTAAAGAAAAATAATGTACCTATGACAATTTACATTTACCCTATACTAGTTATCATCATCATGTCTTGGCCTTCTACCTAGTTAGTTGTCGTGTTATCCAGCTAGCATTAATAGTGCTTGCTAACACTGATACGTTTACCAGTGTTTAGCTACATTGAAAAGGAACTAACGTTACTCACAGCGTGTTGACACAAGTGGCTAGCATGCTGGGTGTGTCTTACGTAATATCCTTGGGATACGGATACCCTGAGAACAAGGTTCTGGAAAGATAAGACCATTGAGTCCACCTAATGTTAGCTAGCTAGTTAACTAGCATGTAGCAACCATTGCATCGCTATTTGCCAGCTTTAGGTAGCTAGCTAATCAAGGTCAAAAACTAGCTTGCTAGCATGCTAGCTAATTCCCCAAAAATCTACAGATTGCATGGAAAGTCTATTCTGCAGATGGTAATTAACTAGTTAGTATGCCTAACAAAACCGCAAGACAAGCTAACGTTAGCTAGCTACAGTTAACTAGCTAACTGACTAAATAACCTATGCTAAATCATCCAGCAGAAATCATGTATACAAAAAAAATAAAAAATAATTGCATGGAAAACGTGTGTTGTGTTGACGTTTTTGTCTTGTCTACAACATTTTGTTATGTTTCACTATATTGGATCACTCCAATATATTGGTGTCACTCTGGGCTCAGGGACGTCTAGCGTCACTACGCGCAGRGCACATACCTGACATCTTGAATGTGGCAGCGGATATGCTCTCGAGGGAGGGCCCACCATCTTGGGACTGGAGCCTACATCCCTAGGTGGTGCAGCACCTGTGGGCCAAGTTCGGGAGGGCGCAGATGGACCTGTTTGCCTCCCTGGGCAATYCACACTGCCCCATGTGGTTCTCCATGTCGGAGCCACCAGGGCCTCTGGGCTTGGATGCTCTGGCTCACGATTGGCCAGGGCTGGAGCTTACGCATCCCCCCCCTTTTCCCCTGATCCAAGCTGTGCTGGACAGGACCAGGATGGCAGAGCATCTTCTGCTGCTGGTGGCCCCATACTGGCCCAGACGACCCTGGTTCAGCCTTCTCCTGTCCCTGTTGTCTGGGACACCTTGGCAACTGCCCCTGAGACCCGACCTGCTGTRTCAGGCCMGGGGAACWKTGTGGCATCCGAGACCGCACCACCTCAGTCTGTGGGCTTGGCTGCTGAACGGCATCAATGGTCCATGTTAGGACTACAGGAGGGCGTAAGGAACACCATGCAGAGCGCAAGGTGACCGGCTACAATCGCGGCATACCAGTTGCGCTGGCGGTTGTCCTGCTCTTGGTGCACTGGTATTGAGGATGTGCCCGAGTCATGCGGGTTGCAGTATGTCCTCCAATACCTGCAGTCTCGCTTGGATGAGGGCTTNTGCAGTATGTCCTCCAATACCTGCAGTCTCGCTTGGATGAGGGCTTAGCAGCCTCTACACTGAGAGGGTATTTGGCTGCTGTATCTGCCTGCCATGTAGGGTGGATGGACAGSCCAGTGGGGCGCCATCCCTTGGTCTCCAGGTTTATGAAGGGGGTTCGTCGCCTGCGTCCAGCTAGGACCCGCTCAATGGCGAGCTGGGATCTGGATGTGGTCTTTGCAGCTTTGGCAAAGCCGCCTTTCGAACCGTTGGAGTCTGCCTCCCTGAAACACCTCTCTATGAAGGTGGCTTTCTTYGTAGCGATTGCTTCCATGAAGAGGGTGGGTGACCTCCATGCTCTTTCAGTAAGTTTTGAGTGCGACCGGATGGACCCCAGGGGGAGGTTTATATCTCTCCGCCCCAACCCTTCATTCCTCCCAAAGGTTCTGTCAGACAAGCATGTGAACATCCCTTTTATCCTGTCTGCTTACGAGTCTGGGCCTCCCTCCGGCATGCTGTGCCCTGTGAGGGCACTGCCTGCCTATGTGGAGCGGACACYTCAGTGAGAACAACAGACAAGCTCTTTGTCTGCTATGGTGAGAGAGTCCTGGGGGCTYGGCTATCAAAGCAGAGGCTCTCTCACTGGCTCGTGGAGACAATTACGACAGCATACCGCCTGGCTGGCAGGCCAGTGCTGGGATCTGTGGTGGCACATTCAACACGAGGTGTGGCTGCGTCCTGGGCTCTACTGAGAGGAGTGCCCCTCGCTGATATCT
The DNA here is from genome assembly GCF_002910315.2 of Salvelinus sp. IW2-2015. NCBI lineage: Eukaryota > Metazoa > Chordata > Actinopteri > Salmoniformes > Salmonidae > Salvelinus > Salvelinus sp. IW2-2015. The sequence goes on from NC_036858.1 coordinate 14,911,839, forward strand.
GTGCTGCGGCCAGTTGGGCTTCCTCTTGCACCTTCGCCAGGTACTATCGGGTAAATGTGGCACCTCCATCTGTGGTTGGTTCAGCAGTCCTGGGCATCGCCTCCTCTTCTGGGGACTGTGCCGGGACCCCCCTTCCATATTGACGGCTCCTGCGTCTCGGTCTCGCGCTGGGACTTCGCCGCTGGCTGGCCAGGTCCCTCTAGCACCGACTAAATCTGGTACGGGTATACCAATATATTGGAGTGATCCAATATAGTGAAACATAACGAAGGTTATGTATGTAACCACCGTTATGTGAGCTATATGGATCACTCCAATCCTCTACGGTGCTAGAGGCGCCTCAAAAATGATGTAGAGAACGCGTGTCGCAGCCATGGGGTCTATATATAGGGGCGGACCCCAGCCGTGACACAGGTGTACACGGGAGTAAATCTGTAAATCCTCACCTCGGATGTATCCCTCTGCCGCGGAGTGATACCAATATATTGGAGTGATCCATATAGCTCACATAACCGTTGTTACATACTGTACGTAACCTTTGTTTCTTTCTCTGCATTCTCTCATTCTGGATTTTGCACACTGACCTTTTTCTCGACCCGTTCTTTGTGCACGGCCACATGACATCAGGGTCAACAAATTTGAGCCGTTCAAGGTCGTCGTTATTTCGAGCATGTTGCGCAGATTGGTAGATGTTGACACGATGCCTTAATTCCTGGGATAAAGAAATAATTGCACCAATGCATCCCATTCAAAAGTGAGAATTTTCCTCAACAGTTAAACCCTTGCAAGTTTGCATGATGAAATAAGTGTTTTAAGTGCATTTATAAACCATTATTCAACCAAGCTTGATAGGCTTAGCACGAATGACTATCTCACAATTTTCACCATAACTGTTTATAAATGTGTCAAAAAAAAATGAATTGATGGTTAAAGTAATTAACCCATTGTCAAGTTCACCGTTAATTGATTTAATAATTGAAAGTATTTAAAAAAAAAAGTGAACCGTTTGTGAATTCGTTTTTGTCATTGGGCCTGGACATCAGATTCCAGAGCCCTTTATTGCAGAATTGTGTCAATGAGGTGGTCCGTTTTAAATTGGCTAACACTTATCACATGGTTTGTGCAAGCTGAAATCTGCGGTCTGAAATATGGTACTTTGGGATATATGGTTGGAATGCTATCGCAAAATTATATATTTATCTTTTCTTTATCCCTCTTCCCTTCATCCTCTTCCCTCCTTTGTTGGTGCTCATGATTTTACCAACATACTCATCTGCAGCTTCTCCAGAGATCAGATGAATTCCGTTGTGAGTGCATTTTTGCAGCGAATGAAAAAACACAGTCAATAATTCACTTAGATGAAAGAGAGAGTACGTCAATTATTCCTCTTCTCTTGAGTCCAAAGATGCACTACTTTAATTCCTTTTTAATTGGAGATAAAAAATCTAGCAGGTCTGAGTGTAGCCRTGCTAGAGTGGCTTTTTAGCTAATGCAATATGAATGATGTGATGCCAAATGGGATAACCACAGCTGAATTATATAACCTGAGGCCGTGGGCAATGCTCAGAAAACAACTTCAGCACTTGAAGAAGCAGCAGTGGTGTATCAGGATAAGGACCACGGATAGCTCCTCCGCAATGTCTCTGTGTTCTTTTAACCATTTAGGCCTAAGTGACAACTGGCCTGGCATTGTCCATCTATTCACATTTCGGACTGACCAGTGGAATGTGGAAGTTACTACAATTTCTTAGAGTCATCTRATTAGGGACAAATAAGGGGGTGGGCTGGTCCAACTTGTGTCATATATATATWTTTTTTAATTATAGTTTTCACATGTACTGTAAAGACATTTGACATCCTCCCCCCTCATCAAATGTACAAAAAAATGATGATTACCACCATAAATAACAATAACTGTAGCAACCCTGTGTCCATGGATATCGACTTTACCACTTCAGCATGGTTTTGTGGCACAGTCGATGCCACACAGGACTAACGGGCTAGATGGTTGAGGGTTCGCCGACCACCAAAGACGAGCTCACTCTCCCTGACTGTTTCATTACACTACGTTCAGAGCCGGCTGCAGACAATGATCAGCTAGGGGGGAAATCAGATTTTCAACAATTTGATGGTATATTTACAGTACCAGTCAAAAGTATGGACACACCTATTCAAAGGTTTTTCTTTATTTCTACTATTTTCTACATTGTAGAATAATAGTGAAGACATCAAAACTATGAAATAACACATATGGAATCATGTAGTAACCAAAAAAGTGTTAAACAAATCAAAATATATGTTATATTTTTGATTCTTCAAAGTAGCCACCCTTTGCCTTGAMGACAGCTTTTTACACTCTTGGCATTCTCTCAACCAGCTTCACCTGAAATGCTTTTCCAACAGTCTTGAAGGAGTTCTCACATATGCTGAGCACTTGTTGGCTGCTTTTCCTTCACTCTGCGGTCCAACTCATCCCAAACCATCTCAATTGAGTTGAGGTCGGGTGATTGTGGAGGCCAGGTCATCTGATGCAGCACTCCATCACTCTCCTTCTTGGTCAAATAGCCCTTACACAGCCTGGAGGTGTGTTGGGTCATTGTCCTGTTGAAAAACAAATGATAGTCTCACTAAGCGCAAACCAGATGGGATGGTGTATCGCTGCAGAATGCTGTGGTAGACATGCTGGTTAAGTGTGCCTTTAATTGTAAATAAATCACAGACCGTGTCACCAACAAAGCACCATCACACCTCCTCCTCCATGCTTCACGGTGGAAACCACATATGCAGAGATTATCCATTCACCCACTCTGCGTCTCACAAAGACACGGCGGTTGGAACCAAAAATCTCAAATTAGGACTCATCAGACGAAAGATCAGATTTCCACCAGTCTAATGTCCATTGCTCSTGTTTCTTGGCCCAAGCAAGTCTCTTCTTCTTATTGGTGTCCTTTAGTAGCGGTTTCTTTGCATCAATTTGACCATGAAGGCCTGATTCACACAGTCTCCTCTGAACAGTTGATGTTGAAATGTGTCTGTTACTACAAATAAGAAAATAGTAAAAAATAAAGAACAACCCTTGAATGAGTAGGTGTGTCCAATCTTTTGACTGGTACTGTATAATTCTATAAAATATATGCAACAAAWTTTCCACCATCAGGTTTCTGTGCCAATGCATCACATAACTTCATACTGATTACCTGACTTTGTGCGCTTATCATCATGGTTTGCATTTTCAACACCACAGTCAAGTAYAGTATGTTAATCTCAATAAAAAAGAAAATACATCCATCCCTACTCAGKATCAAAGGCTTGGTTTGACAATCTCCAAATGTCATTAAACGTTTTGGTGTTTTGTAACAGATGACTCTTTCCATTAATCGAATGGCCTTTGCGCAGTTTGGATGCTGGAATTGTATTAGAGTGGAGTGGATGAACGTGGAGTGGATGAACATATCAAACCAAACCAAGCTTTATTTATACAGCGKATTTCAGACATTGAATGCAACACAATGTGCTTCACAGGAAGGAAAAAAACTTAAAGCAAGGAAAATAAAACGGAAATATTTACTACAAAAACAAAATAATATCAATAAAAACGGAATGACAAAAAAGCATCCTAAGGAAAAGCAAAGCTAAACATGTGTGTTTTAAGATCTCTTTTTAAAATGTCCACAGTTTCAGCCCCCCCCCCCCCCAGGGGCAAGCTATTCCAGAGGCTGAGGGCATAGTAACTAAAGGATGCCTCTCCATGCCTCTTGCTCCTAGACTTTGGGATAGTTAAAAGGCCAGTGCTAGAGGACCTGAAGGACCTACTGGGTACATAACTTAAAGGCATGTCTGTCATGTATTTGGGTGCACAATTGTAGATTGATTTAAAAAACAATAATTCAAAAATTCACAGGCAGCCAGTGCAGAGACCTTAAAACCGGTGTAATGTGAGCCCTCTGTCTGGCTTGGTCATTACCCATGCTGCAGCATTCAGTATGTTTTGCAGTGGACCAATGGCTTTCTTGGGTAGACCAGACAGGAGAGRATTACAGTAGTCAATGGATGAGTCTCTCTGTATCAGCCTAAGAGAGAAACGGACAKACCTTGGCAATGTTCTTCAGGTGGTAAAAAGCTACAGTATTTTGGTCACATTCCTAATGTGTGATTTGAAATTGAGTTCAGAATCTAAAATAACACCTAGGTTTTTTACCTATTGTTTTATCTTTATTTCCCGCGAATTAAAATGTGCGGCACCAACAATAAGTACCTCGGTCTTGTCTTGATTTAGCTGGAGGAAGTTTTGAGCCATCCWAGTATTTAAATCACTATTARAGTCTAATCATTTATCCGTGGAGCTAAAATCCTCTGGTGACACAGAAACGTAAAGTCGTGTATCGTCTGCGTAGCAGTGAAAATGAATGTGCTTTCTGATAACGCTGCCAAGTAACATATATAACATATAAACTGAACAGTACCAGACCAAAATTGAACCTTGTGATATGTATTTTCTCTGAGTTATTTTCACCACTCGTTAAATAGATCCTAAACCAATTTAGAACTGAACCAGAGAGGCCAACCCACCTCTCCAGTCTGTCCAGAAGGACATCATGGTCAAKAGTGTRGAARACAGCACTTAAATCCAAGAGTACAAGGACAGAGAGCTGTTCGGCATCTATGTTGGCTCTAAGATCATTTACCACTTCAACTAAGGCTGTGTCTGTGCTGTGGTGGGCCGGAAAACCAGATTGGAATTTTTCAAAAATACAGTTGGCACTTAAAAAATAATTTAGCTGTTTGAAAACCAATTTCTCCAGAATTTTGCTTAAGAATGGAAGGTTGGAGATTGGCTGAAAATTGCTAAGAGCTGAAGAATCTAGATGACTTTTCTTCAGAAGAGGTTTCACCATAGCAGTTTTCAGTGCAGTGGGGAAGGTGCCTGTGAACAGGGAGAGATTAACAATAGCTTGCAKTTCTTCAGATATGCAATTCAAAACTGATTTGAAAAGGTGGTGGAGATAGGATCGAGAAGGCAGGTAGAAGGCTTAAATTGTTATATCACTTTCCTGAGCATGTCTGTGTCAACCAGGGAAAATAAATCCATAGTGCATTTGCGTGGTAGGCTAYGGRACATATCATCAAACTTCTCATCAGGTCTTGCTTGACTGATATCCAGCCTGATGTTGGTTATCATATCTCTGAAATATGATGCAAACTGATCACATTTAGATGTGGAGGAAAGTTCACATAGGTTTGCGGGTGTAGGATTTATTAGGCCGTCAGTGGTCGAGAAGAGCACTCTCGAATTATTCTGATTAATAGTGATCAAGTTAGAAATGCCAGACGGGCTCATTTTTATAATTGCCAAGTTGCTCTCTCAGAATATCATAATGGACCTGCAACTTTGACTTCCTCCACTTCCGCTCTACCTTTCTGCAATTTCTCTTTCATGTATTTGTTTCCTCACTCATCCAAGGGGCTTTCTGTTTGGATGTGTCCTTTTTCAACTTTACTGGAGCTGTGGCATCAATGGTTGCCCTTGATTTGCTGTAAAAGTGATCAAGTAAATCATCACAAGAGGAAGGCAGAAAGGTTGATGGGGTATTGTTCATACACTCAATAAAATCTGTAGCAACTTCAGAGGTAAGTTAGCGTTTCTTAATAATGCATTCAGTAATAACCTGTGCTATGGGTAACAAGGTAGTAAAACATATACAGTGGTGATCAGGTAAAGCAACATCAACAATAGAGGGTATGTCAATAGAGAGCCCCTTGGTAAAATCAGGTCCAGAGTCAGTCTCTTTGTCAACATGAGTATTAAAATCGCCCAACACAATGATTTTATCATAGTTCTCAAAGGACAATAGACGATAGTTAATAGAAATCAGATTCAAACATTGTGACTAGTTGTGTTCATGCCACACGTAAAAGGTAATGCATTTTAAAGTTAAATTACAAATATTTAGGCTATATTGAAGTGTTAGGTTATAGGCAGTCTATCTATATTTAAAAAAATGTATTGGCCTAATAGTAAAGACATCATCAAAATATATGACCTTTTAATGTGGCATGAACACAACCAGGCATGATATTCTGATCTGATTGTCAAAAGTAGGATACCTGTGCATGTTCGTCCACTCCAAAATAATTCCAGCATCGAAACTGCACGTATACTCACGCCATTTGATGAATGGAAATAGACATCTGTTACAAAACACTAAAAAGTGTACCTATTGACATTCAGCGATTGCCATTGATTAGGTCTACATTAATTGACGCGTCTTGCTGACAAATCAACCTTTTTTTGTAGCCTGAAAAGTTGGGACACCTGAAATGGGGTTAAAACTGTCCCAGGAAAAGGGGGATGGTCACCCTAACACACATGGTCAATTTACTAGAATAGGATACAATGTGTATTACCATGAACTTCTAATAAGCCTTACCGGTAGCCAGTAATGTAGTGGTAAAAAAAAAGAGGTGGGTAAACTCTGATAGCCGTTGCGGTAAACAGCAACAACAAAAAGTCACGCTCCCTATACCTTCAATGCATTTTTCTGAAAATGGTGGATAAACGGCGTTTACTTGTGTTTACCCTCGACTAGGCCTACACCATTGCCGGTAGCTTACCCTCTCAGTCGATGCAATTTTGCACACATGAACACACACGCAGAACAGGTAGCCTACGTTCAATATAGTACATGAGTTGAATCAAAACATGTTTTACACCCTAGTTCATGAATTGTCCATAATTTATGCGTTAATGCTTGCAGTCTTCACAGATTCCGTGAAATAAAACACTACCATTCGTTCCTTACATTAATGACATTTATGACAGTGTTATTTGTAATTATTAAGCATTTAACAATTGAATTAGAACATTGAACTTAAACCCTGTACGAATCATGGATCTTGGAAATCTCAGGAAAATGCACTGCAAGTGTAACTATCCCTACTTAACATGTCATTATGTTTCGCCYTGAAAACAGTTCTCATGGTCGCACACATCCAAAATAATGTTGGTCTATGCCATTGCAAAATCGAATGCTTCCAACCGAACATTCATATTTGATCCTCTTCTAACTGAAAGAGTCACCTTATAGGCCTGCARGTGACATTAAGAACTTGAAACATCAGGAAAAAATGTTGTGTGCACGAACAGCCAAAGATCAAAACAAACAAAATCGTCACAAAATGTCTTCATAATATATGCAATAGRTGTTCAAAACTGTTGGGGAAGCATGGGGACTCCTTAAGTGAAGAACACCTTGATAGGGGAGGTACAAGCAAGCAGATGAGGACATTATATAGTAAAACCTGCAAAATGGTGAATGTAAGTCAGGGGAAAACACACTATCCTCCCCTGTTCTCAATGYAAAAAGCACACAACCCTCCTCAAAATACCAAAAAATTTAAGACAACCCTCCCCTATTTTGGATCAGCCCCCCAACCCCAGTACATTTCGAATTGTTCCTTATGTTGCTTATACATATCTGGAGCCATCTTGGATTGTTACCTGTGCCATGTAATTGAGGTCTTTCGAGAACTAGCCAGGTCCAGTCTTCATTGGCCATTTACTGTACACCACYTGTTCATCTTTCTAGAGCTTGAGTTCATTGATGTTGTGTACTGTGTCATCAGCTTGTTCGGACACTATCATATGAATTACTCTAATTATGTCTTTTTTCTTATTCTACTACAACAGTACCCCCAGAATCCACCACAAAAGGTGGAGCATGTTGAAAGCCATGGGCAACTACTAAATACACAAGACGAGTAGCCACACTAAACCTACACACTGCATAAGACCTCGGCTACGTTGTGCAGTGTCCAACGAATCCCAACCCACTCACTGAAAGTCTGACATCCCCTTGTCAATAAGCAAGTCTGTGTGGTGTGAGAAGGCAGTGAAGCGTTTTCAGTCCAAGATACAGCCGACACGTGTCTATCCTACTCCCACTGACACTTCTAGTCTATAGGCTGTTTGAGAAGTGATTGACAGAGATGTTGATTATGCGTCTTCGAGCCAGGTGGCTGGCAAGCAAAGAAGCGCAGCGCACCAGATTGCTGCATCAGCCAACGTGTAAGGCCGTCAGTTTCTGGCACTGGCGTGTCTTGACAAACATCACAGGAATATTAAAGAGATCTGGAGCTGTCAATCAAAGTTCATTGTTGTTGCTTGTTAATCCTCCACTGCCTTCCAAAAATGTGTATTTTTTGTTCCAGTATTTRCTCATTATTTTTGTCTCACCCCTTTCTACACTGAGTGTACAAAACATTAGGAACACCTTCCTAATATTGAGTTGCACCGCCTTTTGCCCTCAGAACAGCCTCAATTTGTCGGGCATGGACTACAAGGTGTCGAAAGCGTTCCACAGGGATGCTGGCCCATGTTGACTCCAATACTTCCCACAGTTGTGTCAAGTTGGCTGGATGTCCTTTGGGTGGTGGACCATTCTTTATACACACGGGAAACTGTTGAGCGTTAAAAACCCAGCGGCGTTGCAGTTCTTGACACTCAAACCGGTGCGCCTGGCCCCTACTACCATACCCCATACAAAGGCACTTAAATCTTTTGTCTTGACAATTCACCCTCTAAATAGCACACGTACTGTACACAATCAGGGTATGTAAGGGATTACATCTCCTATGTAAGGGATTACAAAAAACTGTAACTTTAATCCGTTATGTTACCAACAAAAATATTGTAATCAGATTACAGATACTTTTGAAAAACTAGATGATTACTTCAAGGATTACTTTTAAATTKAAAAWATKTTTMACACTTCTCTGTTTTCTCAATGACATTCAAATCAGCATTGAAAAAGGTGCAKGTTTAAGTTTGTTCCACCTGAGCGAGTCTGACCACAAGTCAGAGACCACTATAGTGACACACCAAATGGGTTTGATCGATCGCGGAAAAAGAACAGGAATAGGTTTTTGTAGGCTACAGTCCAAGCTATGTCTTCCAATGCTGCGACTACTGTTGGCATCCAAAGATTATCCAACTTGAATAAACGCTTGGAGGTAAGGATGACAGCAGTGGTGTAGTCTATGGAGATACGGATATCACTTATTATTGATATCTACATAGCGCATTGATGTGAATCACACTGCTGCTCTCTCATTTAGCTATTTGCGCCTTACGAACTGTGTTTGTTGTGGATGGCTGTTCACAAATCTAAATGTGTATTTGTTTTGAACCCAATAATGGTTGAATTCAATAACTTTTTGAAACCAGTGGACAGCCAGTGAAAAATGTGCTCTTGCAACAGCTGCATAGTGCGGATCCCAGCCTATGAAATAAAAGTGCAGCTTTTATTGCTGAATCAAATTTATGCTGCTAAAAAAATATATCCATAGGCCAAATGGACACGTGCTCAGACTCGCACACTTTTGATAGACTTAAATGGGCAATCTGTAGTTGCTACATCCATTTTTGGACTTATATACTATACAGTACTAGTCAAACGTATGGACACACCTACTCATTCAAGGGTTTTTCTTTATTTCTACTATTTTCTACATTGTAGAATAATAGTGAAGACATCAAAACTATGAAATAACACATATGGATTCATGTAGTCACCAATAAAGTGTTAAACAAATCAAAATATATTTCAGATTCTTCAAAGTAGCCACCCTTTGCCTTGATGACAGCTTTGCACACTCTTGGCATTCTCTCAACCAGCTTCACCTGAAATGCTTTGAAGGAGTTCCCACGTATGCTGAGCACTTGTTGGCTGCTTTTCCTTCACTCTACTGTCCAACTCATCRCAAACCATCTCAATTGGGTTGAGGTCGAGTGATTGTGGAGGCCAGGTCATCTGATGCAGCACTCCATCAKTCTRCTTCTTGGTCAAATAGCCCTTACACAGCCTGGAGGTGTGTTGGGTCATTGTTCTGTTGAAAAASAAATGATAGTCCCACTAAGCACAAACCAGATGGGTTGGTGTATCGCTGCAGAATGCTGTGGTTGTCATGCTGGTTAAGTGTGCCTTGAATTCTAAATAAATCACAGACAGTGTCACCAACAAAGCACCCCCACACCKTCAAATCTCCTCCTCCATGATTCACAGTGGGAACTACACATGCAGAGATCATCCGTTCACCTACTCTGCGTCTCACAAAGACACAGAGGTTGGAACCAAAAATCTCAKATTTGGACCAAAGGACAGATTTCCACCGGTCTAATGTCCAAYTCTTTTCTTCTTATTGGRGTCCTTTAGTAGTGGTTTCTTTGCAGCAATTCGACCACGAAGGGCTGATTCATGCAGTTTCCTCTGAACAGTTGATGTTGCGATGTGTCTGTTTCTTGAACTCTGTGAAGCATTTATTTGGGCTGCAATCTGAGGTGCAGTTAACTCTAATGAACTTATCCTCTGCAGCAGAGGTAACTCTGGGTCTTCCTTTCCTGTGGCGGTCCTCATGAGAGCCAGTTTCATCATAGCGTTTGATGGTTTTTGCGACTGCACTTGAAGAGACTTTCAAGTTCTTGAAATGTTTCGCATTGAATGATCTTCATGTCTTAAAGTAATGATGGACTGTTGTTTCTCTTTGGTTATTTGAGCTGTTCTTGCCAATATATGGACTTGGTATTTTACCAAATAGGGCTATCTTCTGTATACCACCCCAACTTTGTCACAACACAACTGATTGGTTCAAACACATTAAGAAGGAAAGAAATTCCACAAATGTACTTTTAACAAGGCACACCTGTTAATTGAAATGCATTCCAGGTGCATTCTACCTCATGAAGCTGGTTGAGAGAATGCCAAGAGTGTGCAAAGCTGTCCTCAAGGCAAAGGGTGGCTACTTTGAAGAATCTTAAATATAAAATACATTTTGATTTGTTTAACACTTTTTAACGCGTGATTCCATATGTGTTATTTCATAGTTTTGATGTCTTCCCTATTATTCTATAATGTACAAAATAGTAAAAATAAATAAAAAAGCTTGAATGAGTAGGTGTATCCAAACTGTTGACTGGTACCTTATATATGTATGTATGTATGTATGTATGTATGTATGTATGTATGTATGTGTATGTATTTGTATGTATGTATGTATGTATGTATGTATGTATGTATGTATGTATGTATGTATGTATGTATGTATGTTGTATATATATGTGTGTGTGTGTATGCGTGTGTGTGCGTGTGTGTGTGTGTGTGTGTGGTGTGTGTGTGTGTGTGTGTGTGTGTGTGTGTGTGTGTGTGTGTGGTGTGTGTGTGTGTGTGTGTGTGTGTTATGTACAGTATGTATGTATGTATGCATGCATGCATGCATGCATGCATGCATGCATGCATGCATGCATATATATATATATTATATAATATTATATATATATATATTATAATATATATATTATAATATATATATACATATCCATTGACTCTTGAAGAATATAACTTGAGCCCCATGAGCTGTCACATTCCATGAGAACCAAAATTGTAAATGTAAACAAACACTGTATAGCCTCATAACATGGATAAAACAATCATATCGATATCATGGATGGTCAATCCTTGCATCTATAGCTCAGTCTATTAATCTGAGAGTGGTTACATTTCTCCAGCCCCATCCCCAGCTTTTTACCAAACAGAGGCAGGGTGTCCATTTTGTTATTGTTTCATCTGTGAATTTTCCCTTTAAAACAGCTGCTTTATCAAGATATCAAAGTGTCACCACACAAAAGGTCCATAGGCCTATAGCAAATTCAGCATATGGCGTACATTTTTCCCATGTAAATAGCACTTTCAGGAGTACTCAAAGCATGCCATTCCATGAGCACAGCATTTATTAACTTGAATCAATGAGCCCAATCATTCCTCCATGACAACAAAATCATAAACACAGAGTAGGGCTGGCTAATAAGTCCTTAGTTTTGGGGTTATGCTCAGGTAAACTATTTGCTAATTATACATCCATATTTTCCAAGTCCTGGGTTCTTGAAGATCAAGGGGTATAAAATGTATTGGAATGACTGGAATTCGGATAGACTTTGGTTTTAATGTAAAGATATAATTTTATCATATTATTATATGTAGTAGAAAGCGATGGGTTAGAAGAAGCCTACGTAACCAACCCATAAAGTAAAATGTAACATCCATATATGGCCAGCTATGTAAACTTTAACATTGATTTATTCTGCAATAGATGTCGTTCAATTGCTAACATACAGTTTTGTCTTCTTCTAATGCCTTTTAAGGGGCAAGTAATCTAAAAGTAACTGAATGGAATCAGATTACGTTACTGAGTTTGGGTGATCCAAAAGTTACGTTACTGATTACAATTTTGGACAGGTAACTAGTAACTAACGGATTACATTTAGAAAGTAACTTACCCAACCCTGTGCACAATCCATGTCTCAATTGTCTCAAGGCTTAAAACTCCTTCTTTAGCCTGTCTCCTCCCCTTCATCTACTCTGATTGAAGTGTAGTTAACAGGGCGGCGTCGATAAGGGAGCTTTCACCTGGATTCCCCGGTTCAGTCTGTGTCATGGAAAGAGCAGGTGTTCCTAATGTTTTGTACTCTCAGTGTGTATTGTATCATGTGTCTTCAGAGGTTATTTTTTCCTCTCAAGGTAGGTGATGCTTTTGATTTTGCTTTTCGGTACGATGCAGTAATACTGGGATGCAAGAAATGAGATGGAGAAAAACCTTCCGTTGTTGGGGAAGTGTGGGCTAYCTCTTTGATCTTGCAGTGTATCATGCAAGCATATATTTCATAAGCTKTCTCTCGACATATGCACTCACGCACGTGCACACACATGCACGCACACACATGAATGCACGCACGCACACACACACACACACGAATGCACACATGACCACATGACCACAGATGAGAATTTGTCTCATTTGTCTCATCAAGTGAAACATATATTGGTGTTGTGCAATACACCGTTTCCGAGTGAAAGCTCCAGAACTGAAGGTGGGTGTATCTCTGTCCTGTTCAGTTTTTTTGAGGAAGATAAATTAGTGTTTGGATGAACATAAAAGCTAATGTATTCATAAGAGCTATGATGAGCGCAGCTGTCTACAGCACCTGACATCCCATCTGAAAACAAGCCGCACGGGAGGTGGCGCACTCTCTATAGTGTGTGTGTGTGTGTGTGTGTGTGTTTGTGTGTGTGTGTGTGTGTGTGTGTGTGTGTGTGTGTGTGTGTGTGCGTGCGTGCGTGCGCGTGCGTACATGTGTATGAGAGTTGTTTGTTTTCTGCTTCCAGTGAGCTCTATCTCAATATCTTTAAAAGTGCTAGAGCATTCCTAAGAAGTTGGCGCACACGGGATTTGCAGTAATTTCCCTACTGTCAAAGAATAATCACCATGAGAATGCATGTTTTAACCCTCCGCCGTGGCTTCAATTGTGTTTCCTAATTGATTGTAGCTAGGATAGGATTCCTTGCATTTGGTGAAACCTGCAGRAGATCATTCTGTTCCGTTGTTGGCACCCACGTAAGTTGACGTGTCGTATGCCTTGTACTACAAAAATATCAGTAAGACATTTGTGTCGCTTTCACGTTGCTTACATCATTAAACTAACATTATAGCGAAGGATAACACATTTTATATAATTATTTACTTGAATCAAATAATGTCAAATGGCATGTAATTTACAGCAACACTCATTGTGCGCTGAAGATAAACACAGGACTCATGTATAGTATACTGTGTTGCTATCTATTATTAGCTAACCACTACAGGTGCACGTATCCAGCCTGGGTTCTGTTTATACATCAGGCTGACGTTTTGGTTTGCGTCAGACCTAACAGCTAAGTTCATGGGGAGGAGGTCTCGGGATGGGGCCTCGTTTTGTTATTCTCCTCAGTAAGCCATCAACCATCCTGTGTATCCTGTGTAATTAGAACTCATCTCCTGGTGTGAGGACCGTCGAGGTCTGGCAGATTCYCAGTTTTAATCAGTCCTTCAACTCACTTTATCTACTCCACAGAAACGCGGATAGAACAGACTCTCGGCAATCTGACAAATTGACACAACAACAAGGCAATGGGATTGAACAACRGCTTCTAAATTGGAGGATTTCTCCCCTGAATTTCGGAGAGCTGTGTGACAACGGGGGACTTGCATTCTATCTCGTTTCATCTTCGTTTCTCCCTCTGTTGGAGTTGAAATAGGGGGATGTTGACCGCTGGTTGATTTGTGGAGTAGATGTGATGATTGGAATGGACGAGGGGAAAGTGAATGGGTGTGCGTTTCATRGTCCTTCAGATGACCATCAGAAATAGAAGTGCAACACAGCATACACATGTTCAGCTTCTATTCTATTTTCAGTATTCCATCTCAGGAATTCACACATGGACAATAAAGGATTATATTGGAGGCTAGGGGCCTATAAGGATTTCAGTAAGTTTCTTTATATATAGAGTGACATACATTGAGGTGATCCTATCTGAAAGCTGCTGTTCTCATTCACTGTATACAGTACCGTCTTGGGCTGATTCCGGATCAGTTTGTACGAATGCTGATCCTTGGCTGCCTCACCTTTTTTTTTGATCCACTTATCTGACTGCGGCGTGCTCACACAGTCAGTGAACAGATCTCTCCGGGAGTTTTTCAGGTTTGGCTGATGTTGGAAGGCAGAAGTACAGGACATGTCTCTTGTATCATTAGCTGCTGGGGAGTGTGCTACAGTTGTCAGCACTTCATTTTAATTTGGCTCCAAAGCCACTAGCGGCTTTGACCACTGGGATTTCCTGTCCTCTGTGGCAGTTAAACTAAACGAAGTGGTTGGATGGAGGTAGACAGGGTTCCATAGAGTCGCAATGTCAGCTGGTATATGTCTCATCTTGATACCAAAGTACCTTATTCAATCTTGTCTGAACATCCTGAATCGCGATAACTTGTAAATTGGTCTAAAGTCCTTGTATGTAACAAAAGCACAGTACATGTCTCCTAGACCCACTTAAACTCTGAACATTTTGTTTTGCCCAGGGAAAATACAACATTGCTTCTCAGGGTTGTCCTTGAAGTCTTATCTGAGTTTGTACACAGGACTGTTTCCGCATTAATAACTGGTTAGAATTACCAAAGACTGTGAGATAAGAATGAAATGCCATTGGGGGCATTTAAGATATGAATGCACAAAGAGAACAGTGCACTGAAACGTCCTTTTGAGGTTAAAGTTATCGCTCCGGGTTTCATTATTGCAAACAAACCCAGATAATTATGGTTAAGCCTTCAAAATGGCTTAGTCATGAACATTTTAAAAGGTTKAAAATCAAATATATCCACTAGAGATGAAGCTCAAAGTTATATTTGACAGTGCAGATATCAGGATATCAGGGCCTTAGATAAGTTTGTTTAAAACGGTAACAGTAAATTGCAGTTTCATACCTCATAACACCTTTCATTCATCCAGCCAGTATTGCAATGTGTTTTATACATCGGGAGCCTTGCACATACCGTTGCCTTCATATCAAAAACAAGATCAGTACATTCCAACATCCTACATCCACAGTTCCTACAGTCATGAGTTTGCATAATGTGTATGGTTTCTTATATAAGAGGATCCATATCCACACATACTCTCCCATAAAGCCAGAGAGAGAGAGAGAGCGAGAGAGAGAGAGATTGAGGTCCTTGACCTCCAGGCAGTCTCCAGAGGGGCTTTTTACTGTGAGACTCTAATCAGAGTGTAGCTGACGTGTGTCCTGCGGATCGCTCCTCTCCAGTCCCCAGGCCTAATTAGGACCCATGTGTACTGTACATAGAGCTGCCTTTCACACTGCCTGTTGGAAAAAGCTCACCTGTGTGTGCTCAACAGGCCACAGAAATGAGCTGCTGGAAAACATGATGACAAGCAGGGGCAGCGGAGGTAGAGGAAGTCCCTCAAACCAGGAGGTCCTTTCAGTTTAATGAATGCCAGCAGAGCAAGCCAGACGGAGAGAACAATTGGAGAGGGAGCGAGAAAGGGAGACAGTTGGAAAGAGAGCGAGAAAGACAGAATGTGGCTTTGGCAACATTTAATCACTTCTGTCAAGACAGTACAGCTTGTTCGGATTTGGGAGAGCGAGAAAGAGAAAGAGAGAGAGAACAGGTGATATGTAAAGAACAAGTAGTCTTTCTTCAACCATTCTCCTCTGCACTCTCTAGTCTAGCATTAACACATGTATGATGGTCCTTCTCTGTTTTTACTGAGTGGTTATTTACAACTCTTGAAATTCCCCATGGCACACTAGTATGTCTGGAAGAGAGAGAGAGTCATGGTTAATGAATTAATGTAAATCAATAGGATCCTTGGTTTGAAGCCCGGCAACTGTTAAATAACAGCAGAGCTACGAGGTAACTCGATGGCACGAGGGTGCCGGCGTCCTACTTTCCTCTGGACAATGAACATGCGTTCTAAATTCCTCTCCGACAGTTCTTTGAGTAATGATGAGCTACCGTGGCTCTGTCACACAAAGAAATGAGAACCGCTTCATTTGGTTAGAGCTCCGGCTTCCTCTWGATTCCATTTGTAGGGTCTAAGTTTCACTTTTAACGCACAAATGTCGGTAGGTAAGGCTTTCATTGCATACGGATGTTGTATAAGATCTGAACATGGCATCAATCCGTAACACACTTAATGYTGTTTCATGAGTCATGACCAACAGATACAGCAAAAGTATATGTACTGTACATACTGTATTTCCTCTAGTCTAGAATAAGCTATCATAATTGTAAAACACGTATTGCCCCATTTAGATAAGTGCTGTTAATGTTTCCTATTAAAAATACAGGCAACTCATTTCTTCACTGCAGAATTTTGACATTTGTTTTGTAAGCCTGAGGCACACGCCTAGGCAGCCTAGTTTCAACATTCCAAGCATGCATCCAAAACCAAACTTCTTCAATACAATCATGTGACGAGTGGGATCCAAGTGGTCCCCAAATCAATTTGACAACCTGCCACAACTAGGCGCTCCCTCCTTTGTCTTTGAAAAGCTATTGGAATTCCGTACCCAACAAGGATATTCCATCACTATTAAACACAACTCAACAATTTGTGCAAATTCTATGATGGCAAAGAGTCATAAATAATAAGAAAGCTATTTATTCACGGAATTCACAAAAAACGGACAATCAAAAATCTAACTTCTATAGTCTGATGAGCTGAAGTGATTTGTCCAAATGGACTGTGTAGCTGTGATGGTACGGCCACACACTTCACTTTTCAATTGTGACACCAACCTTTTGATTTAGAGGAGATTGATGTGAGTAAGATCGTAAAAGGCAAGAGAAAAAAAAGTGTGTATGGGTTACCTTGGGAAAAGGGCGAAATGTCTAAATTCAAACAGAAGTGAGGCCACTGTATTAGAGGTGACCTTCACTGACAGAGAAGGGCTCATAAAGTATTGATCTGATTTGATCTGGCGGAGATTGGGGGATTATATATATTATATTTGTTAAGTAATTTTTTTTATTGAAACATGAAAAGGGACCTCACATCATCAAAAGCAGAAGTAAAGTGTTAAATGTTACATCATTCTTATCCATGAAATGAAACTGGTTAATTGCTCATTTAGTCCACAGCTAAAATCATAAACAAATGATTGGGAAATATTAATGCTTTTGTGCTATAGCTTTGCTGTACACTGTAAAATCTTTCCTGTTGTTTTTACGGTAACTTAGAGGTTACTTATTTACATTATGTTACTATACTGTATGTAACGGTATCCAATACTGTTACTGTAATCTTTTACCATTGTTTAATGGTAACTTACAGACAACTGGCTGCCTGTAAGTTACTGTAAAACAACAGTACAGTGCATTACTGTAATATGTTTTACGGTAATTGTAATGAATCAATTAATGAATAGATGAATTATTTAAATTCATTGAGGGGAGATGGGGTTTGTATTTTACAGTATTTTACKATAATTGCATGGGCTTGGTGCAAGCAGGTTGGCTGCTAGGTAATGTGTTTGCATATTACAGCATATCAATGAATGGCAGTTCGGAAATCTTTGTTAAGGCCTCTAGAAGTGTAAGTGCACTTTTAGAGTCGTTAACAAATGCTTCCAAACTGTCAGTGACTACAGGGCAAAAGAGACCAAAGCACATGGTAAATACACAACCATTAAAGGTTTGAGACTAGTTGCCATTCCAATAGGTCCCCTATACACATTTAATTGTTGGGGCACTACTATCAGTGAAATTGGTGCAGCACTCTCACTAACGGGTGGCCAAATGRAGCTTCTTACAAGGCACGCTTCAAAATATATCAATGAGCCAGAAAAAAAACAATACCACGCAACCACTAGTGGTCAAAAGGTTTTTGGTGCTCCAAAAGTACGGTACTGTATTCTCTGGGGTGGAATTACAGTACCACTCGAAATACAGCAATTCTTTCCCTGCCCAAAACATTTTCTCACAATGCACCATAATTTACAGTCTGCTGCTYTATAATGCTTCACAGTATTTTACTCTTGATAAATGTACATATATACCACATGAATCAATTGTTTTCATTACAGTGTAATAGTAGGTGTACTTAATTTAGTAAATCATATACATTTAGTACACATCTTGTTTTATAGGGTCACTCCAGAACCTCAATGCTGTGTGCTTACAGTAATGTACTGTTAAAGCAAAGTTTCTTTGTAATTTACAGTATCATTTACTGTTTACGCCTAAAATCACCATTCATGGCAATTTACTGTAAATAATGAATATGGTACTTTACTGTTAGTTTTATTGTACAATACTGTCAAAACAGCAAGAATGTTTTTCAGTGTATACATGAATCGACAGAGGCTTCCCAGCCCCCACTTCAGTTTTAGTTCAAGCCCAGAGTGCTATTTATCTTTTACAATAATATCCCTCTCTGAAGATGATGCTCACATTTTCCATGGTCTCAGTTGAGATTAGTGAGGGGAGTTACATCTATCCCATGACATTTGCTCATTTTATACATTAGTCGGCAACAGAGGAYAGCTAGTCAGCAGGAAATGGCCAAGAGATTTTCAAAACTTTAGCGGACACTTATCTAAAGCGACTAACAGGACAGAGCAATCGGAAAGTATTTAGACCCCTTCACTTTTTCACATTTTGTTACATTACAGCCTTATTCTAAAATGGATTAAATMATTTTTTCCCCTCATCAATCTACARAGTGTACCCCATAATGACAAAGCAAAAAKCAACTTTTTTACAATTTTGCTAATTTATAAAAACATTTAAATTGAAATATCACATTTACATAAGTATTCAGATCCTTTACTCAGTACTTAGGGTCGTTGTCCTGTTGGAAGGGGTCTGAATACTTTCCGAATGCACTGTACATATTTTTTAAATATGTGTATGTGATCCCTTCGAGACTTGGACCCACGACTTTAGCTAGAGTCACACTATTACCAACAGCCAAACAGGAGGTCCATCGAACCACACCAAAACTGTGCATACATTCATGGATGACATCTTGTCTCTCCTTGTGCCACTTGTAAACTGCGGACCTCCCCACAAATCTCTATTCCCATCTAAAATCATGACCCACCATTTCGTAAAACTTGACATTGTATGGCCTGTAGAAGTCCCGTAGCTGCTCGATAGTGTCGTGATCTATCTGAATGTGGGTTCTACCTTTAGACTTGCCCAGGCAGCGGGGTGAGCTGCTGCTCTCTGGTTTCTTCAGGCAGGGGAAGCCTTTGGTCCTGTTGAAGTAGAAATGTTTGTCCGTGACGATGCGTTTCAGACCCAGGAAGTCCTGCACCCGCGCCAGTTCTCCAGCCGGGTCCGTGATGAGCCGCTCCCCGTTGACGAAGTGGATCTGGGACAGGGGGAAGTAGCGGAGCCAGTTTTCCAGGTGCAGAGCGTACATGCCGATGCGGATGGCGTTCCAAGACGTGTCAACCAATCCTAAACTCTGGTTCTGGAAGGCCAGAACCTGGAAGCTGGGAAGGTCAGGTGTCTTGGACAGGGTCTGCGTGTAGTCAGAGATGACCCGGGTGACAGGGTCGCGCACCACCACGATCAGCTTGGTGTCCCGGGACATGGCGGAGATCCGGCGAGGTGTCTCCCTTGTTACAAAGTAGCTGGGCGTCTTCTCCATGGTGATCTGGCTCTCCATAGTCCGTGGCATCAGGCATCTGAATGAGGAGGAAGAGACAGACAATTAATACATGATTAAGAAGAATGGGTCAGCAATACCATAAAAAAAAAAAATATATATATATACACACAGTGCATTCGGAAAGTAGTCGGACCCCTTGACTTTTTCCACATATTATTACGTTACAGCCTTATACTAAAATGGTAAATAGTTTTTTTCCCTCATCAATCTACACACAATACCCCGTAATGACAAAGCAAAATCAAGTTTTAAGTAATTGTTGCTAATTTATAAAAAAATAAATAATAATATCTTATTTACATAAGTATTCAGAACCTTTACTCAGCGCTTTGTTGAAGCACATTTGGCAGCGATTACAGCCATGAGTCGTCTTCGGTATGACGCTACAAGCTTGGCACACCTGTATTTGGGTATTTTCTCCKATTCTTCTCTGCAGATCCACTCAAGCTCTGTCTGGTTGAATYGGGAGTGTCACTGCACAGCTATTTTCAGGTCTCTCCASAGATYTTCGATTGGG
Source organism: Salvelinus sp. IW2-2015 (assembly GCF_002910315.2). Lineage (NCBI taxonomy): Eukaryota > Metazoa > Chordata > Actinopteri > Salmoniformes > Salmonidae > Salvelinus > Salvelinus sp. IW2-2015. The sequence continues at coordinate 14,932,415 of NC_036858.1, forward strand.
TTCACATTCGGGCTATGGCTGGGCCACTCGAGGACATTCAGAGACTTGTRCCGAAGCCACTCCTGCGTTGTCTTYGCTGTGTGCTTAGGGTCGTTATCCTGTTGGAAGTTGAACCTTCGRCCCAGTCTGAGGTCCTGAGCGCTCTGGAGCAGGTTTTCATCAAGGATCTCTCTGTACTTTGCTCTGTTCATCTTCCCCTCAATCSTGACTAGTCTCTGCTGRTGAAAAACATCCCCACAGCATGATGCTGKTACCACCATGCTTCACCGTAGGGATTGTGCCAGGTTTCCTCCAGACGTGACACTTGGCYTTCAGGKCAAAGAGTTCAATCTTGGTTTCATCAGACCAGAGAATCTTGTTTCTCATGGTCTGAGAGTCCTTTAGGTGCCTTTTGGCAAACTCCAAGCGGGCTGTCATGTGCCTTTTACTGTGGAGTGGCTTCTGTCTGGCCAGTCTACAGTAAACGCCTGATTGGTAGAGTGCTGCAGAGATGGTTGTCCTTCTGGAAGGTTCTCCCATCTCCACAGAGGAACTCTGGAGCTCTGTCAGTGACCATCAGGTTCTTGGTCATTTCCCTAACCAAGGCCCTTCTCCCCAGATTGCTCAGTTTGGCTGGGAGGCCAGCTCTAGGAAGAGTCTTGGTGGTTCCAAATTTCTTCCATTTAAGAATTATGGAGGCCASTGTGTTCTTGGGGACCTTCAATGCTGCAGAAATGTTTTGGTACCATTCCRRAGATCTGTGCCTCGACACAATCGTGTCTCAGAGCTCTACGGACAATTCCTTAGACCTCAAGGCTTGGTTTTTGCTCTGACATGCACTGTCAACTGTTGGTGCTTATATAGACAGGTGTGTGCCTTTCCAAATCATGTTCAATCAATTGAATTTACCACAGGTGGACTCCAATCAAGTTGTAGAAACATCTCAAGGATGATCAATCAAAAAAGGATGCACCTGAGCTCAATTTCGAGTCTCATAACAAATGGTCTGAATACTTATGTAAWTAAGGTATTTCTGTTTTTGTTTTTTATAAATTTGCCTAGAAGGCCAGCATCCTGGAGTCGCCTTTTCACTGTTGACGTTGAGACTGGTGTTTTTTGCAGTTACTATTTAGTGAAGCTGCCAGTTGAGCACTTGTGAGGTGTCTGTTTCTCAAACTAGACACTCTAATGTATTAGTCCTCTTCCTCAGTTGTGCACCGGGGCCTCCCATTCCTATTTKTATTCTGGTTAGAGCCAGTTTGCGCTGTTCTGTGAAGGGAGTAGTACACAGCGTTTTGCGAGGCCTTCAGTTTCTTGGCAATTTATTGCATGGAATAGCCTTCATTTCTCAGAACAAGAATATATTGATGAGTTTCAGAAGAAAGTTKTTTGTTTCTGGCCATTTTGAGCCTGTAWTCGAACCCAGAAATGCTGATGCTCCAGATACTCAACTAGGCTAAAGAAGGCCAGTTTCATTGCTTCTTTAAGCAGCACAACAGTTTTCAGATGTGCTAACATAWTATCAAAAMGATTTTCTAATGATCAATTAGCCTTTTAAAATGATAAACTTGGATTAGCTAACACAACGTGCCTTTGGAACACAGGAGTGATGGTTGCTGATAATGGGCCTCTGTACGCCTATGTAGATATTCCATTAAAAATCATCCATTTCCAGCTACAATAGCCATTTACAATAATAACAATGTCTACACTGTATTTATGATCAATTTGATGTTATTTTAAATCGGCTAAAAATGTGCTTTTCATTAAAAAACAAAGACATTTCTAAGTGACCCCAAACCTTATGATACGGTTGTGTGTTTTGTGTGGTGTGTGTGTGTGTGGTGTGTGTGTGTGTGTGTGTGTGTGTGTGTGTGTGTGTGTGGTGTTGTGTGTGTGTGTGTGTGTGTGTGTGTGTGTGTGTGTGTGTGTGTGTGTGTGTGTGTGGTGTGTGTGTGTTGTATAACTCAGCAAAAAAGAACATCCTCTTACTGTCAACTACTTTATTTTCAGCAAACTTAAAGCGAATCCGACCACCACCCCTGGTGAGATAAAACGTGGCTCGTCAGTGAAGAACACTTTTTGCCAGTCCTGTCTGGTTCAGCACGGTGAGTGTGTGCCCATAGGCGACGTTGTTGCCAGTGATGTCTGGTGAGGACCTGCCTTACAACAGGCATACAAGCCTCAGTCCAGCCTCTCTCAGCCTATTGCGGACAGTCTGAGCACTGATGGAGGGATTGTGCGCTCAACACATGGTCCTGAAAAAGGGACGCTTCTTTTTTTGCTGAGTTTATATACACTGCTCAAAAAAATAAGGGAACACTTAAACAACACAATGTAACTCCAAGTCAATCACACTTCTGTGAAATCAAACTGTCCACTTAGGAAGCAACACTGATTGACAATAAATTTCACATGCTGTTGTGCAAATGGAATAGACAAAAGGTGGAAATTATGCAATTAGCAAAGACACCCCCAATAAAGGAGTGGTTTCTGCAGGTGGTGACCACAGACCACTTCTCAGTTCCTATGCTTCCTGGCTGATGCTTTGGTCACTTTTGAATGCTGGCGGTGCTTTCACTCTAGTGGTAGCATGAGACGGAGTCACAACCCACACAAGTGGCTCAGGTAGTGCAGCTCATCCAGGATGGCACATCAATGCGAGCTGTGGCAAGAAGGTTTGCTGTGTCTGTCAGCGTAGTGTCCAGAGCATGGAGGCGCTACCAGGAGACAGGCCAGTACATCAGGAGACGTGGAGGAGGCCGTAGGAGGGAAACAACCCAGCAGCAGGACCGCTACCTCCGCCTTTGTGCAAGGAGGAGCACTGCCAGAGCCCTGCAAAATGACCTCCAGCAGGCCACAAATGTGCATGTGTCTGCTCAAACGGTCAGAAACAGAACTCCATGAGGGTGGTATGAGGGCCCGACGTCCACAGGTGGGGTTGTGCTTACAGCCAACACCGTGCAGGACGTTTGGCATTTGCCAGAGAACACCAAATTGGCAAATTCCGCCACTGGCGCCCTGTGCTCTCACAGATGAAAGCAGGTTCACACTGAGCACATGAGCACATGTGACAGACGTGACAGAGTCTGGAGACGCCGTGGAGAACGTTCTGCTGCCTGCAACATCCTCCAGCATGACCGGTTTTGGCGGTGGGTCAGTCATGGTGGTGGGTGGCATTTCTTTGTGGGGCCGCACTGCCCTCCATGTGCTCGCCAGAGGTAGCCTGACCACCATTAGTACCGAGATGAGATCCTCAGACCCCTTGTGAGACCATATGCTGACACATGCACATTTGTGGCCTGCTGGATGTCATTTTGCAGGGCTCTGGCAGTGCTCCTCCTTGCACAAAGGCGGAGGTAGCGGTCCTGCTGCTGGGTTGTTGCCCTCCTACGGCCTCCTCACAGTCTCCTGATGTACTGGCCTGTCTCCTGGTAGCGCCTCCATGCTCTGGACACTCACGCTGACAGACACAGCAAACCTTCTTGCCACGCTCGCATTGATGTGCCATCCTGGATGAGCTGCACTACCTGAGCCACTGTGTGTGGGTTGTAGACTCCGTCTAATGCTACCACTAGAGTGAAAGCAGCCAGCATTCAAAAGTGACCAAAGCATCAGCCAGGAAGCATAGGAACTGAGAAGTGGTCTGTGGTCACCACCTGCAAGAACCACTCCTTTATTGGGGGTGTCTTGCTAATTGCCTATAATTTCCACCTTTTGTCTATTCCATTTGCACAACAGCATGTGAAATTTATTGTCAATCAGTGTTGCTTCCTAAGTGGACAGTTTGATTTCACAGAAGTGTGATTGACTTGGAGTTACATTGTGTTGTTTAAGTGTTCCCTTTATTTTTTTGAGCAGTGTATATATATTATTGTCACATCCATTGGATAGGTGCAGTGAAATGTGTTGTTGATCCTATACCTACAGTATATTTAGTAATTGTATACTAACTTAGTATCAGTACGTTATGGCCATAGACATCAAGGGAGGTCCAGTCTGGCTATGGGCCTGTTTCCAGTGAAACAAAAAAACAATAAGGACACTTTACCAATGTCACAGAAGGTAGTTGCCACAAGAGACTTGTGTGGGAAAGATCTCTCTCTGTCTTTCTCATATACTGTAACTAGCTCAGTCCCAGGTTCAGCAGTAATAAATCACCTGTGAGATGTAATGTAGATTGGACAGAGGAAAATGACTCTCTGGGTCATAACTGGGTCAAACAAGTAGGCCACCGAAACTTTTGGTTGTTTTCTGTCAGGTACACCGATTTATTTTTGGTCACTTCAAGTTCTAAAACTCCCTCGAAACGCGTGCATAGCTCTGTCTGATTTAATTGAAATGAAATGGTATCCTATTCGTTGATAAGAAGAAAACAGTTGCAGACAATGGCTAAAAAAAAAAACAGTTGCAATGAATCAGCAGCTTTTAGCCTACTGTTGACAAATAGACACATCATGGATCAATCTTCTGAAGACACGTTCTTGAAAAAGAAAGCATCTTTATTTGGAAAGTAATAGCCAATGACGCTCAAGGTCGTTTTTTGATGGATGACAAAAACATCTGAGTTGATGTGGCACAAAATATCTTCCAATTACTGTCATCCTCCACTGACCACTGTCAACATGACATGGAACTGTTGTTTGAACGTGTTTCTCTGACATTGCCTTTGAACAGATGGACAGGTCAGAGGAGGCTATATTCTCCAGGCTACACACTAGTCATGTAATTCAATGATTCAACGCTCCTCTCCACTGATGATTGCATTGTCTCGTTCAACAGACAGACTAGTAGGCTACAATTAATTATTATGGCGAAAACTAAGCGAGAGGAGGGATGTAAACTAACCATAAGATAGAGGAGGGAGACATGTGAGGGAAAATTATTAGGTTAATGGGTTTCAGGGGAATGACAATAAATTACAGCGAGATTAATACACATTTTGGTATTGAGCCTTCTACAAGGCTCCTTTTCACTAAATGTACCTTTTTACAAAATGCCTCTTTACAAAAATCTGGACTAATTACCAAGAGCTAATTTAGTTTAAAAATCCAATGCATGATGAATTCGCGCGCAACACAGCCGTTGGCATGACGGTTGGCTTCCGTTAATGAGCTCCCTAGGTCGACACCTGTGCAGGTGTAAAATTAGTTATTGTCTTACCTGTACCAGTCTAGTCCACGGTCATAGTTCCTGTCGAAAAAATGCGTTTCTGTGCCGACCGCCCGTACGTCCGGATGGATTCTTATAAACTCCAAGACAGCTCTTGTGCCGCCCTTTTTAACACCGACAATTATGGCATTTGGCAACTTCTTATTCCCGAATTTCCCACTGCCCATGTTGTTAGTGGTAGGACGGTCTGATGTGTTATTCCGAACTGTGTTGAGATTAACCGAGGCGTTGCTTTGGTTCGCTTCATGGAGAGATATTTCCCTTGWCCCTCTCGCGTTCAATGGCAAAGTGCAGTAAGGAGATTTTTGCTGAAGTTTTTTGCCTCCATCACTCCTGAGYCGCAGGCAGTTCTGCGTTGGATCACTTGGTTTTTGCATGATAGCATCAGAAGAAAATAAGAGACAGTAGCATATATATGATAGTGATAGAGATAGGGAAAATATGCAGATGCATGTCCTGGTATGCCTATATGAAGACGGCGCAACTCGGCTATAGAGGASAATGCATGCCATATCTCCATGGATTTAGATGGTGCATGTTTTTTTTMATTGATTATTTACTTGTTATCTGCGTTGTCGTTAAAAGAGTGAAGACAAAACGTAGCCTATATCCACGGGCATATAAACCCATTACGCAGCTCTGACTAATATCTCCATTCCTCCCAAACTGCCCTGGGAACAGTTTAAGTGGTGGCTAAAAGCCCACATTACAAATAGCAATCAGGGTATTCCATGCAAGCTTGTTTCAGATATCCGAATTATTCCAATGTTGCGCACATTACTTCACTTCATCCTGGATCGAACCACCAAAATCACTCAGGTGTGTGCTTGCGTCAGGAAATAGTAGCCTACGGTAGTATGTTTTACTTCTTCACTTAGTTAAAAAAACTCCTCCTTTCCGTTATGAAATCTTGAACACATCCTATTGTAAAATCCTTGTATTTCTTATTAGGGCACTAGCTCGAAAAGCTGGGAGCGTGCGGCGCAGTTCTCTCCGTTCCGTCTACTTCACAAGACTGCCAGTGCCAATACAAGAGAAAAATATACATTATTAAAGGTGCGCCTGACGTCAGGTTTCTTTTTTGGGAGAAAAAATCTGTAGGTTCCTCTAGCCTACCCAAATCTTAAAACTGACGCAAGTGCATCCTTCATCTTCTTCACGACACCTTGGTTTATCATAATATTTGAATTGTGCCATAGGCTTCCATTGATTTATTGCTGCTTGTCCACTGTAATGTATTAGAATATGTCTTGTATTTGGTCATCAGACCTGCTGAACCAATGCTTATGCCAGCCATATAAAACGGTGTCTAGAAGGGTTAATCTTTGACTWTAGCATATCTATCATTATATAAATGTTATGACAACAATTACGAGCCTACATGCCATTCATYAATTATATACTGTATATAAATACTGAGTATACAAAACATTAGGAACAGCTTCCTAATGTTGAGATCGACCCCCTTTTGCCCTCCGAACATCCTCAATTTGTTGGGCTGTGGACTGCAAGGTGTCGAAAGCGTTCCACAGGGATACTGGCCCATGTTGGGCTCCTGAGTGGTGCAGCGGTCTAACATGCTGACCAGACCGGACACGTCGCGTGCGCGAGCGTAGCAAAATAAATTTAGAAATCCATGTRATTCAATTATTGCACCCACACTGCTCGCACGCGCCAACGAGCGTCTGCGACGCCAAGGGCTAAAATAGAAGTAATTTCAATTTCTGACGCAGATCGCGCTGAAACTCCTGCCTCTCCCATCTCCTCATTGGTTTATAGAATCAGATACCTACGTTCCATCTCCTCATTGGTATTACCCATGTGGGTGATTGAAAGACCAACTGTGTTGTCGGTTGTCGTGGTAATACAATGAAAGTTTAGATGCAATCACCATATAAGTTCAAAGATGAAAAATCCTGGAAGGAGGAGAGATGACTAGAAACGATTCGGTTGGCCGTTTTATGTGTGGATTAATTGTCGGAGTAGAGGTCCTTGTGCATTTCAGGTAAAATAACAACTCAATGTTTATATCCCAGGACAAATTAGCTAGCAACAGCAAGCTAGCTAAATAGGACAAATTAACGCTAGCTAGCAAGTGCATGCTAACTAGCTAAATTGCCATACATGTTTAATGCTTTTCGACCTGTCCCCAAATTAATGTCATTGGTTCAGAGTTTATTTTGATATTTTAATCTGTGTGTCGTGATCGCGTTTGGTGTGGGGGGGGAAAAAATACATTTATGCACGATAGCGCACGCGCGCAGACGGTTTGGGTTCCGTGTAAGGCACTGCATCTTAGTGCTAAAGGCGTCACTACAGACCCTGGTTCGATTCCAGGCTGTATCACAACTGGCAGTGATTGGCAGTCCCATACGGCGGCGCACAATTGGCCCAGCGTCGTCCGGGTTAGGGTTTGGCCGGGGTAGGCCGTCATTGTAAATAAGAATTTGTTCTTAACTGACTTGCCTAGTTAAATAAATAAAAATTGCTGGATGTGCTTTGGGTGGTGGACCATTGTTGATACACACAGCAAACTGTTGAGAGTGAAAAATCCAGCAGAATTGCAGTTCTTGACACACTCAAACCGGCGTGCCTGGCACCTATACCCCTTTCAAAGGCACTTAAATATTTTGTCTTGCCCATTCACCCCTTAAATGTTACAATTTTTTTTATTTAACCTTTATTTAACCAGGTAGGCAAGTTGAGAACAAGTTCTCATTTACAATTGCGACCTGGCCAAGATAANTGCTTTTCGACCTGTCCCCAAATTAATGTCATTGGTTCAGAGTTTATTTTGATATTTTAATCTGTGTGTCGTGATCGCGTTTGGTGTGGGGGGGGAAAAAATACATTTATGCACGATAGCGCACGCGCGCAGACGGTTTGGGTTCCGTGTAAGGCACTGCATCTTAGTGCTAAAGGCGTCACTACAGACCCTGGTTCGATTCCAGGCTGTATCACAACTGGCAGTGATTGGCAGTCCCATACGGCGGCGCACAATTGGCCCAGCGTCGTCCGGGTTAGGGTTTGGCCGGGGTAGGCCGTCATTGTAAATAAGAATTTGTTCTTAACTGACTTGCCTAGTTAAATAAATAAAAATTGCTGGATGTGCTTTGGGTGGTGGACCATTGTTGATACACACAGCAAACTGTTGAGAGTGAAAAATCCAGCAGAATTGCAGTTCTTGACACACTCAAACCGGCGTGCCTGGCACCTATACCCCTTTCAAAGGCACTTAAATATTTTGTCTTGCCCATTCACCCCTTAAATGTTAKAWTTTTWTTTATTTAACCTTTATTTAACCAGGTAGGCAAGTTGAGAACAAGTTCTCATTTACAATTGCGACCTGGCCAAGATAATACACAATACATACACAATCCATGTCTCAATTGTCTCAATGCTTAAAAATCATTCTTTAACCTGTCTCCTCCCCTTCATCTACGCTGATTGAAGTGAATTTAACAGGTGACATCAATAATACTATATATATATATATACAAAAGTATGTGGACACCTGATAGAAGAAGTTGTATGTTTAAAGTAATGACTAGGATATTTCACCCTGAAACTGTATAACTGTGTAAAATGTATTAGAGTTATAAGACTATAATCCAATAYTGTGTGTGCATAGGACAAGTTAAGACTAGGATAGTATGTTACTATTTAGCAATGTAAGCAGAAGTATAGTTGAGACAACAAAGGAGAATATGAACTGTCGACAGACGACTTGTGACAACTGTGAAACTGATAACAGGAAAGAGGGCATTTATAAAGTGTATGTTGTAACCAAATGTGAGGTATAAAAGGCTATGTGCATTGTATGATTTTCAGAGCTCTCTGAATGAAGAACGGACCTTTTGCAGAATCTGGGACTTTGTCTAATTCTTCATTAACCAGGGCCTTACAACCGCTGGGAATTATTCAAAGTGAGTGATAGTTGAATTTAACCATTGAGACAGAAATTCTCGTGACAACACCCCTTCAAATTCGGGTGTGGATATTTCAGCCATGCAATGTCAATAGACAAACATTGGCAGTAGAATGGCCCAAACTGAAGAGCTCAGTGACTTTCAACGTGGCACCGTCATAGGATGCCACCTTTCCAACATGTCAGTTCATAACATTTTTGTCCTGCTAGAGCTGCCCCGGTCAACTGTAAGTGCTGTTATTGTGAAGTGGAAACATCTAGGAGTGACAACAGCCCAGCCGTAAAAGTGGTAGGCCACACAAGCTCACAGAACYGGACCGCCGAGTACTGAAGCGTGAAGCACGTAAAAATCATCTGTCCACTCACTACCGAGATCCAAACTGCCTCTGGAAGCAACGTCAGCACAATAACTGTTCATCGGGAGTTTCATGAAATGGGTTTCCATGGCCGAGCAGCCGCACACAAGCCTAAGATCACAATCACCATAATGGTATGGGGCTGTTTTTCATWGTTCGGAAATAGTAGTAGTTTGGAAATCTTCATGCTATACCATACAATGACATTCTAGACAATTCTGTGTATTCCAACTTTGTGGCAACAGTTTGGGGAAGGCCCTTTCCTGTTTCAGCATGACAATACTCCCGTGCACAAAGCGAGGTCCATATAGAAATGATTTCTCCAGATTGGTGTGGAAGCACTTGACTAGCCTGCACAGAGCTACACTGACCTCAACCCCATCGAACACCTTTGGGATGAATTGGAATGGCGAATGCAAGCCAGGCGTCATCGCCAAACATCAGTGCCTGACCTCACTAATGCTCTTGTGGCTGAGTAGAAGCAAGTCCCCGCAGCAATGTTCCAACATCTAGTGGAAAGCCTTRCCAGAAGAGTGGAGGCTGTTGTAGCAGCAAATGGGGGACTGACTCCATATTAATGACCATGATTTTGGAATGAGATGTTCGACGAGCTGGTGTCCACATACTTTTGGTCATGTAGTGTATATATTCAATGAACAAAAATATAAACACAACGTGTAAATTSTTGGTCCATGCAATGTGTAAATTGTTGGTCTCTCAGATTTTGTTCACAAATTTGTTTACATCCCTGTTAGTGAGCACTTCTTATTTGCCAAGGTAATCCATCCACCTGACAGGTGTGGCATATCAAGAAGCTGATTAACAAGCATGATCATTACACAGGTGCACCTTATGCAGGGGACAATAAAAGGCCACTCTAAAATGTGCAGTTTTGTCACAGAACACAATGTCACAGAAAAATTGGGCAGTACGTCCAACAGGCCTCACAGACCACATGTATAGTGTCGTGCAAGCGAGCGGTTTGCCGACGTCAACATTGTGAACAGAGTGCCCCATGGTGGCGGTGGGGTTATGGTATGGGCAGGCATAAGTTACGGATAACAAACACAATTAKATTTTATCGATGGCAATTTGAATGCAAAGAGAGAGCTTGACGAGATCCTGAGGCCCATTGACGTGCCATTCATCCGCCACCATCACCTCATGTTTCAGTATGATAATGCACGGCATCATGTACGCAATTCCTGGAAGCTGAAAATGTCCCAGTTCTTCCATGGCCTGCATACTCACAAGACATGTCACCGATTGAGCATGTTTGGGATGCTCTGGATCGACGTGTACGACAGCCAATATCCAGCAACTTCACACAGCCAGTAAAGACGATTGGGACATTCCACAGGCCACAATCAACAGCCTGATCAACTCTATGCGAAAGAGATAGAGTTTTTCAGGACCCTGTCTTTCAAAGATCATTTGTAAAAATCCAAATAACTTCACAGATCTTCATTGTAAAGCGTTTAAACACTGTTTCCCATGCTTGTTCAATGAACCATAAACAATTAATGAACATGCTCCTGTGGAACGGTCGTTAAGACATTAACAGCTTACAGACGGTAGGCAATTAAGTTCACAGTTAGGACACACAAAAAAACGTAGGACTTAGGACACTAAAGAGGCCTTTCTACTGACTCGGAAAATCACCAAAAGAAAGATGCCCAGGGTCCCTGCTCATCTGCGTGAACGTGCCTTAGGCATGCTGCAAGGAAGCATGAGGACTGCAGATGTGGCCAGGGCAATAAATTGCAATGTCCGTACTGTGAGACGCCTAAGACGGCGCTACAGGGAGACAGGACGGACAGCTGATCGTCCTCGCAGTGGCAGACCACGTGTAACAACACCTGCACAGGATCGGTACATCCGAACTTCACACCTGCGGGACAGGTACAGGATGGTAACAACAACTGCCCGAGTTACACCAGGAGCGCACAATCCCTCCATCAGTGCTCAGACTGTCAGCCATAGGCTGAGAGAGGCTGGATTGAGGGCTTGTAGGCCTGTTGTAAGGCAGGTCCTCACCAGACATCAGCGGCAACAACGTCGCCTATGGGCACAAACCCACCTTCGCTGGACCAGACAGGACTGGCAAAAAGCTCTTCACTGACGAGTCGCGGTTTTGTCTCTGTCTCTTATACACATCTAGATGTGTATAAGAGACAGATATTAGGCTGTGCGTTACAGGGAAGACATCCTCCTCCCTCATGTGGTACTCTTCCTGCAGGCTCATCCTGACATGACCCTCCAGCATGACAATGCCACCAGCCATACTACTCAATCTGTGCGTGATTTCCTGCAAGACTGGAATGTCAGTGTTCTGCCATGGCCAGCGAAGAGCCAGGATCTCAATCATTGAGCATGTCTGGGACCTGTTGGATCGGAGGGTGAGGGCTAGGGCCATTCCCCCCAGAAATGTCCGGGAACTTGCAGGTGCCTTGGTGGAAGAGTGGGGTAGCATCTCACAGCAAGAACTGGCAAATCTGGTGCAGTCCATGAGGAGGAGATGCACTGCAGTACTTAATGCAGCTGGTGGCCACACCAGATACTGACTGTTACTTTTGATTTTGACCCCCCCCCTTTGTTCAGGGACACATTATACCATTTCTGTTAGTCACATGTCTGTGGAACTTGTTCAGTTTATGTCTCAGATGTTGAATATTGTTGTGTTCATACAAATATTTACACATGTTAAGTTTGCTGAAAATAAACGCAGTTGACAGTGAGAGGACGTTTCTTTTTTTGCTGAGTTAATATAGTGTGTGTGTGTGTGTGTGTGTGTGTACATGTGGCTGTTACAAGTGTGTTTGTCCTTGTGATGGGTATGGATCAGTGTGTCAGTCTGTGAAGTGACCTCACCCACACATTGTTACCAGACATCCCTATGGAGGTTAGTGAGTGGGGGACACCAGATCCACATCATCCACATCCTTGTCAGTCTTACCCCCAGATGACTGATACATACAGCCAGATAAGAAACCATAGGAGAAAAGGAAATGATCAGGGGAGAGCTGCTCCAGAGCAGGGAGGAGTTGAGGTGTCAACTGTGCTCCCGTGGGTGTCCACGCCGGCCCAATCTCAGTGCTCTTTGATTAAAGAATGATTTATAGGCCTGGTCGGAGAGGCTCGCTCAGCAATCCGTCTCCTGAATGAGTTTTTCTCCCAGGCAGAGGCGGGTAAATCATACCCTTGGCGCAAGAAGCCTGGCTGGACAGTGTCAGCATGGCGATACGGGCTGGTGATTAAATGTTATAATCACCGCTGCTGAGCGTGCARTGTGTTGTGTCACAACTGCCCATTTATCAGACTAACAGTTAGRCTGGGGGGCAGCGTCTATCTGATTACCCACTCCTAAATCTGATCAGACACTCAGCACATATAAATACACTGACGCAATGTTTACATTATAGATATGCTGAACTATGACTATTCTATCAATCTACTTTATCAATATATTTATATTTATAGTCTGAGGATTCATTTCACATCACCTCGCATGTTTATCATACTAAGGTCAGCCTGGAGGCAGTATCTGATCACTCCACCAAATCTGATCAGACACTTAGCCCTTAAACACCCTGACAAAATATGATTGTAATATAAAAATGTTGATTCTTTGAATTTGTATTTAAAGGGGTTTCATATAATGAGTCAATCAAATGAACTATTGAAGTAAGTCTTTGAAGATGAATACCTAAATTAAGTTAAATAGAAAACATACAATTTGACTTTACAYATATTGCAATCTCAGGGGTGTAGAGCAGTTTGTCTAGTAGTGTCTGGCTGATCCTAGTTCAGACTGAATGGTTTTGTAATTGAATTTCTGCCTGTGATCCAAATGAGAACGGTATCTGTTGATAATTGTCCCTATAGGCTGCTGCTTTATTTGTCATTGTAGAAGAGTCTAAAGCTGCCACACTGTCTCTTATACACATCTAGATGTGTATAAGAGATCGGTTGATAATTGTCCCTATAGGCTGCTGCTTTATTTGTCATTGTAGAAGAGTCTAAAGCTGCCACAGAGCTACTCTGGTCCTCGGAGTGTTATGGAATGAGGCCTACTCATAAGACCTTGTGTGACAGGGTAAGATGCTTAGTTTCCCAGGGGACCCTAATTAGTGGTGAATATGTAAAAGGGATTAAAATAACCCTTTAGGCCTTTGTGAGAGCTTTGTCCTGAAGCGGTTATGGCTAGAAGGGATCCAGCTTTTGTCAAATAAACGTCAAAAGTTGAAKGTTTTTACATTTTAGCTAACCCTTATCCTTTTCATAACCTTAACCTAACTCCCCTAACCTGCTACGTTAATTCTCCTAACCTGCTACATAAGTTCTCCTAACCTGCTACGTACAGTGCCATCGGAAGTATTCAGACCCCTTGACTTTCCCCCCCCAAAATGTAACAGCCTTATTCTAAAATATATTAAATAAAATGTTTTCCTCATCAATCTACACAAAATACCCCATAATGACAAAGTGAAAACAGGTTTTTAGAAATATTTGCAAATGTATTGTAACAGATACCTTATTTACATAAGTATTCAAACCCTTTGCTATGAGACTTGAAATTGAGCTCAGGTGCATCCTGTTTCCATTGATCATCCTTGAGCTGTTTCTACAACTTGATTGGAGTCCACCTGTAGTAAATTCTATTGATTGGATATGATTTGGAAAGGCACACACCTGTCTATATAAGGTCCCACAGTTGACAATGCATGTCAGAGCAAAAACCAAGTCATGAGGTCGAAGGAATTGTCCGTAGAGCGCCGAGACAGGATTGTGTCGAGGTACAGATCTGGGGAAGAGTACTAAAAACTGTCTGCACCACTGAGGGTCCTCAAGAACACAGTGGCCTCCATCATTCTTAAATGGAAGAAGTTTGGAAACATAGACTCTTCCTAGAGCTGGCCGCCCGGCCAAACTGAGCAATCGGGGGAGCAGGCCTTGGTCAGAGAGGAGATCAAGAACCCGATGGTCACTCTGACAGAGCTCCAGAGTTCCTCTGTGGAGATGGTTGTCCTTCTGGAAGGTTCTCCCATCTCCGTAGCACTCAACCAATAAGGCCTTTATGGTAGAGTGGTCAGACAGAAGCCATTACTCAGTAAAAGGCACATGACAGCCTGCTTGGAGTTTGCCAAAAGGCACCTAAAGGACGCTCCGACCATGAGAAACAAGATTCTCTGGTCTGATTAAACCAAGATTGAACTCTTTGGCTTGAATGTCACGTCTGGAGGAAACCTGGCACCATCCCTACGGTGAAGCATGGTGGTGGCAGCATCARGCTGTTGGGACGTTTTTCAMCAGCAGGGACTSGGAGACTAGTCAGGATCGAGAGAAAGATGAACGGAGCAAAGTGCAGAGAGATCCTTGATGAAAACCTGCTCCAGAGTGCTCAGGACCTCAGTATGGGCCGAAGGCTCACCTTCCAACAGGACAACGACCCTAAGCACACAGCCAAGACAACGTAGGAGTGGCTTCGGGACAAGTCTCTGAATGTCCTTGAGTGGCCCAACKAGAGCCCAGACTTGAACCTGATCAAGTATCTCTGGAGAGACCTGAAAATAGCTGTGCTTGAGAGGATCTGCAGAGAAGAATGGGAGAATCTTCCTAAATACAGGTGTGCCAAGCTGGTAGCATCATACCTAAGAAGACTCAAGGCTGTAATCGCTGCGAAAAGGTGCTTCAACAAAGTACTGAGTAAAMGGTCTGAAGGCTTATGTAAATYTYATATTTCAGTTAAAAAATGTTWTATAAATGTGCTAAAATTTCCCCAAATATGTTTCTGCTTTGTCATTATGGGGTATTGTGTGTAGATTGATGAAGGGAAAAAATTATTTAATACATTTTAGAATAAGGCTGTAGCMTAACAAAATGTGGAAAGTCAAGGGGTCTGGCTACTTTCCGAATGCACTGTAAGTTCTCCTAACCTGCTACGAGAAATCAAATCTGACTATGATTTGACAAAAGCTGGATGCCATCTAGTCATGATCTCCTGAATGTCCAGTGTAGWCTGTGATGAGTTGTTACTGTGCCATTTTATTGTTTGTGTGAGGGCAAACCTTTTGGGGTCCATGCAATCTATTTGAGAATAAATATTTGGGGCATGATCAATAATGTATTGAAGGTGTGTTTGTGGATTTGTATCAGTGCTTGTTTGCTTAAGTTTGACAATATTTCAAATGTTTTTGTAAAATTATGCAACTACAGGACTGCCAAATTTTGTTTTCAATTGTTTCCAGTTGGTTTGTGTTTGGGATTAGACTTTGAAAGCCCTCCCTTAAGAAGATTGTCTTGAAGTAAATTAATTTGTATTTCTATTAATAATCACTGTTTATTTGTAAATGCAATGGCTAACCGTTTTCTCTTCCTTTCATTTAGCATCCAGGAAAAGTAATTTGTGTTGTTGTTTTACTGTAGCCTGTTTCAAGCAAGCAAATCTAAACCTTTATTCCTTTAAAWTTAGCCTTGTTTTTATATCTGCTTCCCTATTGTTTCCTATAAATGGGCCTAGAACCTGTGATTGTGAATGAATTTTAAACTATTATGTTTACAAAGTCTCTAATCACAAGGTGGGATTCTGTTRCCTAAAGATGAAACTTGGGTAGTGAAAGATTCTTCCTCATAGTTGGTRAAAGACATGCTACGTAACTTGAGTKTTTTTTCAACCTCCCGTTTTGGGCTGGATGTGTCAATGTGTAGTTCATACATACATCATCTATGAGAAGAACTACTGTTTTACCTCAATTAGCCACAAAATTCCTAGATTGAAAGGGACTATATCTTGAAGCTGTGCTGCGCAATTTTCCCTACATTTCACCYCACGTGGGCCAGCCCCCAAGCAATTCGAGTTTCAACCAATGAGCTTCAGCCCCTTGCCATATGAGTGATAGCTAGTAAGATGCACATGATTCACCCACAGTAGAGAGAGAGAGCAATGACATGCTGTACAAATCTGCACACATGTAACGTAGTACGCAATTTTCGAGGACCTCAAATGGCTCGTGAGTGCTACTTTCAGTTCTACTGGCTAAAAAGTAAACAAAAGAACCAGAGAATCTCTTTAAAGTTGCTGCTCCCTTGTCCTTGCCTAAACACTAGAAGTTACAACACATGGTCTCTAACACTATCTCAGAGGAGTGTGGCCCTTGGTATTTACAGTAAGTCACCATGTTTACTGTCAATGAGAGAAGCACCAACAGTACTGAGACTAAATAATGTGCTTTCTCTATTACTCTATAAAACCTTTAGTGTAATCAGCTAAATTAACGTTAGTACRGCATTGAACGAAATCACAATTGACATAAAAAATACAAACTCAGATATAGGGTCAAAATATGAGAAGACAAGACATAATACTTTTTGGGGAGTACACACACGGCATGTACAGTCCTCTTCTAAGAGAGAAAGAAGGGGAGGAGTTGAGCCCTGAGTTCTTGTGAAATGAAAGTGAACAATAGATTTTCTGTATAGTCATAGGCACATCTGGAGAGAAGTTTGTTTGTTTTTAATGACTATTTCGCATTGCTATTAATCAGATTTTTTTTTAAATTATCAGAAGTGGCAGAAGTGGAAGTGACCAGTAAGGTAAGGGGATATATCTGATATTTGAACTTCCCAAAAATAAACAAACATTTCTATCATAAAACAAAAAATGCTGAAGAGAGAGATACACAGTATACACAGTATGTGTTTTTGCACTTGAGAGAAATAGAGAATAGGATGAATAGAAAAGTTGCTTAACGATGTGTATAGTTATGGTTTACAACTTTTTTTTTATGCAGGCAAAATGGCAGAGGCTGGTTTTCCTAGTAAGTCAACATGTCACTTTCTCAGGAGTTATTGGTTGCTTATCTTGTATTAATATACTATATACAAACCACTGTTTAGTCAGTAGATCTATGTCATAGATTATAGATTTGTAGCAGACATGGGATTGTTGTTGAGTCTCAAACTGTTAAATAAACATTGTTTCCTGTAAGCATTGTCACAATAATGGAGCTCAACAGGACACACCTTCACATAAAGCCAACTCTGTCAGCGCCAAAAAGCAGGGTCATGAAGTAAAAAATGACTGTTTAATCTTTAATAAAACAGATATCCTCTTGCAGGTAAGCCAAGGATGGGAAGATTATGCACCTGTGTCGTAGGGGATACTTTCAATTCTGATAAGGACTTGGTAAGACAACTCACTGGCCGAGGAACTGTATGAAGTGTCACTAGTGGAGAGTGATGTCATCATATTGATCTGTCCTATTCGGATACTTTGGAATTCTGGACCTTGATATACAACTGGAGGTGGTCTCAAATACCTAGGTATGTTATCAAGAGGCTAATTACTGAAGCTTGCTTTATTTGTTAGAGTTCTAAACTAACCTTGTTCATCCCTCACTCTCTTGACGCTGGTAGACCTGTTGTTCTGGTGGTGCTGCATCATAACACTTTTGACCCAGACTCCACTATACTTGACAGCAGCAGACTAGTGACCAGGGGCGAGGTAATACTCCACAGTGGACTGTCTGTTTAATCACAGAGGACTGCTGGACTGTCCTCGCAATAAGAAGCAGTCGATATGATTCTGAAGAGGTAAACGCCAACCAAAGGTATAGTTACAACTTATAGCCACTTTAAGTTATTTAGCACCGCACTTGCCCTCGCCACTTAAGAATTTCTGAAAATGAATGATAATTCCCTTTTAGTGTAAGAGCTGTTTTAAAAGACCCCTGAAATGTCAGCCTGTTTTGGTGGGATAAAGTTTTGGTTTGGCTGGTGACATCACCAGGTGGTAAAATGTTATAGATCAAGAAGAATGAGAGTACCAAACCTCTCTGCCTATAACAGCTAGTTTTCAGATTTTCACCTCCCACTCAGACCACTCCAGACAGTTTTAGCAAATTCTTTTTGAGAAATTGCTCTTCGCTAAGAAGCTATTATTGTTTCTTTTTGACCATTTGAATTGAAAACAATTACAGTATGGTACCTAATTGTTACCCAGAAATTATTTGATATTGAGATAAAAAATATTTCAAAATCTGCATTGGATCTGTTACTGACTTGCCTAGTTAAATATCGGTTTAGAAATCTATGTTCAGCACAATGTAGAATTGAATACTATACTAATGATTCATTTCTTAACTTTCTCTGTTGCAGCAGGAATTCACAGAAGGTAAACACTGCTCTAAATAAAATGTATATTAAATTGCACAATAACAAAGGTTTCATTTTTAACAAAACAGAGATATCCTCTGCAGGTAAGCCAAGGATGGGAAGATTATGCACCTGTGTCGTAGGGGATACTTTCAATTCTGATAAGGACTTGGTAAGACAACTCACTGGCAGAGGAGACTGTACTGAAGTGTCACTAGTGGAGAGTGATGTCATCATAATGATCTGTCCTATGTTCGGTAACTTTGGAATTCTGGACCTTGATATACAACTGGAGGTGGTCTCAGAATACCTAGGTATGTATCAAGAGGCTAATTACCTGACGCTTGCTTTATTTGTTAGAGTTCTTAAACTAACCTTGTTCATCCCTCACTCTCTTGACAGCTGGTAGACCTGTTGTTCTGGTGGTGCTGCATCATGACACTTTTGACCCAGACTCCACTATACCTGACAGCAGCAGACTAGTGACCAGGGGCGAGGTAATACTCACAGTGGACTGTCTGTTTAATCACAGAGGACTGCTGGACTGTCCTCGCAATAAAGAAGCAGTCGATATGATTCTGAAGAGGCTAAACGTCCAACCAAAGGTATATTAAACTTATAGCCCACTTTAAGTTATTTAGCACCCGCACTTGCCCCTGTTTGGGTGGGTTGAGTTTTGGCCAGCCTGGCGACATAATGAGTTAAAAGACAATTTAAAAAAGGGATTTCCAAACTTCTCTGCCAATAACAGCTAGTTTTCAGTTTTCCCCTCCCCACTCAGACCACTCCCAGACAGTCCTAGGAAAAATTATGTTTGGCTCAATGTATGACTGAATTGTATAAGCACTTCTTTCAATCAACTTATGGAAACCACCAAAATGACTGTTGAAGGGATGCAATGAATTGTATATTGATATTGAATTGAGTTTCCAACTGACACGAGTTGAATATATTGTACATTAAACAACAACAACAAAAYACTGTTGTAAAAGTAATTAAACAGTTTCCCCTATTGAATGTGCATTGATTGAAACCTGAAGTCATCTGAAATAAAATCTTCAAATGCTGATGACGTCTTGCAAATGCAATAAAAACAAAAACAGCTTTGATGAAATGTGAAGTATCTATTTGAATTTATTATTATTATTATTATTATTATTATTATTATTATTATTATTATCTACTATGGGTCAGAAAAGCTCAAGTATTTTGTTAAACAATCTAGGAGCTTCAAAACACTAAACTCTTGGGTCAGGCATATGGTCAATTATCTTAATTTGCAGTGTTAGACATTTTGTAAGATAAGGCAAAATGTCACATTACAGTGCCCTTATTACTGTGTAATTACTGCTGTAAGTACAGTGTAACAAGTATTGTAATGACTCATTGTCACACTGTACTTACACAGCGCTTACAGGAGTAACCCTAAACCTAGCCCTAACACTGACCATAACCTTTACCCCAAGTACAAGGTCAGTACAGTGTAACAATGAGTAATTACAATAGGCTACTTGTTACTGTATTTACACAGTAATAAGAGCACTGTAATGTAGATTATTTTCTGAAAAGGTATTAATAACCTATCTATTTTTAGATCCCTTCACCAACCCCATAGTAGGACCCTGGTAACAATCACACAAAAAAATGATTCAWGGTAAGCAGGGTCTATTATGGTTAGCATCTTCAATGAGAAATCTTCAACAAGGTCACTGTAGATTGCTCAACTTACCAGTCTAACTTGTTCTTAAGATTGGTACAATTAGGACATGTTAATCACAAAACATAGCGTGACTGCAGAAAAGCTGTTGTTAATKTAGGGTGTCGACTGTGCAAACCACAAGGTTGAGACAAGATGGAAAAATGCTGAATAACAAGAAAACAGGAACTGAGGAATGTATAGAAACCAACAAATCAGTTCAATCTTCACAAACAACATTCCGGACATTTGAATCCTGAGTGCTGTGTCTGGGCACCACCGATAGGCTAGCAAGTCCAAACCACGCTAAGCCTCTACTGTGACAGGCCAACTCTGAAGTTGGAACTACCACTGACACAGTATAAAAGAAGATGMCTGTACTATTTCAGTCAGTTCCCTGCTTTACCCTGCGTGGTGATACAGTGAACCCGTATATACGAAAATTGCATTTACCATTTATGGCTTGSGTTTAATTAAAATACTTAAAATATATTCGGTGACTCTGAATCACATTTTGTCCTGATACCAGATTTGAACTGACGCAAATCTCTTTCAGAGAGGTGCATAGAATGTGAGTGTAGCAAAGCTAAGAGTGGGTCACACTCTTTAGCCTTGCTAACTCTGTCAGATCAGCTCACCCAGAAACTAGAACCTAAAGAGGAATCTGATCAACCRTCATCTTATTTCACAATAACCACAATATAAGGCATATATTTATGTTAAAAGAGAACAAAACCATCCTTCACATCTCTGAAAGTCCAGGGATAGTCAAATTCACCACTGTGGCTAGTAATAATTGGGTTATCATGAGGAACTTATGAGAAAACTCACTGTCCAAGTTTGCAGCACCAACTGTAGTCACAATGTTTACTGACAGTCGATGACAAAATCACCAATGGAACGTTGCCCTTTCTTTGCTACACAGTAAGAGCTTTAGTGCCATCAGGTGGATACATGCTTTTACTGCATTAAGTGTAATCGCTTAAAATATAAAGTATACATACAGTACAAAACAACTTCAGATAGGMCTAAAATATGAGGACTGATCATGAAAAAAAAGCACGTTTATTCTAGTCTACATGTTAACTTCTGCTTCCAACATAACACGAGAAAGAAGAGGAGGAATTCAGGTCCGTGTGTTAATGGGTAATTCCTATTTCGTCTAATCTCGGGAAAGCCAAACAAGAGGAAATTAATCGCTTTGATCATTTTTCTAATTGCAAACCAAAACGAAAATTGGATATCAACTCGTTCTCGTTTCCAAATTGGGTATCGAGTAACAGATAATAAATAACGACAAAATGTATCAAATTATGATTATATATATTTTGTTCATAACTGGAGGTACACGCCCCCTAATATAGCAATATAGCTAATATTAATGGTGCATAGCTGTTGTGTTTACAGTCTGGGTTGAGCTACAGTGTCGGCAGCACAGAGAAATGATTTTACATTTGTGTGACAGGAAGATAAAAATAGCTAAAATGCCTAATTTATCATGAAGTTAGCATGCCAATAGAACGAACTCAACAATAACTGAACAAAGTTGGCTTGCACTACCTGGCTAGCTAGCATTAGCCGGCTAACGTGACTGCCAAATATCTTTATAACTAAACCTCATTGTTCTGTGTTACTGCTGACTAGCTAGCAGGCTGGCTAGCTACAGTATATAGCCCTATCTGGCTATGGCTATAGTCATGCTAGCTAGTGGAAGTAAGTTAGTCCCTCATGCTAGCTAGTTGTAGCTAGGTAGTGGATGTAAATTAACAGTCCCTCAACCTGCTGCTAAAAGATGAAGCCGCCCGGCCAGAGCGAGGTAACGTTAGCTCCTGCAGAAAGGTGAGATTTGTACATTACTTTCTGTAGCTAATTTAGCTAGATCTTCTGTCTGGCTGGTGCTTATTGACTGAGTAGGACACAGTATGACATCTGAGCAGGTCATCATTTTAAGCTCRCGAGTGGCGCAGCGGTCTAAGGCACTGCATGTCAGTGCTAGAGGCGTCACTACAGACCCTGGTTCGATCCTAGACTGTATCACAACCGGCCGTGATCGGGAGGCCCATAGGGCGGCGCACAATTAGCCCAGCGTTGTCTGGGTTAGGCGAGGCTTTGGCCGGGGTAGGCTGTCATTGTAATTAAGAATTCGTTTTTAACTGACTTGCCTGGTTAAATAAAAKAATTATGAACCATACAGAGAAAGTCTGATATTATTGGATTACTGATTTCTCTCTCACCCTCTCTGTGATTCACAGGACCATTCAGGGTCCACTCACTCAGCCCTATCCACAAGCTCTCAAGGTCCATTACTATTTCCTCCTACAACACCCTGATGAGAAGCAAAAAGCCTGGTCCAGTGACTGGCCCCACAGGCCTGGCACCCCTGGCCTGTGGGAGAGAGTTGGCACAGAACTCATCAGTGCCCAGCAGAGGGTCCACCAGAAACTCTGGGGGCAGCCCTGGCAGTGATGAAGGATCTCCTACCTTGACATTTTTTCGAAACCATTTTTCCAGTGTTTAAGTTTTCTGAAAGTTAAGCACACAATATGCTACAGTTCTACAGCTACAGTAGAATTCAAAATGTGTTTGACAGTAGTCAACATGCTCCATTATAGGCCATAACAAGATGCATTGTCACAGCTCAGTGATATCACTTGCAGATGTTTGTAGATCAACCAGTGTCCTGTTTATTTTTTTCATTGAGTTTAGAAACAAAATTATATATGTCATTCAGTCGTGGCTTGTTAGCTCTGATAAAGACTTYCTCATGTACATGTATGTGTCTAATAACTCCTTATTACATATCACAGTGGACTCAGGTTAATAGAGAGTATAAAAGCTTTGAAACAACTGCAGCAAAACCTAACCTAGACTAGTTTACTGGCTAGTCTTTCACTCTCAGCTTTGTTTGACAGTTCAGTCTGTCACCACGATAGGCCATATCAAGACGTATTGTCATAGCATTGATATCACTCGTAGATAGGTGTAGAATGGCGCATTGCCAGTATCTGTTATTATTAATAAATACAGTGCTTTTGGAAAGTATTCAGACCCCTTGACTATTTCCACATTTTGTTACATTACAGCCTAATTCTAAAATGGATTAAATACATTATTTTCCTCAATCTACACACAATACCACATAATAACAAAGAAAAAACAGGTGAATAAAATTATTATTATAATACATTTTTAAAATACCTTATTTACATAAATATTCAGACCATTTGCTAATAGACTGTAAATTGAGCTCAGGTGCATCTTGTTTCCATTGATCATCCTTGATATGTTTCTCCAACTTGATAGTGACTGTGGTAAATTKWATTGATTGGARATGATTTGGATAGACACACACCTGTCTATATAAAGGTCCCACAGTTGACAGTGCATTTCAGAAGCGTGGCATACGCAAGAGTGAGGAAGGACCGTGAAATGGCGGAAGTAGAAATGCCATTTGAAGCTGAAAGCATGTCGAGTACAGTTAGCGAGAAAGATGAGTGGACAACAGTGAAGTTCAATAATGGAACAAAAAGGGTAAAAATTGTTGTGGAAAATGAGTCTGATGAATCGTTGCTTGTTGGAGTATGTTTTTTGGATAAGGATGTTTATTTGAGAAACCCTTTTGACGTCACAAGGATGGTGAAGAAGGCACTGGGGAAAGTCCATGCAATCAAAGTAACCAGGAGTAGTATGGTGTTGATATCGTGTGTATCTAAAGAAGAAAAGGAGCGTGCATTGTGACTCGTGAAATTATCGACGCGTGAAGTGAATAGCTTTGATTTTCGGAACAGGGCACCGGTAAAAGGTGTTATCTCTGGCGTCCAGTTGGACATTGATAAGCAATATCTTAGGCTAACAATTCCAGGAGTAGTTAATGAGTAGTTAATGCACGTCGCTTGACCCGTATGGGGAAAAGGAGCAAAGTTTCTGTATTATTGATGTTTGATGAGTATTTACCACCCAATGTAAAGTTGGGATATAAGATATGCCGTAAGACCATTCGTGCAAAACCCAATGCGATGCAAAGAAGTGTAAAAAGTTTGGCCATGTGTCAACTGTTTGCAAACGGAAGGAGTATGTAATTGAAGAGTCTGTGAATGTAAAATGTTGCAACTGTTGTGGGGATCATATTTCCAAATTCTATGAGTGCCCTGTTAGGGTGAAAGAGGTTGAGGTGTCAAGGATCAAGGCTGTACAGCAAATCTCCTATGTGGAGGCGGTGAAGAGCGTTGAAGGGGCAAAAGGCCACAGTTCTGAAGAAGATATGGCGGTAGATGCACCACAACCAGTTGCAAATGTTATACGTCAAGTGATCTGYATACACTTATTGTGAAGAAAGTYGATTTGGTAGCATTTATAGCCACAGTTATTAATTGTACAGCACAAGWGTCCATATTGTCCAAGATGCTGGACATCATTATATCTGCAGCCGAGACGTTTTTTTGGGCCTCCAGGACTTAACGGCAGAAGCACTGCAGGGACTACTGTCGCCAGGAAATGTCCCGCCATCACAGGATCTTCTGAACCTGTGTAGGGAACTGATTAAAACAGAAAAGCAGGCTGATTTAATTAACATTTTGTTACTAATAGATTGTACAGAATTTATTTTTTACCCCGCAACTTTTTCCTTATTGTATCCTTATTATCCACCTGTACAGTAGGTGCACATAATGCACATAATTGTTGCGAACGCCATTAGACCAAAGAAGTGCATGTCAGAGCAAAAACCAAGCCATGAGGTCCAGGGATTTGTCCGTAGAGCTCCGAGACAAGATTGTGTGGAAGCACAGATCTGGGGAAGGGTACCAAAAAATGTCTGCAGTATTGAAGGTCTGCAAGAACACAGTGGCCTCCATCATTCCTAAAAGGAAGAAGTTTGGAACCACCCAAGACTCTTCCTATAGCTGGCCGCTGGCCAAACTGAGCAATCGGGGGAGAAGGGTCTTGGTCGGGGAGGTGACCAAGAACCCGAMGGTCACTCTGACAGAGCTCCAGAATTCCTCTGTGGAAATGGGAGAACCTTCCAGAAGGACAACCATCTCTGCAGCACTCCATCAWTCAGGCCTTTATGGTAGAGTGGCCAGACGAAGCCACTCCTCTGTCAGTAAAAGGCACATGACAACCCACTTGAAGTTTGCCAAAAGGCACCTAAAGGACTCAGACCATCAGAAACAAGATTTTCTGTTCTGATGAAACCAAGATTGAACTATTTGGCCTGAATGCCAAGTGTCACATCTGGATGAAACCTGGCACCATCTCTACGGTGAAGCATGGTGATGGCAGCATCATGCTGTGGGGATGTTTTTACAGCGGCAGGGACTGGGAGACTAGTCAGGATCAAGGCAAAGATGAACGGAGCAAAGTACAGAGAGATCCTTAATGAAAAACCTGCTCCAGAGCGATCAGGACCTTAGACTGGGGCAAAGGTTCACCTTTCAACAGGACAACAACCCTAAGCACACAACCAAGACAATGCAGAAGTAGCTCTGGGACAAGTCTCTGAATGTCCATGAGTGGCCCAGCCAGAGCCCGGACTTGAACCCAATCGATTATCTCTGGAGAGACCTGAAAATAGCTGTGCAGTGACGCTCCCCATCCAACCTGACAGAGCTTGAGAAGATCTGCAGAGAAGAATGGGAGAAACCCCCCAAATATAGGTGTACCCAAGACGACTATAATCGCTGCCAAAGGTGCTTCAACCAAGTACTGAGTAAAGGGTCTGAATACTTATGTAAATGTGATATTTGCAGGTTTATTTATTTATTAAATTGCTAACATTTCTAAAAAACTGTTTTTGCTTTGTCATTATGGGGTATTGCGTGTAGATTGAGGATTTGAAAAAATTATAATAATTTTTAGAATAAGGCTATAACGTAACAATGTGGAAAAAGTCAAGGGGTCTGAATACTTTCCGAATGTACTGTATGTCATAAGTGTTTCCAACGTAGGTTTAGAGATAGCCCTGTCATTTCCAATGCTACCAAGTTGCCAACACCGAGCAACGTAGGCCTGATCACCGACAACGATGAGACAGCCTATAGGGAGGAGGTCACAGACCTTGCAGTGTGGTGCCAGGATAATAACCTTTCCATCAACATGATTAAGACAAAGGAGATGATTGTGGACTACAGGAAAAGGAGGACCAAGCACTCCCCCATTTTCATTGACGGTGCTGGAGGCATCTGCTCGGCCTCCGACCACAAGGCACTACAGAGGGTAGTGGGTATGGCCCAGTAAATCACTGGGGCCAAGCTTCCTGCCACCCAGGACCTCTATACCAGGCGGTGTCAGGAAGGCCCTAAAAATTGCCAAAGACTCCAGACACCCTAGTCATAGACTGTTCTATCTGCTACCACACATCAAGCGTTACCGGAGCGCCAAGTCTAGGTCCAAAAGGCTTCTTAACAGCTTCTACACCAAGCTATAAGTCTTCTGAACAGCTAAACAAATGGCTACCCGGACTATTTGCATGTCCAACCCCCCCCACACATTTTTACGCTGCTCTACTGTTTATTATCTATGCATAGTCACTTTACCTCTACCTACATGTACATATTACCTTGACTAACCTGTGCCCCCACACATTGACTCTGTACTGCTACCCCCTGTATATAGTCTCGCAACTGTTATTTTATTGTTGCTCTTTAATAAAGCATTTTTACCTCAGTTTATTTTAATAAATACTTTCTTAACACTTATTTTTCTTAACTGCATTGTTGGTTAAGGGCTTGTAAGTAAGCATTTCACTGTAAGGTCTACAGCTGTTGTATTCAGCGCATGTGACAAATATAATTTATTTTGATTGGAAGGTGAGTGTTGAGCCAATATCTTCTCTGTATATATCTGCAGATCCAGAGGCATCAGGCAGTAGGTCCTCTGTTATCCTGGCCAAATGAATTGTGGTAGAAAATTCCCATGACATTTTGATTCATAGTCTAGCTTTACTGGACTCCCGTCCTGAGCCTGCCGTTGACTCGAGCTGGAGAGGCTGTTATTTAAGTCCCGCCGTGGGACGATGCTGGTGTTGCATACTTCAGTTGCATTGTGGTCACTTCTCGCTCTGTGCTGCTCTGCTCCTCCCAGGGCCCAAACAACCGTGGCAATGGCTGGCGTGAACCCACGTASYCCTCTCTGCAACCTTCACSGCTGTCTGGGTTGTCAGGAGCACCTGGAATGGACCAGTCCAGCGCTGTTGGTGCCAAGTCTATCTGCAGAGGTCCTTGATGACCACCCAATCTCCTGGCTYCAATTTGTGGAGCTGTCCTCCCCTTTGGTTCAGGCAAAGCTGCTTSAACTCCTGGAAAAATAGACTTCAGAGCGTTGTTAAGTGCAGTTAAGTTAAGTGTAACTTGCCATTCCAGCGGTGTACTTGACAGGTATTCGACCTGTCCTTAAGAAAAATGTGTTCAACAGTTCATCATTATGCAATCATTCATTCACAATCATTCTGGTATTGTGTGCGTCCACACATTAATTCATGGGGTACCCCTCCTTATTTGTCTAGTTCTTTAACAGTATCTACATTTCTTAACAGCAGTCAACTCTTAGATCAACCAGTTAACTAATTCCAGGCCTATTTTAAATTCAATTTGGTTCACTTAAATTCAAATCCAAAAGATCAGTCAGCTCAATTCTGCCTACTTAAATTCAGCGTCCGAGAGTACAGGTATTCTTTCTACCATTACTTCTCCCTTTTGAGACATTGGCTCACTTCCCCAGGTGCTGCACCTCATTGCAGATCAGAAACATCCTGTAGAGAAAACAACATGTTTTTTAACGGAGATATGAAGTTCAACAAAATAGCCTCCCAACAAATGTTCAACTAATTTAGAATGTGAAATTGTCTTCCCAGATGAGGTGAAGAACCCATGTTGCCAAAGTCATGCACAACCCGAAATGCATACCTGCTGCCAGTATACATCGTAACAGTATCCTTAAACAAAATGCATGCACAAGTGAGAGAAAATGATTCTGCAGCTTGGGATGACAGATGTGGTGGTATATTTAGCACTCTCTAGGGTAGTGGCAGCTGTAGTTCCTGTATAAGACACTAATTGGTTTCCTTCAAGTCCCCCTGCGAGTCCACTGTATCTTGTCATTATCGCCATCTTGTGGGTCAGAGAGTGGCCGTACAACCTCAGCATAGTCAGGCAGCCAGGCTCTACAATAGCCAGCCATCCTGTGTGTCAACACACAGTACCACCGTCAAAAGTTTGGACACACCTACTCATTCCAGGGTTTTCCTTTATTTTTAATATTTTCTACAATGTAGAATAATAGTGAAGACATCAAAACTATGAAATAACTGGAAATCATGTTAGTTACCAAAAGTGTTAAACAAATCAAAATATATTTGAATTTGAGATTCTTCAAAGTAGCACCCTTTGCATGACAGCTTTGCACACTCTTGGCATTCTCTCAACCAGCTTCAAGAGGAAGTCACCTGGATGCATTTCAATTAACAGGTGTGCCTTGTTAAAAGTTTAATTGTGGGAATTTTCTTCCTTCTTAATGTGTTTGAGCCAATCAGTTGTGTTGTGACAAGTTGGGGTGGTATACAGAAGACAGGCCTATTTCATCAAGTGCAGTCACAAAAACCATCAAGCGCTATGATGAAACTGGCTCTCTTGAGGGAAAGGAAGCTCCAGAGTTACCTCTGCTGCAGAGGATAAGTTCATTAGATTTACCAGCCTCAGAAACTGCAGCCCACATAAATGCTTCAGAGTTCAAGTAACAGACACATCTCAACATCAACTGTTCTCAGAGGAGACCTGCGTGAATCAGGCCTTCATGGTCGAATTTGCTGTGAAGAACACCACTACTAAAGGACA
>NC_036858.1:14961551-14970341 GCF_002910315.2 Salvelinus sp. IW2-2015
GTTACTGACCGCAGCATAGTACACAAGTTGGTTCAAGTCTCAGGTCTCGCAGATTAAAGCTACGAGGCTCAGAGTTTTACTGCATACTGGTGTCCTGGCCTGACTCCGCCGTATCCATTCACCTAGAACGCTTCAACGCAAGATATAGCCACATTGGTACACATTGAGAAATTAGCCTACGGATGGGTGTGTTTTACTGTAACCAAACCAACTGGGAATTATTGCTTATTGATCAAGTACCCTTTGAAATGCTCGAACTCCACAAGTGTGTCAACGTCAGTAAAAAAAGCACACTTGAAGGCGAATATAAACATTTCATTAAACGCAATTTAATCAAAAGAGCAGTGAACAAAAGAGGTAGCCAGAAAACAGTATTAGGATGAGGGGATAAACTTCATTGATGCTGTCCGGCAGCCTGGCATCCATCTCGCTGTGTCACACACACACGCTCACCACGCTCAAACGCAAAGTTTCGCGCCACCCGCGTGGGATTGGTGGCCAACAAATGTTGTAAAAGAAAAGTGAATTAATCAGTGGGCTGGTAAAACAGTTGATTTATCCGATTGAGCACAGAATAACCATGCCATATAAGAGTTTTTCCTTCATAATTTTTTAAAATATATCTTCTCCTCACCTAAGTAAGAAATTAAAATATGTATATGAGAACAAAACACTCATGGAATTATTAGCAATACAGTGAGAGAATCAATCTAATCCTAGTCCCGTGTGAAAAGCAGAAATATTTTGTATTTTGAAAAAAGCACAAAATTGCACAAATATACTCTTTTTGAAAATTTGAGGAAAGTATACAGTTGAGAACGTAGTTCAGCTGCCACCCATACTGCCATGACAGCAATTATCGAGGCACACTCGTTTTGTTTTGGTGTGTGTGGTGGCTAATGTGTCGTGCTGTGTGTGTGTGTGTCGCTAGTACGCGAGCTGTCGCTGATGAGGTAGTGTGGTGCATGTGTGTCGTGTTGTGGTGATGATTGTCAGTGTTCAAGTTTGAGTGCAGGTGGTGTTGTGTGGTGTCGTTGGTGTAAAATGTAGTGTTTGATGATTGTTGTGGGTATTGTGTCTTTCCTGTCTAGATGTGTGTGTGTTGTGATGCGCAATCGATCGTGTGTTTGTGTGTGTTGTGACAAGTTAGGGTGTGGTTGTGGTGGATAGTGTCCAGAGACAGAACATGCTGGAGCTAAGGTCATCAGACGCGGTGCAGATCTAAAAGCAAAAGAACCGCAATCAAGGGGACACGGCTTCTAATAGAGATATGGAAGCCTCAGGGCTCACTCCTCATGAGGAAAGGAAGCTGCCACGCTATGTTAACGTCTGACGCGTACCGCAAGATGCGCATTCACGTAGGCTCACTCAATTAGAAGGTAAGTTTAACCAATGCACGCACGCCTCTCGCCTCTTAAATAAGGCAGCGTCTGAGTGAAGCTATTATTGCGAAGAATGTAGAAAGTAACACGTTAAGCCGCTCGAACTTTGAAGAACCAAGAAAGTCCTAAAGGCAATAAGAACTGCAGCCCAACGATAATGCTTCAGAGTTTCACAGTAAGCAGACACATCTCAACATCCACGGGACAGATATGAAAAAAAATCGTTTCACGCGCATATAGAGGAGACCTGCGTGAATCAGGCTTCATGGTCGAATTGCTGTGAAGAAACACACTACTAAAGGAACACCAATAATAAGAAGAGACTTGCTTGGCCAAGAACAACGAAGCAATGGACATTAGACCGGTGGAAATCCTGTCTTTGGTCTGGAGTCCAATATGGAAGGTTTTTGGTTGTTCCAACCGCCGGTGTCTATGTGAGACGTAGAGTAGGTGAACGGATGATCTCCGCATGTGTGGTTCCCACCGTGAAGCATGGAAGAGGAGGTGTAATGGTGTGGGGGTGCTTTTGCGCTGGTGACACTGTCCAGTGAATTTATTTATAGAATTCAAGGCACACTTAACCAGCCCAATGGCTACTCACAGCATTCTGCAGCGATACGACATCTCCCATCTGGGTTTGGGCTTAGGACTAAATAATTTCTTTTTCAACAGGACAATGACCCAACAACACCGTCCAGGCTGTGTAAGGGCTATTATGACCAAGAGGAGAGTGATTGGAGTTGTGTATTCAGATGAACCTGGCCTCTGCAATCCCCCAACCTCAACCCAATTGAGATGGTTTTGGATAAGTTGGACTGCAGAGTGAAGGAAAAGCAGCCAACAAGTGCTCAGCATATGTGGGAACTCCTTCAAGACTGTTGGGAAAAGCATTCCAGGTGAAGCTGGTTGAGAGCATGCCAAGAGTGTGCAAAGCTGTCYTCAAMGCAAAGGGTAGATACTTTGAAGAATCTCAAATATAAAATATATTTTGATTTGTTTAACACATTTTTGGTGACTACATGATTCCATATGTGTTATTTCATAGTTTTGATGTCTTCATTATTATTCTACAATGTAGAATATAGTACAAAATAAATAAAAACCCTTGAATGAGTAGGTGTTTCCAAACGTTTGACTGGTACTGTATGTTGTTTTGTAACTGGCTGTGGTACAGAGAATTGCAGCCTCACACTCTACCATTTCCTCCCATTTCATGTAATATCATGTCCTAGATACTTAATGGATTGAGACACAAGCTGCAGTTTTTTTCTTAGAAACTTCGTGGCCATTTTCAGCAAGGAACACTAACAGAGCTCTGGTGTCGACTTTGCATGCTTGTTGGTTTTCAAGARACAGTAACAGGTTGTCGACGTACTGTATTAACGTACTCCCAGCAGGGGYTATGAAACCCTCTAAATTGTGAGCCAAAGCGGCAGAAAAAACACTGCAGGTGATTCCGTATAACCTTAGGGGCTTACCTTAGGGGCAAACGGTCCAAGTCCAACGCTTGTTTAAAAATGTAAGGGCAAACCAGAACTGTGATTCTGGAGCGACGGGAATGCTAAAGAAAGCATTAGCCAAATCAACAACTGAAAACCATTTAGCCGGTGCTGGCACTGCAGATTGTACTGTAACGGGGTTTGGCACAACGAGCGCTTGCATGAACTGCATCGTTAACAGGTCTGAGATCTTGAACAAAACGCCAATCACCTGAAGCTTTTCGGGCAGGAAGAATGGGGGTGTTGCAGGGAGAGTCTGGACAAGGCACCATTGCTCSTGTTTCTACCAATGAAGCATGAACAGGGGCAATCTCCCACACTTCCTCCTGACTCGGAGGATACTGGGCTCGGCCGGGTCGGTGTGCTCTCAGGTGTGACGTAAGCGGTTTCACGCCCCTCATTTACCCAATGTCATACTTATCTTATCCCACAGAGAATCTGGGAGAACAGCCAARAAGGGTGACTCAGTCTCCATGGAAACCATCTGTTTATTTGGTTTTGCGTTATCTAAACCATGCACGCCTCGCTGTACAGCAGCAACCCAACAGTAAGGCACYCATAATGTGTGCTCGTGGAGAATTTTAGACCCATCCGCTCTAACTTCCCAGTCAGTAACCTGCAAGACAGATTTCAACCAGACACCAGTATCCTCCCAGGCAATGTCATCTGTCAAATCAAATCAAAGTTTATTTGTCACGTGCGCCGAATACAACAGGTGCAGACTTTACAGTGAAATGCTTACTTACAGGCTCTAACCAACAGTGCAAAAAAGGTATTAGGTGAACAATAGGTGAGTAAAGAAATAAAATAACAGTAGCGAGGCTATATACAGTAGCGAGGCTATAACAGTAGCCTTAGCTTCTCAAACATGTGGTACCCTGTCACTAAAAATATAAAATAAAGCCTGTTCTTTAGACATCTTCACACTAAGAGCGCAAAATTGGGGCCCACTATACATGTCACATAGTAAGCTCTCTTGGGGTGTGGTTCCTGTCAGCCAGTTCTGTTCATAATATAAATCTCTCGTCAATGATGCAATGTAAGTCAGTCTGTGGCATAAAACTACCAGTTTGTTTCCAACAGCTGCAGGCTGTTGATAAAATCTCTTCAATTGGGTCACAATGTGATCCGTCATTGTGCTGTATGTCCCATGCATAGTARCAATCACACGTTGGGTCAGTTAGACAGCGTCATGAGATGGCATGTCCCCTGAGGCTGTATAACAGTGAGGCCCTTTTCTTTACAAAGAATGTTAATTCCCAACTTACAGAGAAGATCTCTTCCCGCTAAATTTACAGGGCAACATGCAGGTCAAGTTTAACAGGTAGGGGCATCGTGAACAACTCTTTCATAGTCACTCCCTAGGCTCCCACAGTGCTGACTGATTCATTTCACATGGGAGGTTTGGACATAGATTTAGAATTTATGACAGACATTGCAGCGCCAGTATCTACTACAAAATTGATTGACTCATCACTGACGAAGAGACAAACCATTGGCTCCTCACTGGGGCTTGAAAAAATATTTAAATGCTGTCCAAGAGTGTCAACTGTCACTACCTTGCGTCAGCCATATGTGGGTTGTAAAAGGTCGCGTTCGGCAGTGGTCCAGTTTTCCAGCCCCCCCCCCTWCCCCGTTTGGTAGGTTTGCTTCGACATGTTCTGGTGAAATGTCCCTCCAGTCCACAGATATAGCAGGTCAAGCTATTACCTTGTGGTGTCTGTTGTCCAGCCCGTTCTTCAGCACTGTCTCCCCTTCCTTGTCTCCCTCTACCTCTTCCTTTTCCTCGCTGTCCATCATTTTGAGGTCCTCCCTGAGCCTGCTGCTGTGTCCTTGATAGAAGGCCAGCTGTGCAGCTTGTAGTTTCACACCCTCCCTCCCTTTTTCATTCTGTTTCATCTTATCTTCTTGAGACAGTTGCTGCCTCTCAGCGTGTTTACAGTGTTCAATGACCGTCTGTTGCTGGTCTGATGCCACTGTGTTTGCGGAAAAAGTTATCCAATCTATGCCTGTAGTCTTCCAGTGACCCTTTAGCTTTCTGCGTGCGACTATGGATGGCTGTCCAATCAGTTATGGGCGGGTAATGTTATTTTATGCAATCACACAGTCCAGCCAGCTGGGTCTGATAAAGTCTGTCCTCACTCCAGTGAAATGGGAGTCATTGTAGGCATGTGTAGAATGGGTTCCTACTGTGCTGGGGCTGCCTCTGGGGGGTCTGTTGGTCCTGCAGTCGTATCAGGTCTTGTTAGGGGTAGAGCTGCGGCGGGGGAGGCGGCTGAGCGGGCTGGTGTTGGACAACCAGGGCGGGTGCTGGTGGGTACAGGGGTATAATAGGGAGGTGGAAAGTCATTATCATAAATCATCCCAGTCTACTTGCCTTAGCTTTCTTGGTTTCTTCAAAGTCCTGTAACTTCTTTCTACATTCTTCCAATAAAGCTTCACTCAACGTGCCTTTTTAAGGGAAATCTTCTACTGTTGTGCCAGAGGGTACTGCCATGAGAATTGTCCTTGGCCGTTTGATATCGGATCCTGTCAGCAGGTTGGACACACACACTACACACCACACACACACACAACACACACACACCGACACACACCACACACACACTACACAACACGACACACACACACACCCACCACAACACACACACAAACACACACACACACACACACCACACCACAACACACCACACACACAACAACACGCTAGCAAATACAAACTGTATTTAGTTAGGAACGTCTTCCTTTCTTCAAATTCAAAAGGAGTCATTTCTTCTCAATCAAAATATTTTGTACCCACACGGTAGTTTCTCCTATGCAAATTTTCGGTTTAAATGTAGGGTTTAAATGTATAGCTGGTTTCTCAATCATAATCAACTGTTTTACCAGCCCACTGATTCATTCATTTTCTTTTACAACATTTGTTGGCACCAATCCCACGCTGCCAGGCTGCCGGACCACATCAATGAATTTATCCCCCTCATCCTAAACTTTTTGCTACCTCTTGTTCAACTGCTCTTTGATTAAATTGGTTTAATAAATGTTTATATTCGCTTCAAGTGTGCTTTTTTACTGAACGTTGACACATTGTGGAGTTCGACATTTCAAAGGGTAACTTGAATCATAAAGCAAATTTTCCAGTTGGTTTTGGTTCAGTAAAACACACCCATCCCTGTACTAATTTCTACAATGTGTACCAATGTGGTATATCTGGTTGACAGCGTTCTAGGTGAATGGATAAGGCGGAGGACACAGGTATGAGTAAAAATCTGAGCTTTACTCAAAATAAGCAATGTTCCAACAAGGATAAATATCCAGAGCACATAAAAGAAACCACTTGACAACGACAATCAAGCACAAAACAAAAGGGGAAGCCAGAGGGTTAAATAAGGAACACTGATTATGGAATGGAAACCAGGTGTGTACAATGAAGACAAAACGAAAATGAAACATGGATCAGTGGTGACTAGAAAGCCGGTGACGTCGACCACCGAACGCCGCCCGAACAAGGASAGGGACCAACTTCAGCGGAAGTTGTGACACTGGTGTTATTTGTAGTAAATCTCGCTTATTTGTGCCTCTGGTCTGGAAACTCAAGTACATATTTTTTGTTATAATATTACAAATTTGCGTATCCGCAATGTTCTGCTGCTGCCAAAAGGATGGAATACAAAGCTGCTTCATGTGGATTCATGTTACCTGATAATATTGCAATGGATGTGAGCAGTAGGCGTTTGACACATTGAAAAGCATAATCGTGTGCAGAGGGTCGAATTCCGGCATATAAACACAGAGTTCGTTACATTGTAGATTAGGGTTGCAGACTTCTTCCAGATATGGAACATAAAATAGGATAAACATTAATCAATGGTGTATCGTTTATTTTTATCTAGTTACGAGATTATTGGGGAAACCAGAAACGCGATGTATATACGATTCGGTGGTACCAAGCTTTCATTGGTTTCATACAAAGAAGATTATAAATCAGAGTCAGGTTCCTTCTTGAGTTTGCCTTGTCACGAGATGATAAATATGTTTTTTTGTTCAAATAACACCCAATAAAACAACACACCCATCTCTCACTTACACCCTTCGCTCTCTTAATAGTCGCCCATTCGGGTGAATACCCGTCACCTCTTCTGGGGTCGGGGTGTCAAAGAATGATTAGGGTCCCAGCGACTAAGGGAAGTGTATTTGCGAACGATAACCCGAGTTTTGTCCATGAGTGTTACAATTATGTGTCATCTTCGGAGCTTGAAACTCACCATGGAATTCCACACTTTTCACGACGTATGTCAGTCAAAAATTTAAACCTCACAAACATCCAATATCGGAGGTCAAAATGTGAACAGGTAAAATCAGGACGAATGAAAATAAGTAGAAAATGTGCTAACTCAATTGAAGGACGGCACAACACGTCTCCCGTCTAAAGTGTGATGAGGTTGTTGTGTCTATGTTTATCTTTGGAAGAAATTGTAGAAATTGAAAACTATGTTCCTCTTCCTCATGTATTAAGAGGAGTTCGCGAGCTCATACGAGCATATTTAAATCTATACGTTAATTAACTAATTAACAGATGACTACCTATACATGGCAGTATTGCTGAATATTAATTAATGTATATTAATGTTAACTTCACAGTAGCTATATGCTCATAATTGACTGTAGCGCATATAAAGCACCCACAAGATACCGGTAGCTGAAAACAAAATCATTGCGGGATGAACGTGTTACGAATTTCCGGGTAAGGACGGTCCATTTAAAAATCATTCCTTCCTCGCCCATTGCCCTGCAGTCATCAGAAGTGTCCACTTAATTTGAGGGCATATGGTGTGTCTTTTAAGTGTTTGGACTGCACCCATGAACATAAGCACAGGAACCAGTTTGGCCTGAGGAAAAGCGAAAGTAAAAGTGTTTCGGTCAGACTTCTTGTCCTCGGATGATGYTGGTTTAGATATTGTTTAATGAAGGGATAGTTGTTTTTTATGACTGTCATACATTGATGCAGATATAAATCAGCTATTTTGATCAGCTACTGACTTTCCTGGGTAAATATAAATACAAATCTGAAGTGGAAGACCATTAAAGGTAAGGGGCTCTATTTTAACAAACCTAACGCAATGMTAAATCTTAGCGCAGCTGCTCTTGTCATTGTCACGAAGCCTACCGTCCCACTCGCGTTAGTAGTTCTGAACGAGTAAGTGTAGGCTATATAGAAATAATGACGCTCAAATTGAAAATCATTAACCGAAATAATGAGGATTTCGATCCGTCTAATTGGGGTGTACATTACATCTCACATACCTGAACCGAAAACCGGTATTGTGCCGAACCCCCCCCCACGTGCCCTTCGCATGTACGCTCACCACACTCAAATCTTCATTGCTTGCTAGTTGAGATTTCTGCTCTTCACTCCGTTTTTAGTTTAGCCTACATTTCACTGATCTTAGTAGCAGAAACCATTTTTATTTGTCCTTCAAGGCAGCTGTCAATGTTCATGTTAGGCTGCTTTTCATTTTTTTTAAATGTTTTATGTCGGTTTGGTCGCGGGGGAGGCACTAGTAATGTCTGCAGTTTTCGGTTTGGCTATTGTAAGAAATTGTATTAGATATTGGTAACTTGTTTTAACAACTTCTCAACATTACCTATAAGTTGACACAACATACACATCCCCTCTTTTTCTTGGACATATGCTGGACACATAGGACATATACACGGCACCCACAATTCCCCTCCCCCATGACAATCACACAGACACACCCAACCCATGGTTGGACCTCAGGACAAAGAACTCTCAGGAACCAATGGAACGTGGACACCAGGCCTGATCAGGACTACCCAAGACCCAGATCGACCAATCGGAAGGCCGGACTCGCAGATCTACCTACTTTGCTTGTTGTCTATATAGT
>NC_036858.1:14970366-15004132 GCF_002910315.2 Salvelinus sp. IW2-2015
GTATTGCTTGCCTACATTTTAACTCCTCCCTCTATGTTTAATATATGACACACAACACATTAATTGATTCCATTTGGTTGCCTATCCAGACGTGAAGTATGTTCTATAGACAGTATTTGATTGTGATTGATGGTGCCACAAAGTATTTGACTTAGTGACAGAAATTAAGGAAATTAGAGGGGGTTCAGATAAGGGCCATTTTCTTTGCCTGCCGAAATTCTAATTTGATAGACTAATAAATTACATAAATTAGCCAAACCGAAAACATGCAGACACATTGACTAGTGCCGTCCCCGCAGACCAAACCGCCATAAACAAAAAATAAAAAATTATAAAGGGTGCAGCCTAACATGAACATTGAAAGCTGCCTTGAAGGACAAATATAAAAAATGGTTTTATGCTACTAAGATTTCAGTGAAAATGTGAGGCTAAACTGAGACGGAGTGGAAGAGCAAGAAGTTCAGACATATGCAAGCAATGAAGATTTGAGTGTTGGTGAGGGCGTAACACGCGAAGGGCAGAGAGGGCGGAGAAACATTTAAGAACAACTACTTGTCGAATAAGACATGGGAGAGATGACGAATTTTGGCAAAGAGATTTATTTCTAGACTAATAAATGGCCAGACGGAAGCCACTCCTCAGTGATTGGCAGTGATTATGGTTTAGCCTGGCACACCTSTATTTGGGGAGTTTCTCCCATTCTTCTCTGCAGATCCTCTCAAGCTCTGTCAGGTTGGTTGGGGAGCAMCGCTGCACAGCTATTTTCCGGTCTCTCCAGAGATGTTCGATCGGGTTCAAGTCCGGGCTCCGGCTGGGCCACTCGAGGACATTCAGATACTTGTCCCAAAGCCACTCATGCATTGTCTTGGCTGTGTGCTTAGAGTTGTTGTCCTGTTGGAAGGTGAACCTCCACCCCAGTCTGAGGTCCTCATCGCTCTGSAGCAAGTTTTCATCAAGGATCTCTCTGCACTTTGCTCCGTTCATCTTTCCCTCGATCCTGACTAGTCTCCCAGTCCCTGCCGCTGAAAAACATCCCCTCAGCATGACGCTGCCACCACCATGCTTCACAGTAGGGATGATGCCAGGTTTCCTCCAGACGTGACGCTTGGCATTCAGGCTAAAGAGTTCAATCTTGGTTTCACCAGACCAGAGAATCTCCAAGGGGGCTGTCATGTGTCTTTTACTGAGTAGTGGCTTCCGTCTGGCCTCTCTACCATAAAGGCCTGATTGGTGGAATGCTTCAAAGATGGTTGTCCTTCTGGAAGGTTCTTCCATCTCCAAAGAGGTACTCTGGAGCTGTGTCAGAAGAATGATGGAGGCCACTGTTTTTGGGGACCTTCAATGCTGCAGACATATTTTGGTACCCTTCCCCATATCTGTGCCTCGACACAATCGTGTRTTGGAGCTCTATGGACACTTTTTTCGCTTTGTCATTATGGGGTATTGTGTGTAGATTTACGAGAAYAAAAWATGTTKATGTGGAAAAGGGAAAGSGGTCTGAATACTTTTCYAACGCAATGTACATATGAATTGGGTAAAGCAGTCTGTTAACATTATTAAAGTGACTAGTGATTCCKTGTCTATGTACAGTACCAGTCAAAAGTTTGGACAACTACTCATTCAAGAGTTTTTAWTTTTTTGTACMCTTCTCTACATTGTAGAATAATAGTGAAGACATCAACACTATGAAATAACACATATGGAATCATGTAGTAACCAAAAAAGTGTTCAACAAATCAAGATATATTTTATATTTGAGATTCTTCAAAGTAGCCACCCTTTGCCTTGATGACAGCTWTGCACACTCTTGGCATGTTTGCTTATGACCTTATACAGCTGGTTGAGTGTTGTCTTAGTGCCAGCATCGGTTTGTGGTGGTAAATAGAGGGCTACGAATAATATAGATGAGAACTCTCTTGGTAGATATTGTGGTCTTACAAGCTCTATCCATAATGGTACTCTACCTCAGGCGAGCAAACTACCTCAAGACTTTTTTTATATCAGACATCGCGCGCCAGCTGTTGTGACAATAGACACACACTCCCGCCCCTTGTTTTACCAGACGTAGCTTCTCTGTCTGCCGATGCATGGAAAATCCCGCCAGCTCTATATTATCCGTGTCGTCGTTCAGCCATGACTCGGTGAAACATAAGATAATTACAGTTTTAATGTCCCGTTGGAGAGATAATCTTGATCTAGATCATCCATTTTGTTTTCCAATGATTGCACGTTGGCCAATAGAATGGATGGCAGTGGGGGTTTACTCACTCACCTACGAATTCTCAAAAGGTAGCCCAAACCCGCCCCTTTTTTTCTCTGTATTTTCGTCATGCAAATAACGCGATGTGGGCCGTTCCCAAGAAAGCAGTATATCCTTCATGTCGGACTCGTTAAAGAAAAATATTTTCCAGTTCGAGGTGAGTAATAGCTGTTCTGATGTCCAGAAGTTATTTTTTGGTGATAAGAGACGGAAGCAGCAACATTATATACAAAAAATACGTTTTTAAAAGTTACAAAATAAAACAAAAAATATAAAATAGTAGTTGGTTAGGAGCACGTAATATTTAGATTTTATGTGTGAGGCATGTTCTCAATAAGCAAGATATAGTCTAGCCCAATAATGGATTAAATGAGGGAATGTTTCTCCTTATAGTCCAAGGATCTTACAGCCAAAACAATCCAATACTCCATCTAGACATGAATCGATTCTCAATTGGCGTAAGGGTCCAGAAACAAAGCCCTCTATTTTCATATCACATCAAAATAATTTCACAAATACAAAATATACACTTATTGTACACTGTTTTAACTCGTTTTAATGCAGTTGCAGCCGACCAGTATTTTTCAATGACAACACATTTGTGGCATCCCGTCTTTCCGTTTACACACAGGTGTTCGGAGACGCATATAGCTAATTAGCACAGGTAGTCCGTCTTCATCTGTTTTCCGCTAACATGCTGTAACATGGAAATATGGCCGCGTTGGAACCCTGAACCTAACCCTATAAAGGTGGGTAGTAATTTAACCTTTTATTTTTTGTCGCGTGACATGACAGATATGTTTCCAAAACTATACTGAAAACAATGCACATTAACATTTAGAGCAAGTTGGTTGGATCTTAAAGGGAAGATTGCAGAATAAGGTTACTGTTTAACATTCTGATTTGTTTCATCCTTCCCAAACTAAAAGTCCCAAATATGACATATCACTTTACATTTCTATTTTGGAGAATTAGCATTCGGAAAAAGTGAAGTTAAGAAGAGCACCTACACCAAACAGGAGTGAAGCCACTGTCATATAAGATTGAAGACCCACATCATACTGAGTCCTAATGTTTTTGAAAAATATATTTTGGGCACTTTGAATGAAGCCATCATCCTGACCATATCCTGCCAATTTATTTTATTCTCCATGGCCTAAAAAAACAAAACACTTATACAGCTTTTAGCATAGCCCCTTTCACACCCCTGCTGGCTTGCCCCTACTGCGCTAACCACTAGCAAGCTTTTAAACACATTCACTTATTAGCAGTTCACAGCATTTTCTCATACTTTTACACAAAGTCAAGATAAACCTTTAACATTTTAGTAGACATTGAATGTCTATAACCAAATTTGCTTAAAAACTCTGTCGTTGGAGCCGATCGTACCTATGGCTAGCACATGCTAGTCTGAAGAATAATTCTGGCAGCAGTAAATCCAGGTATAATGGCGCTAACTAACATCCTGCAAGCTATATCGCCAATAAAGATCAGGGCAGTTCCGGGAGCACGTGATGCCGCGAGCTGAGCAGACGTTGACAAACCGAGCTCTTCAAAGTAATATTTCATTATTACCTAAATAACAACGTTGAAACAATATTCTAACATCGGCTGATAAATTGTCAAGTACTAACCTTCCCAAAGAGCATGGACCTACCGACGAGAGGCAAGAAGGACGACCAAAACGTTGTTGATTCCCAAGATAACGCTACAGCTAGCAAATTAGCATTAGCCCTCATAACTCAGACGACAGATCCAGACTGTTGCTCTCAGGCAGCCTCTTGCGAGGCCTGCCGACATGTACTCCTCTCCATTCCAGGAAATTGCTTATGATTACGGTACAATGGTCTTTCTCTGAAAATTGACAAGAAATCGTCTGAAKTCCATTCTTCCATTGACGACCTGAAATCCTCCATGAATGAWCRCCTTTTAAGAACGACTGAGGTTGAGTTGCGCATTAACACAGTTGAAGATACCATCACTRGACATGACCAGGTTRTGATATAACTGCAGAAGGACAATGCCTACCTCAAAAACAAGGTAGACCAGATGGAGAACCAGAGCAGACGTAGTAATATCCGTGTGGTGGMATTGAAAGAGGACAGCGAGGGCTGTGACCCGGTCCYTTTCTTCACTCAATGGRTCCCAGATGTCCTAGGGATAATCAACCTCACCAAGCCGCTGGAAATCAAACGCGCCCACAGAACATCAGCGCCGAAACCCCGGCCAGATGAGCCCCCACGGGCCGTCCTGATCAGGTTCCTCCGTTTCCAGGACAGAGAGAAGGTACTGCAACTCGCAAGAGCCAAAGGGGACATCACCATCGATGGCAAGAGGGTCAGCCTTTTCCCGGATATGAGCGCGGATCTCACCAGACGTCGCAAGCAGTTCAGACCTGCCGCCAAAGCACTGAAGGAGAAGAACATCACCGGCGACCTCATCCACCCTGCGCGGATGAAAGTTCAGTACAAAGGCCGAAGCCATCTCTTCAACACACCGGGAGAAGTGTTCACTTTTCTCAAAGAACTGAACCGCGTCTGAACCAGGATGGTCTCTCTGGGGGATAAGATGCAGTTTGTTTGTTTTCTCATATCCGGGCTGTCCTGGGACTGAACTGCTGGTGTCTTCTTGGAATTTGGATCCGTTTACCCCGCTATCCGGTCGCTATAATTGATTTGTACATTTTCAACTAACCGTTTTTTTCACAGGGTGACTTCTATTACATTTKCAGGAGAGTATATTTTGGTTTAGTCAATATCCACTGGGCGAAGCAAATTAGTGGGCTTAGGCCCACTGCTTTCCCCCCRATTTYTGTTTCTCCTCTCCTGAAAAGAGACTCAAGCAGCCCTTACTGTGGGCAGTAAATATTCAGCCATAAATGTCTATTCACAACGTTTGTTTTCAACTTAGAGAACTCGCAGGTTTTAGTTTACGCCAAGGTTTAGCTAGTAAGAGCAAGATGGAAAGCGAGCAACAACGTATCTCTACAAGTGTATTCATGTTTGATTGTTGGGATTGTTGTTTTAGTCTGACAATCGGGGTGGGTGGGGTGTCTGTTTTTTCTTATTTTTCTATGTTTATTGTTGTTTCCTTCGTAAAGAGACACATAGGTCACTTCTGTGGCCATTTCCTGACTATTTACATATGAGAGATTTCCATTCGGTTACATATTTGAAACCCAACCTATGCTTAATCCACAAAAATATGTCACATTCAACGTAAAAGTTCTTAACAGCCCGATTTAAAAGGAAAATAGTCTGGGCCTCCCAAATAGTCTGGTCTAAGGCACTGCATCGCAGTGCTAGCTGTGCCACCAGAAACTCTGGGTTCGAGCTCTGTTGCAGCCGGCCGCGACCGGGATGTCCATGGGGCGACGCACAATTGGCCTAGCGTCGTCCGGGTTAGGGAGGGTTTGGCTGGTAGGGATATCCTTGTCTCATCGCGCACTAGCGACTCCTGTGGTGGGCCGGGTGCAGTGCGTGCTGACCAGGTCGCTACGTGTACAGTGTTTCCTCTGACACATTGGTGCAGCTGGCTTCCGGGTTGGATGCGCGCTGTGTTAAGAAGCAGTTGCGTTATGTTTCGGAGGACGTGTGGCTCTTGACCTTCATCTCTCCCGAGCCCGTATGGGAGTTGTAGCAATGAGACAAGATAGTAACTACTAAAAATTGGATACCACGAAAAAGGGGGGTAATTTTATTTTTATTTTTAAGGAAA
Source organism: Salvelinus sp. IW2-2015 (assembly GCF_002910315.2). Classification (NCBI taxonomy): domain Eukaryota; kingdom Metazoa; phylum Chordata; class Actinopteri; order Salmoniformes; family Salmonidae; genus Salvelinus; species Salvelinus sp. IW2-2015. The sequence continues at coordinate 14,976,344 of NC_036858.1, forward strand.
TTAGTCTATACATACCTTAAGAAATTAAAGGCTGACATTGTGTTTTTACAAGAAACACATCTTACAGCCAGTGAACACAAGAAATTGAAGAGGGAATGTGTAGGACACGTTTTTGCGTCCTCTTTTAACTCCAAAGCAAGAGGACCTGCAATTTTGKTAAGTAGACACATCCCCTTCTGCGTCAACAACACCATCTCTGATCCCTCGGGCAGGTTTGTTTTGGTGCAGGGGCATATGTTTTCGGAGTCTTGGACCCTATTGAATATTTATGCTCCTAACTTCGATGARCATATGTTTATGCAGAATGTCTTCRTTCAGGTTGCTCAAGCACCACCAGGATGGCTACTGGTTGGAGGAGATTTACATTTTTGTTTAGATACAGTTCTTGAAAGGTCCTCTGATAAACCCTCACTTCTTACCAAAGCCGGCAAGCTCACCATGTCATTCATGAAAGATCTCAATTTACTCGACATCTGGAGACATTTGCACCCACAGGATAGGGACTACTCTTTTTAGTCACACCCACACAACACACACGCATAGATAACTTTTTACTATCGACCCAACTGTTTCATAGAGTGTTAGATATCGAGTATCTCCCCAGATTGCTTATTGACCATTCTCCTCTGGTATTATCAATCTCCATTCCTACCAAGGTAAATAGAGCATATAGATGGAGACTAAATTCTACACTCCTAAAGCAACCTGAATTTTGTGCATTCATCAAAGAGCAGATCAATATTTTTACTTTGACAAACAAACCCTCAGTTTCATTCTTTGGGACACATTGAAYGCCTATCTGAGGGGACAGATCATTTCCTATACTAAAGGGTTGAAGAGAAAACACGGTGCGGAACTGAATGCCCTTGAATCTGAAATCTCTGAGCTAGAGAGAACCTACRAAAGAGGCCCGACTAAAGATCTATACAGGCTTTTGGTAAATAAAAAACTGAAATATAATATTCTGAACACATATCAAGCTGAGAGGGCCATCACTAAATCAAAACAGCGTTATTACGAGCTTGGAGAGAAAGCTCACAAAGTATTGGCATGGCAACTGAAAGCAGAGGAAAGTAAGAGGACAATTAATMCTATAGAAACTCTTACTAATGAGATATCTTTCGACCCTACTGAAATTAATGATACTTTTAAGAAATACTACGAAGACCTCTACACTTCCCATTCAAGCGATGATCTATCAGAGATCGACTCATTTCTCTCCTCTCTCAACCTCCCATGCCTGTCAGAGGAAGACAGAGAGCGCCTGAGTGAACACTTCTCAGTTCCTGAATTGCTGGAGGCCATTAAATCCTTACCTTCTAATAAATCTCCAGTGGAGGATGGCTTCCCTCCAGAGTTAGCTACCTACAACTACGCAACTTTATTAGGGTGACTCTCAAGGGACAATGGAACCTACCTAAGATGTCACCTATTGAACAACTCTGCCACGCAGACCAACCACTGTTCAAGACCATTTCCCGTGTTTACGATGCTCATATATTAAGACTAACACTGCCTGAGCTAGATAAACCCCAACTTAGATGGGAAAAAGGGTCTATGGAGGGTCTATGGAGTGACCTATGCAGGGATGGTGTTACATCCACATTGAACTCCAGATATAGACTGATCCAGTTTAATTTCCTCCATCAGCTCTATATCACCCCATCTAGACTGCACAAGTTCAACCCTGGTATCTCCTCCCTATGTTTTAGATGTGGCTCAGATGAAGGAACATTCCTCCATTCCACTTGGCAGTGGTCAAAACTACACGGTTTCTGGCAGGGGGTATGCGATACCATATCCTCAATTCACGGGGTTGCATTCCCTTTAGACCCGGAGGTCTGTCTCCTGGGTAAATTTACTAACTCCAATCTTAGGCAAAGCCATACTATAAAGCTAACAGAAATATTGCTAGCGATTGCCAAGAAATGTATTGTCTTGAAATGGAAATCGGATTCCTCCCTGCCAGTTGCAGTGTGGCTATTGGAAGTTAATAGTTGTATCCCACTGGAGAAAATCACTTACTGCTTGAGGAATAAGTTAGAGACATTTTACAGAATTTGGCAACCTTTTATTGACTATATGGAGAATCTCCCCTCCCCTCACATCACATTGATTGAATCTCTATATAATCCTTATATAATGTTTCACATGTAATGTATAGTATGTAGCTTACGGCAGGTGACCATATGATCCAATGTCTCATTATTATTATTTTCTATTTTACTCTTTATTATGACTTATTTATTGTATGTTTGTAAATATAATTATTATAATTATACTTTTTAATTTTTAATTTTCCCATGATGTCAAGCAAAGAGGCACTGAGTTTGAAGGTAGGCCTTGAAATACATCCACAGGTACACCTCCAATTGACTCAAATGATATCAGAAGCTTCTAAAGCCATTACATAATTTTCTGGAATTTTCCAAGCTTTTTATTAAAGGCACAGTCAACTTAGTGTATATCAACTTCTGTCCCACTGGAATTGTGATACAGTGAATTGTAAGTGAAATAATCTGTAAACAATTGTTGGAAAAATTACTTGTGTCATGCACAAAGTAGATGTCCTAACTAACTTGCCAAAACTATAGTTTGTTAACAAGAAATTTGTGGAGTGGTTGAAAAACGAGTTTTGATGACTCCAACCTAAGTGTATGTTAACTTCCGACTTCAATTGTATGTATGGCAGGACCAAATCGGAGAGCTAGGTAGGAGTAAGCCCATGTAATCCTTTGTAGGTTAGCAGTAAAACCTTGAAATCAGCCCTAGCCTTAACAGGAAGCCAGTGTAGGGAGGCATGCACTGAAGTAATATGATCACATTTTTGGGTTCTAGTCAAGATTCTAGCAGCCATGTTTAGCACTAACTGAAGTTTATTTAGTCCTTTATCCAGGTAGCCAGATAGTAGAGCATTGCAGTAGTCTAATCTAGGAGTGACAAAGCATGGAATAGCTTTTCTGCATAATTTTTGGGCAAAACGTTTCTGATCTTTGCAATGTTACAAAAATGGAAAAAAGCTGTCCTTGAAATATTTTATTTTGATATGTTCATCAAAAGAGAGGTCCTTCACAGTTTTATTTGAGATGACTGTACAATCATCAAGATTAATTGTAAGAACCAACAGCAGATCTCTCTCTCTGTTTTGTCTGAGTTTAAAAGTAAAACATTTGCCACCATGTATGAAACACAGGCTTCCAGGCAAGGCAATTTTGGGGCTTCTCCATGTTTCATCGAAATGTACAGCTGTGTGTCGTCCGACATTTCAGTTAAATTTGACAGTGTGTTTCTGAATGACATCACCAAGAGGTACAATATATAGTGAAAACAATAGTGGTCCTAAAATGGAACCTTGAGGAACGCCGAAACTTACAATTGATTTGTCAAAGGATTAACCATCCATGATATGTTTCTGACAGATAAGATCAAACCAGGCTAGAACGTGTCCGTGTATTGTCTCCAAAAGAATGTGGTGATCGATGGTGTCAAAAGCAGCACTAAGGTCTAGGAGCACGAGGACAGATGCAGGAGCCTTGGTCTGACGCCATTAAACGGTAATTTACCGTCTTCACAAGTGCAGTCCCAGTGCTATGATGGGGTCTAAAACCAGACTGAAGAATTTCCTATACATTAATTGTCTTTAGGAATGCAGTGAGTTGCTGCGCAACAGCTTTTTCAAACATTTGAGAGGAATGGGAGATTTGATATAGGCCAATAATTTTTTTTACATTTTCCAGGTCAAGGTTTGTCTTTTTCAAGAGTCTTTATTACTGCCACTTTTAGTGAGTTTGGTACATCCATGTGAGTGGGCCAGTTCGTTTTGCATGGACCGGTCCACTTAGATTGCTTTCCATCTTCATTTTTTATAATCTTCTAGCAGTATAACATGACTGAAGTGCCAGGGGTTCCCCTGACCTAGTCTGCTTTGGGCAGACTCTCTTCCCAATATTCTTGCATTTCGACGAAAAACATGCCTGCTGGTAAACAGTGCACTGCCACCATCAGGCAATGTATTGTTGGAACAAAACATTAGGAACACCTTCGTAATATTGAGTTCCAACCCCTTTTCCCCTCAGAACAGCCTCAATTAGTCAGGGCATGGACTACAATGTGTCAAAAGCGTTCCACAGGGATGCTGGCCCTTGTTGACTCCAATGCTTCCCACAGTGTCAAGTTAGCTGGATGTCCTTTGGGTGGTGGACCGTTGTTGATACACACGGGAAACTGTTGAGCGTGACAAATCCAGCAGCTTTGCAGTTCTTGACACACTCAACCCGGTGCACCTGGCACCAACTACCATACCCTGTTCAAAGGGACTTAAATCTTTTGTCTTGGCCATTCATCCTCTGAATGGTTCTTCTTCTTCGGCAGATCGTATACAACTTAAAGGTGCCTACACTGCCACCTACTGTACTAAAGTGTGAGGCCAGTCACAGCCTACCTACATTACATTCTCTTCATTATTCCTGTTCCTAAAAGGAAAACATTTTCGCCATCAACTAACCCTACACCTATATACCACAAATCTCATACACCCAGGTACAGCTCTGCAGCTGCCACCTACACTCATTAAAACCCCACTACCCCATTCCACTACTTTGACCTTATCTACTCCTGTACCATGCCAATGGCCTGGAAAGACGGGACACCACCCCTCAACACACCCTATAACTCTTCTGAAGTCAAATCTCGTATACCCAAATACTTCTCTGCATCAGCCACCATAACATCTATTCTTTGTGATTTACGTTCCATTTCTGAGGTACAGTTAATAGCAAGTGCTATGAATGCTAAGAAGCCATCCTTACTGAAGCATTTCTCACCCTTTGCCCTATCCCTCTGTGCTGGCACAAATCTACTGCTCACTGGGATCCTCTCAGGATCCATCACCCTTGACCCTTCCTCCTCCACTTTCTTCACTGCATCAGCATACGACACGCTCTGCACTACTCTGACTCTGGCCACTTCAACCTGCCCATCTCACACTGGACACTTCCGATCCCCAGCAACATGAGCACCCCTACAGTTGACACACACAACTTTATCCACCGAAACTACACAATCCTCTGTCCCATGCCCTTCTGCACACTTCCCACATCTTGGAATCTCCTTCCCACACTGCTGCAACATGACCATAAACGTTGCACCTGAAACAGTGCAGTGGATTCTGCACAAAAGCAGGATAACTTCTTATGGGGGGCAGTATTTGTAAGTTTGGATGAATGAGGTGCCCAATGTAAACTGCCTGTTACTCAGGCCCAGAAGCTAGGATATGCAAATAATTGGTAGTATTGGATAGAAAAATAAAATAATGTCTGTGAGTATAACAGAACTGATATGGCAGGCGAAAACCCGAGGACAATTTTATTTTTCAGCTCACCACTGATTACTATTGCTGTCTATGGGAATATAAAAGGAATACCTCCCAGAATGCAGTTTCTAGGGCTTCCACTAGATGTCAACAGTCTTTAGAAAGAATTTCAGGCTTGTTTTTTGATAAATGAGCTAGAATTTGTAGTTTTTGTAAGTGGCTCCCATTTTGGCTGTAGTGTTTGTTGCGCGTTCCGGTGAGTGGGCGCACTTCGCTATTTATCTCCGGTAATGACAATACTATTCTCTGTCTTAAATTGTATCGTTTATTTACATATTAGGGTACCTGATGTTTGATTAGAAATGTTGTTTGACTTGTTTGGAAGAAGTATATTGGTAACGTTTGGGATTCTTTTTGTATGCATTTTGAACGAGGGAAACCGGTGGATTATTGAATGAAGCGCGGCAACTAAACTGACCTTTTTGGGATATAAAGAAGGACTTTATCGAACAAAACAAACATTTGTGATGTAGCTGGGACCTTTTGGATTGCCAACAGAGGAAGATCTTCAAAGGTAAGTGATTTATTTTATCGCTATTTCTGACTTTAGTTATGCCTCTCCCTGGTTGGAAACGACCATTTGTGATGTAGCTGGGACCTTTTGAGATTTCCATACCCAACTACAACATTTTCCGTCAAGATAGAACTGCCAAAGGGGGAGGAGTTGCAATCTACTGCAGAGATAGCCTGCAAAGTTCTGTCATACTTTCCAGGTCTATACCCAAACAGTTTGAACTTCTAATTAAAATTAATCTCTCCAGAAATAAGTCTCTCACTGTTGCCGCCTGCTATCGACGCCCCTCCGCTCCCAGCTGTGCCCTGGACACCATTTGTGAATTGATCGCCCCCCCCATCTAGCTTCAGAGTTCGTTTTGTTAGGTGACCTAAACTGGGATATGCTTAACACCCCGGCAGTCCTACATTCTAAGCTAGATGCCCTCAATCTCACACAAATCATCAAGGAACCCACCAGGTACAACCCCACATCCGTAAACATGGGCACCCTCATAGACATTATCCTGACCAACTTGCCATCCAAATACACCTCTGTTGTTTTCAATCAGGATCTCAGCGATCACTGCCTCATTGCCTGTATCCGCTATGGGTCCGCGGTCAAACGACCACCCCTCATCACTGTCAAATGCGCCCTAAAACACTTCTGTGAGCAGGCCTTTCTAATCGACCTGGCCCGGGTATCCTGGAAGGATATTGACTCATGTCCCGTCAGTCGAGGGATGCCTGGTCATTCTTTAAAAAGTAATTTCCTCACCATCTTAGCATAAGCATGCCCCCGTTCACAAAAATGCAGAACTAAAAACAGAATAGCCCTTGGTTCACCCAACTGACTTGCCCTCGACCAGCACAAAACATCCTGTGTGGCGGACTGCAATAGCATCGAATAGTCCCCGCATATTTGAACTGTTCAGGGAATCAGGAACTCAACACACGCAAGTCAGTCAGAAGCAAAGGCTAGCTTTTTCCAAGCAGAAATTTGCATTCTGTTAAACTCCAAAAAGTTTTGGGAACTAAAGTCCATGCGAGAACAAGAGCACCCCTCCCAGGTGCCCCACTGCCACTGAGGCAGTAACACCGTCCCACCGGAATAAAATCCTGATAATTCAAATATTGCAATAAGGCATTTCTCAACGGCTGGCCCATGCCTTCCTCCTGGCTACTCCATACCCGGCCAACAGCTCCACCCCCCCCCCCCCCCCCCCCCCCCCCCCCCCCCCCCCCCCCCCCCCCCCCCCCCCCACCGCAAGCTACTCGCCCAAGCCTCCCACAGCTTCTCCTTCACCCAAAATCAGATAGCAGATGCTCTGAAAGAGCTGCAAAACCTGGACCGCGTACAAATCAGCGTGGGCTAGACGAATTCTGGACCCTCTCTTTCTAAACTATCCACCGCCATTGTTGCAACGCCTATTACCAGCCTGTTCAACCTCTCCTTCGTATCATCTGAGATCCCCAAGGATTGGAAAGCTGCCGCGGTCATCCCCCTCTTCAAAGGGGGAGACACCCTGGACCCAAACTGTTACAGACCTATATCCATCCTGCCCTGCCTATCTAAAGTCTTCGAAAGCCAAGTTAATAAACAGATCACTAACCATTTCGAATCCCACCGTACCTTCTCCGCTGTGCAATCCGGTTTCCGAGCCGGTCACGAGTGCACCTCAGCCACGCTCAAGGTACTAAACGATATCATAACCGCCATCGATAAAAGACAGTACTGTGCAGCTGTCTTCATCGACCTGGCCAAGGCTTTCGACTCTGTCAATCACCGTATTCTTATTGGCAGACTCAATAGCCTTGGTTTTTCTAATGACTGCCTCGCCTGGTTCACCAACTACTTTGCAGACAGAGTTCAGTGTGTCAAATCGGAGGGCCTGTTGTCCGGACCTCTGGCAGTCTCTATGGGGGTACCACAGGGTTCAATTCTCGGGCCGACTCTTTTCTCTCTATATATCAATGATGTCGCTCTTGCTGCGGGCGATTCCCTGATCCACCTCTACGCAGACGACACCATTCTGTATACTTATGGCCCTTCCTTGGACACTGTGCTAACTAACCTGCAAACGAGCTTCAATGCCATACAACACTCCTTCCGTGGTCTCCAACTGCTCTTAAACGCTAGTAAAACCAAATGCATGCTTTTCAACCGTTCGCTGCCCGCACCCGCCCGCCCGACTAGCATCACCACCCTGGACGGTTCCGACCTAGAATATGTGGACAACTATAAATACCTAGGTGTCTGGTTAGACTGTAAACTCTCCTTCCAGACTCATATTAAACATCTCCAATCCAAAATCAAATCTAGAATCGGCTTTCTATTTCGCAACAAAGCCTCCTTCACTCACGCCGACAAACTTACCCTATTAAAACTGACTATACCGATCCTCGACTTCGGCGATGTCATCTACAAAATAGCTTCCAATACTCTACTCAGCAAACTGGATGCAGTCTATCACAGTGCCATCCGTTTTGTTACCAAATCACCTTATACCACCCACCACTGCGACCTGTATGGCTGGCCCTCGCTACATATTCGTCGCCAGACCCACTGGCTCTAGGTCATCTATAAGGCGGAGCTTTACCTAGTATAGACTTATCTCAGTTCACTGGTCACGATAACAACACCCACACGTAGCACACGTTCCAGCAGGTATATCTCACTGATCATCCCCAAAGCCAACACCTCATTTGGCCGCCTTTCCTTCCAGTTCTCTGCTGCCAGTGACTGGAANGATCATCCCCAAAGCCAACACCTCATTTGGCCGCCTTTCCTTCCAGTTCTCTGCTGCCAGTGACTGGAAAGAATTGCAAGAATCGCTGAAGTTGGAGACTTTTATTTCCCTCACCAACTTTAAACATCAGCTATCTGAGCAGCTAACCGATTGCTGCAGCTGTACATAGTCCATCTGTAAATAGCCCACCCAATCTACCTACCTCATCCCCATGCTGTTTTTATTTACTTTTCTGCTCTTTTGCACACCAGTATCTCTACTTGCACATCATCATCTGCTCATTTATCACTCCAGTTTTAATCTGCTAAATTGGAATTATTCGCTCCTTTGGCCTATTTATTGCCTACCTCATGCCTTTTGCACACACTGTATATAGACTTTATTTTTTTTCTACTGTGTCATTGACTTGTTTGTGTTATTAGCTTGTTTATTCCATGTGTAACTCTGTGTTGTTGTCTGTGTCACACTGCTTTGCTTTATCTTGGCCAGGTCGCAGTTGTAAATGAGAACTTGTTCTCAACTAGCTTACCTGGTTAAATAAAGGTGAAATAAAATAAAAAATAAACATTTTGGATTGCCAACAGAGGAAGATCTTCAAAGGTAAGTGATTTATTTTATCGCTATTTCTGACTTTCGTTACGCCTCTGCCTGGTTGGAAAATGTTTTTAATGCTTTTGTACGAGGGGCGCTGTCCTCAGATAATTGCATGGTTTACTTTCGCCGTAAAGCCTTTTTGAAATCTGACAAAGCGGCTGGATTAACAAGAAATTAAGCTTTTAACCGATGTATAACACTTGTATTTTCATGAATGTTTAATAATACGAATGTTGTATTTTTGAATTTCAAGCTCTGCAATTTTACCGGATGTTGTCAAGGCCGGGCGCTAGCGGTATGCCTTTCCCAAAGAGGATAACTGATATATCCTAACATGACTTTGTCTGGTAGAGACACTGAATCAAAATTCAAAAGGCCTGACAATGACCCCACTGTTTTACCATGCTCCCCACCGGTTCTGCGTCGCACCAAACGACGGGCGTCACAAAATCAGTAATTTTCAACTTCCATTGCTCCACCTCCACACTTAACCCTACCCCAGAAATAATTTAATGGTGCCCTGTTCCTAAAAGCAAATCAAGAAACAGATCTTGACCCAGGTTGCGTGACGCTGAGTGCCTGCTCCCTCTGGTCAGAAGAAACACAAACAAATATCACAAGTCCACCACAGGTTACCTTCACTGATTCAACTGCCCTCAACTCCTTTTTCACCCACCCTGAAACCACAAATGGATCCACCAAAAGGCAAGGGTCATCATTCTCCACAAATGTCATTCCTATTGGTACAGATTCTTCTTTATCATGTCTGACACCATTCTTACTCAACACATCTTTGCACTACATTCAGCGCTTCTCCTTCCTCACTGTCTATAATCACATCTATCTCAGTTCACCACGCTCTTGCCTCGTCTTCATCCGCTGCATTGCTTGCAGAGCACGCACTGATGGCGTTTCTCCAAAACCCCAACCTTCTGTTCCTTAGCTCAATTTACAAGTCTGGCTATCTCTGACCTCTCACTGTTTCCTTCACGACCACACCTGCTCAACTGAACACTTACGACCTTGCTCCAGCCACTGCAATCATGTTAGTAAAACCCTAGCTCACGATCCATGTCTCAAGGCTTAACAATCCTGATATGAACCTGTCTCCTCCGCTTAATCTACACTGACTGAAGTGGATTTAACAGGTGGGATCGGTAAGGGATTATAGCTTTCTCCTGGATTCACTTGATCAGTCTATGTTTTGTACACTCCTTTAGATGGAATATCAGCAATCTACATTAGATTTGTGGAATATATATCATGCAACCAGTCCTTTTAACAAAACTCACCCGACCCAGAAGATTCTATCATCAATAGGCGCTAAAGGTAGTTAGCATCTGAATGGTCTAGATATAGCCTAGGCCTACCAATGATATGGTGTTATAGGACGGAATAACTTGAATATATTTGGAGGAGTGTGTCTTTTGTAGCCGGACAAGAGGCGCTCTTTGGAAATGGGGATGGATACAAGCCGAATAGAGTATCCTGCACTGAAGGACAAAATAAATAGCCTCCATTGAGAGGAGGGGAGGCTATGCTTGGTTTTTAATAAATGTTTTATTAAAAACATTTGTTTTTTTAAATGTTTCTAAATAAGAGGTTTACTGGTACAKAATGCACATCCCTCTTGTTCCATGGGCAAATGGCCACTGTACGWCACAGCTGGATAGGCTGCGRTTCCGCTGTCAAAATCCATGCCATAATAACAAACGCGTTGCTTCTAAGAGACCAGGTTTTGGTTGGTCTTAAATATCCCACCAGCGCTGCCTGAAATTGGCACTTTGGCGCACATTTTTAACAACACACCTCAGATATTTCCACCACTCACACCTCAGCGCAAGCGAGTTCATATAAGASAGGTAAATGACCAATTCTGGTGCTAAGGTTTGAAAACAGAAGTGCCAGCTTTAACAGGTCGAAATTGCAAATGAGCATGCGTAACATAGAGCCCATGTCACACACTGGCCTTTGTTATCTTTATTTTCTTTATTAGTTTAGTTAGGTCAGGGTGTGACATGGGGGATGTTTGTGTGTTTTGTCTAGTTTAGGGTGTGTGTATTGTTTAGGGGGTTTTGTAGAGTGTATGGGGTTGTGTTCAGTGTAGGTGTTTAGGAAAGTCTATGGTTGCCTGAATTGGTTCTCAATTAGAGACAGCTGTCATTAGTTGTCATATTTAGGCAGCCATAGGCAGTAGGTAGGTTGTGGGTAATTGTCTATGTGTAAGTTGCCAGTGTCTGCACTTATTGTTTGAATAGCTTCACGGTCGTCTGTTTGTTGTTTTGTTTAGTTTGTATAGTGTTCGTTTCGTTTTCGTCTTCTTATAAATAAAGAAGTATGTATTGTTATCACGCTGCGCCTTGGTCCTCTCTACAAAGTTACGACGATCGTGACAGCCCAAGAAGTCTTACTTTCAATTTCCAAAAATAAACACAACATTCCAATTTCAATACACGTGTTTTACTTGGAAGGGGAAAATATAACAAAAACAATACTACTAAGTAACTGATAGGTGAAAATTATCTGTTAATTGAATGATTCGAATATTCCGCCCTGACACATATACTGTAATTGTATGGAATTGATTAGAATGTATAAAATCATAATCAATAAATGTGTCGTCCTAGTCAGAATTAGGGTAAAGACAATATGTCTTTATGGTATTTTAAACACAGACTGTCTGAGCTTGGTGCTGACCTGACTAGAGATTTGGGAGAGAACGGGGAGTACGTCTCAAGGACAAGGTCACTAATCTCTGTCGGCTGGGTAGCAGGACATGTGTGTGCGTCTGTATGTGTGTGCGTCTGTTTGTGTGTATGTGTGGGCGTGAGAAGTCAGTATAAAATGTATTGTTTTGTATTCTTGACTTTAGAACCTTCTCTGAATAAACTGTACTAACCTTTTGTATAAGCTGAGTCTTTGACTAATTATTATTATACCCATGGTCTTACAAACCTCGGGAATTGGTCAGAGCTATTGATTGTTATTATCATTGGGATTGGAAATTCTCTTATCAGTAACCTAATGATGTCTGTAGTAATGGTTTCAAACCTTTTTTTATGCAGGCAAAATGGCAGAGTCCAGTGTTCATAGTAAGTCAACATGTTACTTTCTCAGATGGCATTGGTTGTTTTTCTTGCTTAGATGTACTGGTCTGACATTTCATCAAAATACGTCAGTTATAAAGTTGTAAGCTGTTACAAAAAGTAGCCGAGCTGATACACCACCTTTTTCTACATAAGGTCATGGAATTAACAGTAAAGGTTCCCTCTTTAATATCCTCTTGCAGGTAATCCAAGGATAAGAAAATTCTTCACTGTTGTCAGTGGCAATACCTTGGATTCTCATAAGGACTTTTTGGAACAACTCACCAAGCAACAAGACTTTACTCAAGTGTGGANACGTGTTTTACTTGGAAGGGGAAAATATAACAAAAACAATACTACTAAGTAACTGATAGGTGAAAATGATCTGTTAATTGAATGATTCGAATATTCCGCCCTGAAACATATACTGTAATTGTATGGAACTGATTAGAATGTATAAAATCATAATCAATAAATGTGTCGTCCTCGTCAGAATTAGGGTAAAGACAATATGTCTTTATGGTATTTTAAACACAGACTGTCTGAGCTTGGTGCCGACCTGACTAGAGATTTGGGAGAGAACGGGGAGTACGGCTCAAGGACAAGGTCTCCCTAATCTCTGTCGGCTGGGTAGCAGGACATAGCAGTGTGTGCGTATGGTTGTGTGAATGTGTGTGTGTATGTGTGTGTGTATGGTTGTGTGTGCGTCTGTTTGTGTGTATGTGTGGGCGTGAGAAGTCAGTATAAAATGTATTGTTTTGTATTCTTGACTTTAGAACGTTCTCTGAATAAACTGTACTAACCTTTTGTATAAGCTGAGTCTGACTAATTATTATTATACCCATGGTCTTACACACCTCGGGAATTGGTCAGAGCTATTGATTGATTGTTATTATCATTGGGATTGGAAATTCTCTTATCAGTAACCTAATGATGTCTGTAGTAATGGTTTCAAACCTTTTTTTATGCAGGCAAAATGGCAGAGTCCAGTGTTCATAGTAAGTCAACATGTTACTTTCTCAGATGGCATTGGTTGTTTTTCTTGCTTAGATGTACTGGTCTGACATTTCATCAAAATACGTCAGTTATAAAGTTGTAAGCTGTTACAAAAAGTAGCCGAGCTGATACACCACCTTTTTCTACATAAGGTCATGGAATTAACAGTAAAGGTTCCCTCTTTAATATCCTCTTGCAGGTAATCCAAGGATAAGAAAATTCTTCACTGTTGTCAGTGGCAATACCTTGGATTCTCATAAGGACTTTTTGGAACAACTCACCAAGCAACAAGACTTTACTCAAGTGTGGACCCTGGAGAAGAGTGATGTCATCATAACTTTCTGTCCTATCGTCAGTCGTGCTGGGACTGATATTGAAGCAGCACTGCAGAAGATCCCAAGTAACGAAGCAAAGTTATTGACATATACTGTATATCTGAAATGTTTTATATCAAATCCATGTCAGTGTTGACCTATGTATTCTAACAAGATGCTAATTATCTGAATGCTTTATTTGTTAAATGCTAAACATTGTTTTGTCACTCTCTATACAGCTGGTAAACGTGTTGTTTTGGTGGTGCTGCATCATACCTTCAACCCAGACTGCACAGTACCTGACAGTAGCAGACTGGTGACCAGAGATGATATTCTAACAGTGGACTGTTTGTTCCATGAGAACCAGGGACTACTGAACTGTCCTCGCAATAAAGAAGCAGTCCGTACGATTTGGAGCCATCTGAACATACAGCCAAAGGTAATTCACCCTACCAACAACCTACATGTACTAGTGGTACATTTCTCTCATACTCCCCATGCATACTTTTGTAATGTTTTTTTTATTGACCCATTCAAATGTGTCATATCACCTATACGGTATACAAATATGGAGAAACACAGATTTCACTTAAATGTTTTATTAATCAGGGTCTGATAGTCTTAGAATAATGATTGCTAGTTTAATGTTTGTTTTTGACTGTATTTTATGCCACAAAACAACAGAATAAGAACATCACAGAAAGTTGGCGTGAGCTGACGAAGAGTAAGAAGCAAGTGGGTCCACTGAAAAAAGAACAACGGGAACAAAAATGTCAGCAATGTGTACATAAGGACGGACTACTAAAGCAGATGGATGAACTAAACAGAAAACAAGATGATATGTTAAAAGTGAACGAAAAACAACTAGAAGAGAAGGAGAATCAGATAAAGCAAAGTGACAGACAAACGGAGGTTACAAACAATAAAAACAAAAAACTTGGTGAGACAGATTTTAATAATCACATAATTATTATTTAATCATAACCACTATTACAGAATAATTTTGATAGTACAGTATGAGGAGATGTAACTATCATACATGTAGTATCACCACAGCTGCTTTGCGTTTTTGCCTAACACAGAATTTGCATGTCCTTTGTCATCTCAGAACAACAGGTACTTGATCTGAAGATCGAAGTAGAGAGACTGAGTAGCAAGGTCTCAGCACAGACGACTGGTGAGTCTGATCTATAAAACTTAGTGATTTCTTTCCAAACAAGTGCAGAGACCGTCATTTTGATGTCATATGAATTAAACATTTTAATTACTCTTGTCATTTTTTTGCTGCAAGGACTTGACGAAGAGTTGTAATGTGAATGTTTTACTGATGTTGTCAACCTCGCGAATGCAAACTAATCGTAAAAAGATGTAGCCTACACACAACAGCTAGCCGGACCTCCCAGTTTTCCCCTCGTAGATTTTTATTCCTTCATTACTACTGAAATGTAATTGATGTAGAAATGTTACATGTCTGATTTGCAGGTAGAAATGTTACATGTATAACCTTTAAACGCTTCGAGGGCTTCAGTCTTTCAACTGCAGACTATTTTCACACATGACTTTGTTTGGCACCTCCTTTACTGGGCCTTTTTAACAGTTGTAACTCTTTCATTTAAACGTAATAGGATTGTTCAGCGAAATTATGACCTCAAATATCCTAAACGGTCTATGGACTGATCTTAATCTCTCCTGGACAGATTCTGCGCCTAAACCCGAAGAATCAGTTGACGGGATGGAATGCACAGGATAACGAGCAGCGGTAGATCCTTTGTTTGGGTTTTCGTCACTGATTATTTGGATGTACCAGGATTGGGCGAAGGTGGTGCTTAAACTTTGACTGCTCTGTGCATGTGGAGGGGCGGGGGGGTTTAACAAGTGACATCAATAAGGGATCATAGCTTTCACCTGGATTCACCTGGTCAGTCTATTAATGTTTAGTATACTGACCATTTTATTCCAAAACAGTCATATCGTTGTGATGTGAAACTTCAGACACTTTATGCTGATCAAAATAATGTTTTAGTTTCAAAATGCTAACATAAGCGTTTCTTGGTAGTGACTTTTCTACCAAAACCAAAGTGGGGATTGTAGTCAATCCCCGAGCTGACAAGGTACAAATCTGTCGTTCTACCCCTGAACAAATGCAGATCCTAGGCCGTCATTGTAATTAAGCATTTGTTCTTAACTCATTTGCCTAGTTAAATAAAGGTTAAATAATGTCATACAGTAAATTCTCATGTATTCCCATTTAATCATGTGTTACCCATAAAGAATATATTCTACAGGTACATATAACACAATGTGAATATGGTCATGGACTTGTACCATTTTAAGATGGAAAAAATAATCTGTACATTTGTTTATTGTTGTTCAGTAAACTTTTGTTTTGATCAGAGTTGCACTAATGTGTCATACTCTCCTGATGTCTATGAGGAATGAACTTAAATCTAAAAAAAATGATGTTATCACGTGAGCCTAATCAGCCTTGTCTTTGGATAATAAAATGCATTATGAAATTAAATTGTCTGAGGTCTCATTTTGTTTCTGACTCATACAGGTCCAGCTGTGCAAAGGGGATTTAGCTAGTACTGTCACTGATGTGAACATGATGCATACTTTTCTTAAGAAGAACTTGTACTCAATTTAGTAATAGATGCTGTACAGTAAGTGAATGGGCTTTAGCTCATAACAGCTTTCATGTACCGTAGCGCTATTTCCAACATGCGGAGAAAAGGGAGAGAGAGGAGTGCATTCATATCACCTGACTTAAGGTAGCAGTAAGTGTAAGGGCTCTATTCAATCCACATTGCGGAAGTTCAGCTTTACAGCGTCATTGAAATTGAAAGGGAATGTTCCCGCTTTAGAGGAAACTGCATTCACCTTTAGAGGAAACTGCATTCACCTTTAGAGGAAACTGCATTCACCTTTAGAGGAAACTACATTCACGGTAACCTTTTCATTTCTATCACGGAATCTGTAACCCTTCAACACATAAGTAGTCAACACCCCAAAATATTTATTACAGACACCGTATGCAAAATGCTGTTTAAATGTATTACAAGCAGTGTGATTTTCATGGACACTTCAGTATTGTAGAAATGTTATCTGAGTTGGAGTGAGGTAAGAGGGCATCTCTGTAAATGTAATTTCCCAAATAAGTGAGTTTCAAAAGTATTCGGACAGTGACACATTTGTTGTTGTTTTGGCTCTGTACTCCAGCACTTTGGATTTGAAATGATACAATGACTGAGGTTAAAGTGCAGCCTGTCAACTTTAATTTGAGGGTATTTCCATCCATTTTAGGGGACCAAAAGTATTGGGACAAATTCACTTACTGTATATGTGTATTAAAGTACTCAAAAGTTAAGTATTTGATCCGCGTACGGTTTGTTGAATCAATATCCGTACTCATTTTTCTTACGTCGTCCACAAGATTGAATTAATGAACAGAGATGGTGTGGGCGTAGAGGGGCGGAGAGGGGCTGCAACAGGATACTGTCACATGTGCACCCTCTCCAGCCTCTAGGTCACCAGGCTGATTTTATGGCGCACACCTGTCACCACCGTTACGCGCATAATGACACTCACCTGGACTCCATCACCTTGTGATGCATAGAAATAGTGCACATAGAACAGATTCACCACTTCTTAGATTTGATTCAGATTCCAAGTGATTCATAGTCACGTGTACAGGGTTGCAGGTGTGATTTCAGGGTACAGTGAAAATCTTTAAACTTCGAGCACCGACATGCAGGACTAAGTGAAATAAAATAATGAAAATGGTAATAAAAAACGATTTAAATATAAATAGCACTATGTACATAATAGCAACTGTGGCAATGATGAATAAATAAATGTCCATATGGGTGGAGGCAGAGTAAAGACTGTTGAGGGGGTGGGATGACCATAAGGGGAGCAGCAGCATGACCATTTGGGGGGAGGGGGGAGCAGTAGGAGAAAGAATGTCCATAGGGGGAGTAACAGGGGGAGGGGGAGCAGATAGCTGACTAGTGGTGGTTATTCAGTAGCCTGATGGTCTGAGGATAGAAACTATTGGTCAGTTTTGTTGGTCAGGCAGTGTGCACCCAATGGTGCGTTCGGCTGCATGCATCACCCTCTGAAGAGCCTTGCGGTCCGCAGAGGTGGAGTTGCCGTACCAGGCTGTGATGCAGCCCAGGAGTATGCTCTCGATGGTACTCCTGTAGAACACTGTGAAGTTATTGACCGTCTCCATGGCGGCCCCCGTTGATGAGGATGGGGGCATGTCCAGCCAGGGTCCTCCTGAAGTCCACAATCAGCTCCTTTGTTTTGCTAACTTTGAGGGAGAGGTTGTTTACCTGGCACCACACCGTGGGAGTGCCTACCTCCTCCCTGTAGGCCATCTTGTCATTGTTGGTGATCATACTGTCATGTCATCAGCAAACTTGATGATGGAGGCCACGCAGTCGTGTGTATATAAGGGACTACAGGAGGGGACTGAGGACACACCCTTGTGTATATTTTCCATGCTCTTTCTGTTAAGAACTTTATCCTTGAGTGTGATCATTTCAGTAACTGCTACTTTGCTTTTGCTCTGATGTGATCACCCCATACATTTATAAGAATAAATGTATAAATGAAAGTAATGCTATGTCTGTATGATCTGGTTTCTGAATGGAATACTGTGCTGAGCGTACTTTTAATTAGCCTTTACCAAATTAGTCAGGACAACATGGTGTTGATGTCCTTTAAACTTGAACCGCAATTCTGATTCAACCACAAAGGATTAAAGACCATTAGCCTGTCTTGGGGGGAAGCTAAAAAAGTTGCCAAGGACCATCAGGCCAAACAAGGGCTTGATGCTGCATTATGCTCGCTCCACAGGGAGCAAAGTACTGTACTCTCTATAGTTGTTGTCTCTAATGCTGATACACCTGTATGTAACACATGTTCTGTTGGATGAGCAAGGACTATCAGCTAAATTAAACACAAATGACAAAAGATTACAGTGTGACCTATACACTGCTTTCAGTGTGGCAGTCAGTGAGAAGGTCAGAGGTCGCTCACCTCTGCATACAGCGCAGGAAAACGTGTCCTTCATAACCTGCTGCTGAAGGATTTGCTGGTGGATCCTGGTCAGCTGCTGCACAGATGCCACCACTGCAGGAAGAGAGTCAGCTGCAAGAACCACTTCCTCTATCTTGCTATAAACCTTGAAGGAAAAGGTGTCTTATATGTTTCAAGCAAACCACCAAAGTCCCTGTGCCCAAGGAAGCGAAGGTAACCTGCCTAAATGATTACAGCCCCGTAACACTCACGTCGGTAGCTATCAAGTGCTTTGAAAGGCTGGTCATGGCCCACATCAACAGCATCCTCTCGGATACCCTAGACCCACTCCAATTCGCATACCACCCCAACAGATCCACAGATGACACAATCTCAATCGACACTCCACACTGCACTTTCCCACCTGGACAAAAGAAACACCTATGTATGTGAGAATGCTGTTCATTGACTACAGCTAATCGTTCAACACCATAGTGCCCACGAAGCTCATCACTAAGCTAAGGTCTTTGGGACTAAACACCTCCCTCTGCAACTGGATCCTGGACTTCCTGATGGGCCGCCCCCAGGTGGTAAGGGTAGGCAACAACACATCTGCCACGCTGATCCTCAACACTGGGGTCCCTCAAGGGTGTGTACTTGGTCCCCTCCTGTACTCCCTGTTCACCCACGACTGCGTGGCCAAACACGACTCCAACACCCTCATTAAGTTTGCTGATGACACAACAGTGGTAGGCTTGATCACCGACAACGACGAGACAGCCTGTAGGGAGGAGGTCAGAGAACTGGCAGTGTGGTGCCAGGACATCAACCTCTACCTCAATTTGAGCAAGACAAAGGAGCTGATCGTGGACTACAGGAAAAGGCGGGCCGAACAGTCCCCCATAAACATCAACGGGGCTGTAGGGGAGTGGGTCGAGAATTTCAAGTTCCTTGGTGTCCACATCACCAACGATCTATCATGGTCAAACACACCAAGACAATCGTGAAGAGGGCATGACAAAACCTTTTCCCCCTCAGGAGACTGAAAAGATCTGACATGGGTCCCCAGATCCTCAAAAGGTTCTACAGCTGCACCATCAAGAGCATCCTGACCGGTTGCATCACCGCCTGGTATTGCAACTGCTCGGCATCCGACCGCAAGGCGCTACAAAGGGTAGTGCATATGGCCCAGTACATCACTGGGGCCAAGCTTCCTGCAATCCAGAGCATATATATAATAGAGTTAAGCCCATCAAATTGTCAGAGACTCCAGTCACCCAAGTCATTGACTGTTCTCTCTGCTACCGCACGGCAAGCGGTACCGGAGCGCCTAGTCTAGGTTCAATTGGCTTCTCAACAGCTTCTACCCCCAAGCCATAAGACTGCTGAACAATTAATCAAATGGCCACCGAACTATTACATTGACCCCCCTTCCATTTGTACTGTACACTGCTGCTACTCGCTGTTTATTATCTATGCATAGTCATTTCACCCCTACCTACATGTAGAAATTACATCTAACCTGTACCCCCGCACACTGACTCGGTAACGGTACCCCCTGTATAAAGCATCGTTATTATTATGCTATTGTGTTACTTTTTATTATTTTCTACTTTAGTTTATTTGGTAAATATTTTCTTAACTCTTCTTGAACTGCACTGTTCGTTAAGGGATTGCAAGTAAGCATTTCACGATAAGGTCTACACTTTTCGTATTCGGCGCATGTGACAATGTGTCTTCCTTCCTGCACCTTAAAAGAGATTAAAACAAAAACTTGACATGCATGGCAACATCTCCTGATATCATGTCCTTGTAAATAAAGAAAACAGTAATTCACTGCTACACATCAGCTTGGCAGCAAACTTGCACCTAAACCCAATTTCTCGCACAACCCACGCTTCTTACATCTAAGCTCCATTGCCTTATCCAGACCCCAATATATTTGTATTGATACAATCTAACCTAGACCTTCGATATGACATTGTATTAATTGACCATAGGTTCATGTTTATTTGCAGATAAATCCTTTCCTTACAGTGCCTTGCAAAAGTATTCATCCCCCTTGACGTTTTTCCTATTTTGTTGCATTACAACCTGTAATTTAAATGCATTTATATTTGGATTTCATGTAATGGACATACATAAAATAGTACAAATTGGTGAAGTGAAAAAAATAACTTCAATTGTAAAACGGAAAAGTGGTGCGTGCATATGTATTCACCCCCTTTGCTATAAAGCCCCTAAATAAGATCTGATGCAACCAATTACCTTCAGAAGTCACATAATTAGTTTGGACTTAAATAAAGTGTCACATGATCTCAGTATATATACAGCTGTTCTGAATGGCCCCAGATTCTGCAACACCACTAAGCAAGGGGCACCACCAAGAAAGCGACACCATGAAGACCAAGGAGCTCTCAAAACAGGCCAGGGATAAAGTTGTGGAGAAGTACAGATCAGGGTTGGGTTATTAAAAAAATATCTGAAACTTTGAACATCCCACGGAGCACCATTTAAATCCATTATTAAAAAATTGAAAGACTATGGCACTACAACAAACCTGCCAAGAGAGGGTCGCCCACCAAAACTCACGGACCAGGAAAGGAGTGCATTAATCCGAGAGAACAAAGAGACCAAAGATAACCCTGAAGGAGCTGCAAAGCAGTGAAGATTGGAGTATCTGTCCATAGAACCACTTTAAGCCGTACACTCCACAGAGCTGGGCTTTACGGAAGAGTGGCCAGAAAAAAGCCATTGCTTAAAGAAGAAAATAAGCAAACACGTTTGGTGTTCGCTAAAAGGCATGTGGGAGACTCTCCAAACATATGGAAGAAGGTACTCTGGTCAGATGAGACTAATATTGAGCTTTTGACCATCAAGGAAAATGCTATGTCTGGCGCAAACCCAACACCTCTCATCACCTCGAGAACACCATCCCCACAGGGAAGCATGGTGGTGGCAGCATCGTGCTATGGGGATGTTTTTCATTGGCAGGGAATGGGAAACTGGTCAGAATTGAAGGAATGATGGATGGCGCTAAATACAGTGAAATTCTTGAGGGAAACCTGTTTGTCTTCCAGAGATTTGAGACTGGGATGGAGGTTCATCTTCCAGCAGGACAATGACCCTAAGAATACTGCTAAAGCAACACTCGAGTGGTTCAAGGAGAAACATTTAAATGTCTTGGAATGGCCTAGTCAAAGCCCAGACCTCAATCCAATTGAGAATCTGGGGTATGACTTAAAGATTGCTGTACACCAGCGGAACCCATCCAACTTGAAGGAGCTGTGTCACGTTCTGACCATAGTTCTTGTATGTTTTTCTTGTTTTAGTGTTGCTCAGGAACTTGACTGTGGGATCTCTATCGTTTGTGTCTATGGTCTTTTCTATGTTTGCCTAACTATCGTTCTCACACAGAGAGGTGTCTTTTGGTGTTGTCTCTGATTGGGAATCATATTTAGGTGGCTTGTTTTTGTGTTGGGATTTTGTGGGTGGTTGTTTCTGTCTTTTGTTTTCTCTGCACCCAGATAAGCCTGTATCGGTTTGCAATTTTGTTATTTCGGATTTGTAAGTGTTCACGTTTATTCGTCTTTATTAATATGTTGAGCACCAAACTACGCTGCGTCTTGGTCCGATCCCTGCTACAACCTTCAGACGAAGAGGAAGGCTGCGTTACAGAACACCCCCAACTCGGACCAACAGCGTCGTATATGGGCAGCAGCGACAGCAGCAGCAGCGCCGCATACACAGGACTCCTGGACATGGGAGGAAATTGTGAACGGTTAAAGGACCCTGGGCTAAGGTTGGAGAATATCGCGCTCTCGTAAGAGATGGAGCAGGCTAAACCCGAGCGGTGGTATGAGGAGGCAGCACGGAAGCGTGGCTGAAGCCCGAGAAGAACCCAAAAATTTATTGGGGGGGGGGGGCTAAAGGGGAGTGTGGCGAAGTCAGGTGGAGACTGCGCCAATTCCGGGCTTACCGTGGAGAGCGAGAGTACGGGCAGACACCGTGTTATGCGGAAGAGCGCACAGGTGTCCTGTACGTGTGTATAGCCCGGTGCGGTACATCCCAGCTCCACGTATTGGCCGGGCTAGACTGAGCACATTGAGCCAGGTGCCATGAAGCCGGCTTCAACCATCTGGTCTCCACGTGCGTCTCCTCGGGCCGGTGAAGCATGGCACCAGCCTTACGCATGGTCGCCCCGGTCCGCCAGCACAGTCAGTGCGGTTATTCACCTCCCCACCTGGTCGGGCTACGGGAGCAACCAGGTAAGGTTGGGATCGGTCAAGGGAGCCAGTACGCCTTCACGGTCCGGTATATCCGCACCCTCCTCGCCCAGCCTAGTACCGACCAGTGCCTACACCACGCACCAGGCTTCCTGTGCGTCTCCAGAACTCTGTTCCTCTCCACGCACTCGCCCTGTTGTGCGTGTCTCAGCCCGGTACCACCAGTTCTGGCACCACCACCAAGCTTACTGTGCGTATCCAGACCCTGTACGCACTTTCCTTCTCCCCCACTCGCCCTAAGATGCGTGCCCTCAGCCCGGTACCCCAGTGCCGGTACAGCAACCAGGTGTATAGTGCGCCTCGAGAGTCAGTGTGCCCTGTTCCTGCTCCCCGCACAGCCTTGAGGTGCGTGTCTACAAACCTACCACCAGTTCCGGCACCACGCCACAGGCCTCTGTGCGCCTCAGCAGTCGAGTCCCCAGCTCTGCCCCGCTATTGAGCCATCTGTACTGCCCCGCGCGCGTACCAATCAAAAAAAAAACATCCCACAAAAAAAACTCAAAAAACAAACCACCAATCCTGTCCCATTGCAATACTGTGTTTATGTCGGAAACACGATCCATGCCTGCACTCTAAGACATCCATGAAAGGTACTACCACGAAACAAAAACCCCAACCGACCCGCCCACACAAGCACCACCACAACCCACCCCACCCCCAACCCACACCACACACAACAAAACCACCAACCAAGCACACACGATCTACCGACTGCCTGCGGCACCAACGCCGTCCCCTGAGCTGCCCTCCTGCCCAGCGCCGCCGTTAAACAGTCGAGCTGCCTGCACTCCCAAGCGCGTCAATCTGACCCCCTGCCTGCCCAGCTCGTCTAAGCTTCCTCGCCTAGAGATGTCTACATCCCACATCCATATCCACCCCTACTACCTCTCCACCATGCATTTAAATACCTTTACTTCATTGTCCTAAACGTGCTAGAGCCGTTCCGTCAGTCACCGCTAGACCGATCCGTCAATCAGACGCCGCCAGAGCCGCCAAGTCGCCAGCGCTCAGATCTGCCCCCAGAGCCGCCAGACGCCACCAGGTCAGAGTGCCAAGCGCCAGCCATTCAGTCAGTTACGCAGAGCCTCGCAGCCAGTAGGAAGCTCAGCCTCCGCCCGCTCAGGCTGCAGTAGCCGCCGCGCCATTCAGGAGCTCCTAGAGCCGCCGCTCATCAGGACGCATGCTAGACGCGCCCAGTCGAGCTAGCCGCCGTGAGCTCAGAGCCGCCGCCAGTCAGGAGGCTGCTAGGAGCCCTTCCATCATGACTGCCCTCCCAGTCATGAGGCCTCAGCATGACTGCCTCCAGCATAGCTGCCATTCAGTCCGACTGCATCCTTCGTCCCATCCGCGCTCCCATTGCCAGTTCGCGAGCTGCCATTCTCCTGAGACTGCCTTTCTGTTCACTCTAGCGACCCTCTCGTAGCATAGCTCTTTCAAGCTTCCTCAGTCTCGAGAGAGTTTCCATCAAGCTGTGGGACCTTGTTAAGTTCCTAGGCCAAGCGTCGCGCGAGGTCGCCACTCAACATGCTAAGAGGGCTAACGACATGGTGGTGGATCCTCGTCCAGGGCGGAGCCGCCACGCGACAATGCCACCCGACCCATCCCTAGACTTTAGCGATCGTCGGAGTCCGCACCTCAGGGTACTGTCCGTTCTACCATAGTCTTGGTGTTTTCTTGTTTTAGTGTTTGTCAGGATTGAGCGGGTGGGCATTCTATGTTGTGTGTCTAGTTTGTCTGTTTCTATGTTTGCAATGTGGTTCTCAAATCAGAGAGGTGGTTTGTTGTCTCTTGATTGGAATCATATAGGTGGCTTGTTTTGTTGGATTTTGTGGGTGGTTGTTTCCTGTCTTTTGTTTTCTCTGCCCAAGGGCTGTATCGTTGCCACATTGTTCGTATTTGTATTGTACGTTTCACGTTTATTCTCTCTATTAAAATATGTCTGACACAAACCTACGCTGCCTCTGTCCGCTCCTGCTACACCTCCTCTTCAGACAAGAGGCGGAAGCTGCGTTACAAGAGTAGCAGTTTTGCCAAATCCAGTGGCTAGATTGTGCCAACCCTATAGAGACCATACCCCAAGAGACTTGTATCTGTAATTGCTGCAAAAGGGTTCTGACAACAATAATGACTTTGGGGGGGGGGTGAATAGTTATGCACGCTCAAGTTTTCAGTTTTTTTGTTTGCTTCACAATAAAAAAATATGTCGCATCTTCAAAGTGGTAGGCTTGTTGTGTAAATCAAATGATAGAAACCCCCCCAAAATCTATTTTAATTCCAGGTTGTAAAGCAACAAAATAGGAAAAATGCCAAGGAGGATGAATACCTTCGTAATTCGCTGTATATATTGTGCACTCACAATAACCCTACTAATTAACTAATTACCTACATGACGCAGGTGTATTTCTATGAATAACTGATAGAAAGCAGGCATATTAATGGATATAGGGATAGGAATAAAGAATACATTTGATATTTTCTACAATTGGAAAACTAGTGGGCAGCAGTAACCATCAGTAACCAATCCCCCCAAGTCCTGGATCATCTGAGTAAATGAGGGGGCACAGGTCCTCCTGACATTTGCTGTTGTCCATTTTAGCTCAGGGTCCTACTTCACCCTGATGCGTGGAGCTCTTTAACTGACTGTTCACCCATAGCTGGGGCAGTGGTTGGGTGTGTCCATATGCCAGTGGGCATGCACATAACACCTCTGTGGCCTACGTTTAGCCTGTCGTAAGTTAGCTAGTTACCATACAAGATGGCGCCGACAGAGATGGTCGCCTCACTTCAGGGCCTTAGGAATCTATGCAGTAATTCGTTTTTTTTATGTATTATTTCTTACATTGTTAGCACAGAAAATCTTAAGCGTTATTACATACAGCCGGGAAGAACTACTGGATATAAAAACGACGTCAACTTACGACGTGGATCCTTTGTTCGGACATCCACCCTGGTCATGGGATCTTATACCAGAGGCTGACCCAAAACAACACGGTCACTGCAGGAGAGGCCTATGGAGCGGAGAGGCCTACGGAGCGGCCTACTGGTCAGACTTAGAAGGCGAGCACACCATCCACCGCTTCCGAGCATATTACTCTCCAATGTCCAATCTCTAGACAATAAGGTGGACGAAATTAGGGCACGGGTTTCCTTCCAGAGAGACATCAGAGATTGTAACATTCTCTGTTTCACGGAAACATGGCTCACTTTGGATATGTTGTCAGATTCGGTACAGCCACCCGGTTTCTTCATGCATCGAGCCAACAGAAACAAACATCTCTCTGGTAAGAAGAATGGCAGGGGTGTATGCCTTATGATTAATGACTCATGGTGTAATCATAACAACATACAGGAACTCAAGTCCTTTTGTTCACCTGACCTAGAATTCCTTACAATCAAATGCCGCCCGCATTATCTACCAAGAGAATTCTCTTTGATTATAGTCACAGCCGTGTATATCCCCCCCCCCCACAAGCAGATACCTCAACAGCCCTGAATGAACTTCACTGGACAATATGTAAACTGTAAACCATATACACTGAGGCTGCATTTATTGTAGATTTTAACAAAGTTAATCTGAGAACAAGGCTTCCTATTTTCTATCAGCATATCGAATGCGCGACATGAGCTGGTAGCATTCTGGACCATTGCTACTCTAACTTCCGCAATGCATACAAAGCCCTCCTCTGCCCTCCCTTTAGCAAATCTGACCATGACTCCATTTTGTTGTTCCCTGCCTAAAGACAGAAACTGAAACAGGAAACGCCCGTGCTCAGGTCTATCCAACGCTGGTCTGACCAATGGGATTCCACGCTTCAAGATTGCTTCGGTCACATGGCCTGGGATATGTTCCAGGTAGCCTCAGACAACAACACTGATGTATAAGCTGATTCTGTGAGCGAGTTTATTAGCAAGTGCGTCGGTGATGTTGTACCCACTGTGACTATAAAAACCTTCCGTAACCAGCTGGCTGGTGTGTTTAAGGACATATTCAATCAATCCTTATCCCAGTCTGCTGTTCCCACATGCTTCAAGAGGGCCACCATTGTTCCTGTTCCCAAGAAAGCTAAGGTAACTGAGCTAAATGACTACCGCCCTGTAGCACTCACTTCGGTCATCATGAAGTGCTTTGAGAGTGTAGTCAAGGACCATATCACCTCCACCCTACATGATACCCTAGACCCACTCCAATTTGCTTACCTCCCCAATAGGTCCACAGACGACGCAATTGCCATCACACTGCACACTGCCCTGTCCCATCTTGACAAGAGGAATACCTATGTAAGAATGCTGTTCATTGACTACAGCTCAGCATTTAACACCATAGTACCCTCCAAACTCGTCATTAAGCTCAAGACCCTTGGTCTCGACCCCGCCCTGTGCATCTGGGTCCTGGACTTTCTGACGGGCCGTCCCCAGGTGGTGAGGGTAGGAAACAACATCTATCTTCACCCTGCTGATCCCTCAACACAGGGCCCCACAAGGTGCGTCTCAGCCGTCTTCCTGCACTCCCTGTTTCACCCATGACTGCGTGCCATGCACACCTCCAACTCATCATCAAGTTTGCAGACGACACTACAGTGTAGGCTTGATTACAACAACGACGAAGCGGCTACAGGGAGGAGTGAGCCCTCGGAGTGTGTGTCAGAAATAACCTCCCACTCAACGTCACACAAACAAAGGAGATTGATTGTGACTTCAGGAAACAGCAGAGGAGCACCCCCATTACATCGATGGACGTGTGGAAAAGGTGGAAAGTTTTAAGTACCTCGGCGTACAACATCCATGGACAAACTGAAATGGTCGCCACACAACAGGGGTGAAGAGAAGGCGCAACAGCCCTCTTCAACCCAGGAGGCTGAAATTGGCGCTTCACCT
>NC_036858.1:15006543-15008878 GCF_002910315.2 Salvelinus sp. IW2-2015
AAGTTTGCAGACGACACTACAGTGGTAGGCTTGATTACCAACAACGACGAGACGGCCTACAGGGAGGAGGTGAGGGCCCTCGGAGTGTGGTGTCAGGAAATAACCTCTCACTCAACGTCAACAAAACAAAGGAGATGATTGTGGACTTCAGGAAACAGCAGAGGGAGCACCCCCCATTCACATCGATGGGACGGTAGTGGAAAAGGTGGAAAGTTTTAAGTACCTCGGCGTACACATCATGGACAAACTGAAATGGTCCGCCCACACAGACAGCGTGGTGAAGAAGGCGCAACAGCGCCTCTTCAACCTCAGGAGGCTGAAGAAATTTGGCTTGTCACCTAAAACACTCACAAACCTTTACAGATGCACAATCGAGAGCATCCTGTCGGGCTGTATCACCACCTGGTATGGAAACTGCTCCACCCACAACTGCAAGGCTCTCCAGAGGGTAGTGAGGTCTGCACAACGCATCACCGGGGGCAAACTACCTGCCCTCCAGGACACCTGCAGCACCCGATGTCACAGGAAGGCCAAGAAGATCATCAAGGACAACAACCACCCGAGCCACTGCCTGTTCACCCCGCTATCATCCAGAAGACGAGGTCTGTACAGATGCATCAAAGCTGGGACCGAGAGACAGAAGCTGTTTTTCAATCTCAAGGCCATCAGACTGTTAAACAGCCATCACTAACATAGAGTGGCTGCTGCCAACATACAGACTCAAATCTCTGGCCACCGTAATAGATTGAATAAATGGATTTAAGAAAGGTATCACTAGTCACTTTAAATAATGCCACTTTAATGTCTACATATCCTGCATTACTCATCTCATATGTACAGTTGAAGTCAGAAGTTTACATACACCATAGCCAAATACATTTAAAACTCAGTTTTTCACAATTTTTGACATTTAATCCTAGTAAATATTCCCTGTTTTAGGTCAGTTAGGATCACCACATTATTTTAAGAATGTGAAATGTCAGAATAATAGTTGAGAGAATGATTTATTTCAGCTTTTTTTCATCACATTCCCAGTGGTTCAGAAGTTTACATACATACATTAGTATTTGGTAGCATTGCCTTTAAATTGTTTAACTTGGGTCAAACATTTCGGGTAGCCTTCCACAAGCTTCCCTCAATAAGTTGGGTGAATTTTGGCCCATTACTCCTGACAGAGCTGGTGTAACTTAGTCAGGTTTTTAGGCCTCCTTGCTCGCACACGCTTTTTCAGTTCTGCCCACAAATTTCTATGGGATTGAGGTCAGGGCTTTGTGATGGCCACTCCAATACCTTGACTTTGTTGTCCTTAAMCCATTTTGCCACAACTTTGGAAGTATGCTTGGGGTCATTGTCCATTTGGAAGACCCATTTGCGACCAAGCTTTAACTTTCTGACTGATGTCTCGAGATGTTGCTTCAATATATCCACATAATTTTACTCCCTCATGATGCCATCTATTTTGTGAAGTGCACCAGTCCCTCCTGCAGCAAAGCACTCCCACAACATGATGCTACCACCCCCGTGCTTTACGGTTGGGATGGTGTTCTTCGGCTTGCAAGCCTCCCACTTTTTCCTCAAAACATAACGATGGTTATTATGGTCAAACAGTTCTATTTTTGTTTCATCTGACCAGAGGACATTTCTCCAAAAAGTACGATCTTTGTCCTCATGTGCAGTTGCAAACCGTAGTCTGGCTTTTTTATGGTGGTTTTGGAGCAGTGCCTTCTTCCTGGCTGAGCGGCCTTTCAGATTATGTCGATATAGGACTTGTTTTACTGTGGATACAGATACTTTTGGACCTGTTTCCCCCAGCATCTTCACAAGGTCCTTTGTTGTTGTTCTGGGATTGATTTGCACTTTTCGCACCAAAGTACGTTTATCTCTAGGAGACAGAACACGTCTCCTTCCGGAGCAGTATGACGGCTGCGTGGTCCCATGGTGTTAATACTTGCGTACTATTGTTTGTACAGATGAACGTGGTAACTTCAGGCGTTTGGAAATTGCTCCCAAGGATGAACCAGACTTGTGGAGGTCTACCATTTTTAGCCTATCAGAAGCTTCTAAAGCTGTGACATCATTTTCTGGAATTTTCCAAGCTGTTTAAAGGCACATTTAATTTAGTGCATGTGAACTTCTGACCCATTGGAATTGTAATACAGTGAGTTATAAGTGAAATAATCTGTCTGTAACCAATTGTTGGAAAAATTACTTGTGTCAAGCACAAAGTAGATGTCCTAACTGACTTGCCAAAACTATAGTTTGTTAACAAGAAATTTGTGGAGTGGTTGAAAAACAAGTTTAGATGACTTCAACCTAAGTGTATGTAAACTTCTGA
>NC_036858.1:15008978-15015003 GCF_002910315.2 Salvelinus sp. IW2-2015
CAAAGGCTGTAGAAACTAAAGCCAGTATTCCCAATTCGACAGCGCGTTGTGCGACAATGTGATCGTGAAATGAAACTCTGAGTAATAACGGAAATTGCCTTTAGAGACACATGTTAACAATCCGCATTCGATTGAATCTCGCCTTTGGAATTTTTGGAATTACCTACACCAAACATTCTGGGTTTAATGTCATAGATCTTTAGGCGGTGGTAACTTTGGATAAGACACACTGGAATGCAGTTTTAACCCAATCAAGCATTCAGATAGACCCGTGTATTAAATATCTTATACCCCCTTCCTGGATCCCATCCCGGGATGCCATTCCACCCATACCTGCTGTTGGATTGAAATATGTACTTTTGAAAATAATGTTATTAGTATTATTATCATAATTATGTTCTATTTTTGCCCAGATCTCTTCAAACAAACTTGCAAAGGCATTATATCAAAACTTCCAAAAATCCAGTGGTTGATTTTAATTGCTATGTAACAGTAATGGTAAAATAATTACACCATTACAGAATAGTCATAATGTTTACATTCTATCATCTCCACAAACATCTGGAAATGACATACCAGTCCTACAACTGTAGCCCTTTGTTGTCCACACAAAATAAAAGATTAACAGTTTGTTTAGCTTCATTTGCTGCGTCTACACACCAGAACTCACTAGCTCAGCAGCTTGCATTCACACAACTCAAGCCGTGTCAAACACTTAAATATTGTTCTTGCCCATTCCACCCTCTGAATGCCAACACATACACAACCATGGCTCAATTGCTCAAAGTTTAAAAAATCCTCTCTTAACCTGCATAAAAGACCATTAATGCGAGTAACACGCAATCTAATTAATTAGGAAAATATAAATCAACATGCAACAGTTTCAAAAGAGTTACTGTTTACAGCTTCATATAAGTGAAATCAGTCAATGAAGTAAATTCATTCTGTTACTCCTATCCAGCATTTCCCAAAACTCTGTCCTCAAGAACCCAAGGTGCTTGTTTTGGTTGTTTACCTAACACTACACAGCTGATTCAAATGATCTCAACTTGATGATAGTGATTATTTGAATTCATCTGTGTAATGCCTAGGCAAAAACAATCCGGCATCCCTTGGCGTCCTTGAAACCCCCGAGTTTTAATCTCTATTGGATTTCACATCCTGCGAATACAGATATGCATCTGTTGCGTCACAGATTACTTAAATAAATAGTAGGGTGATCAAGAAAACCAGTCAGTATCTGGTGTGACCACCATTTTCCTCCATTGCAGCGCGAACATCGTTTCACATAGAGTGATCAGCTGTTGATTGTGCCGGGGAATGTTGTCCCCACTCCTATTTCAATGCTGTGCAAGTTGCGAGGAACTGCGGAACTGGATCACGCTATTGACACTAAACCAGAGCATCCCAAAACATGTTTCAATGCGTGAAGTCTGTGAGTATGCAGCAATGAAAACTCTGACATTTTCAGCTTCCAGAAATTGTGTATGGATCCTTGCGACATGGCTGTGCATATGCATCTTGAAACATTAGCTGAGGCGGACTGCTTCACGACAATGGGCCTTAAATCTCATCAGGTATCTCTTGCATCAATTGCCCAAAAAATAAAATGCAATGTGTCTTGTCTAATGCGCTATGAGCCTCCCCGATACCATAACCCCACCCACCATGGCACTCTGTTCACAACATTGACATCAGCAAACATCTCGCCCACACAAACATCATACTCTGCCGCGTACAGTTGAAAATCAGGATTAATCCCTAAGAGCACACTTCTCCAGCATGCCATTGCCATTCGAAGGTGATATTTCCAGAACTGCAGCTCACGTCAAGACCCTGTGTGGAGGACGATGAGCCGCAGATGAGCTTCCCTGAGACGCGTTTCCTGAGCATATTTCTATAAACTCTCGTTTGGCAAACCCCCAGTTTCAGCACTTCCGGCGGCTGGGCTCCAGACGACCCACAGGTGAAGAAGGCCGATTGTGAGTCCTGGCTGCTGTTCCACATGATCTGCCAGTTGTCGAGGCCAATTTGAAACGTACTGCCAAAATTCTCTAAAACAACATGGAGCGGCTTATGTAGAATATTAACATTCAATTCCTAGCAAAACTCTGTGGCAGACTCCTGCGTCAGCATGCCAATGCACGGGATTGTGCACATTATAGAGTGCCTTTTATTGTCTCAGCACAATGCGCACCTGTGTAATATCATCTGTTGAATCAGCTTCTTACATGCCTCAACTTTCAGTGGATGGATTATTCTTGGCAAAGCAAAATGCCTCACTAACCATGGATCTTAAAAAATGTGTGCTCAAACTTGAAGAAATAAGCTTTTTGGGCATATGGAACATTCTGGGAATCTTTTATTTCGGGCTCATGGAATTATGGGAGCAACAACTTATAATTATAATTTTGTGAGTATACGTATATCTGCGTGCAACCGTACTTCAACAAAACTCCCCGCACCAGAAGATACTTATTGTCAATTAGGCGCAAAGGTATTAGCGTCTATGAATGGCCGTAAGATATAGCTAGGCCTACCGATGACATGTGTTATAGGACTGAATAATTTCAAATTATTTCTAGGATGTGTCTTTTAACCGATAAGAGCGCTCTTTGAAATGGGGATGATACAACCAATAAGAGTACCTGCCACTGCATGACGAACTACAGTGTGTGAATTGTGAATAATACAAAAGCCCTCACGAGTACACCATTTTAGAAACCTTTATGACGCTTCTGACAAATGGATTGCCGATAAGAAAGAAAGACACAGACACATTGCTGTGAATCTAGCTTTCATTATATAGTAGGAAGGTAGCCACCACGCTCAAACGAAACGAATACCAACTCAATTGTACCAGGAACAATAACATAATTGTTTCTAAATATGAGTGTCACCGGATCATTCTCTTCTTCCATGATGA
Organism: Salvelinus sp. IW2-2015; assembly: GCF_002910315.2. Classification (NCBI taxonomy): domain Eukaryota; kingdom Metazoa; phylum Chordata; class Actinopteri; order Salmoniformes; family Salmonidae; genus Salvelinus; species Salvelinus sp. IW2-2015. The sequence goes on from NC_036858.1 coordinate 15,011,905, forward strand.
GCAATAGCCTACATGGAGGCGGTTTTCACCACACATCCAAAAATAACAACAGAGCTGGCTAAAATAATGTACAATACCTCCTAAGATAGATAAAAGCGGATGCTCCCAAACTTGATCTTCTATAAAGACTTTGTGATTTAGATTTATTTAAAGCGTCTGGATGAGCAAACCTTGATGATAGTCTGACTAGTTGGCGCAACGCATACAGACAAAAAATAGCCTTCATTAGAAGGAGGCTACGCTTGGTTTTTAATAAATGTTTTATAAAAACATTTCGTTTTTTTATTTTCTAAAAATAAGAGGTTTACTGTACAAAATGCACATCCCTCTTTTCCTGGCAAATGCCACTGTACGTCACACCTGGATAGGCTGCGCTTCCGTGTCAAAAATCCTGCCATAAATGCAAACACGGTTGCTTTTAAAGACCAGTTTCTTGGTTGTGAAATATCCCACCATTGCTCCTGAAATTGCACTTTCGCGAACATTTTTAACAACACCCTCAGATTATTGCCACCACTACAACCTCAGCGCAACGAATCATATAAGACAGTAAATGACCAAATCGTCGCTAATGTTTGAAAACAAGAAGAGTTGCCAGTTTTAACCGGTAAATAGAGCCCGAGTCCCAAAAATAAACACAACATTCAAATTTTAATACAGACGATTTTAATTGCAAAGGGAGAAAATATACAAAAAATGATAGGATGATACTACTAAGGATGTCACACTAATAACCTAATGATGGTGTAGTAATGATTTCAATCTTTTTTTTTATGCCAGAAAAAAGGCCAGTGTTCATAGTAAGTCAAATGTTACTTTCTCAGCATGCCATGCTTTTTTTTTTTTCTTTTCAGTACTTTTCAATAAACCCTGCATATGGCTTTGCTTGCTTACACTAGAATGTGAGCCAAAATATCTGTGATTGTGCCCATATATGGAAGGTTGATGTGGTGTTCTGATATTATTAAAATATGTTAAGTTATAAATTGGTATTTGCTGTTACAAAAAGTTAGAGCTGATACGCCACTAAAAAACGTTTTTTTTACTTAAGCAGCCTGCATTTAATGATTAAGTCACGAATTAACAATAAAATTCCCTTTAATATCTCTTCAGTAATCCAAGGCATGATAAAATTCTTCACTGTGTCAGTGGCAATACCTTTGCGATTCTCCATAAGGACTTTTGAACGACTCACCAAGCAACGAACTTTACTGAAGTGCATGACCCCGGAGAAATGATTCATCATAACTTTCTGTCCTATCGTCAGTCGTGCTGGACTGACATTGAAAGCAGCACTGCAGATGCATCCCAAGTAACGAAGCAAAGTATTGACATATACTGGTAATCTGAAATGTTTTTATATCAAAATCCATGTCCAGTGTTGACCTAGTATCTAATCAAGATGGCTGAATATCTGAATGGCTTTATTTGTTAAATGCCTAAAACATTTTTGTCACTCTCTATACAGCTGGAAACTGTTGTTTTGGTGTGCTGACATCATACCTTCAACCCAGACTGCACATACCTGACAGTACACGACTGGTGACCAGAGATGATTTCTAACAGCGGACTGTCTTCCATGAGAACCAGACACTGGACTGTGCCCCAATAAAGGAAGCATCCGTACGATTTGGAGCCATCTGAAGATTACAGCCAAGGTAATTTCACCTTACCAACAAACCTACCTGTCTAGTAGTACATTTCTCTCATACTCCCCATGCCATACTTTTAATGTTTTTTTATGACCCATTCAAAGTTCATATCACCTAATACAGAGTCTGATAGTCTCTAGAGTAATGATTGCTAGTTAAAAAAGGTGAATTACAGTGCGATTGAAAGTATTCCAGACCCCACCACCGGTACTCAACCCTGCACCTGCACCTTAGAGGCTGCTGCCCTGTGTACACAGACATGGAATCACTGGTCACTTTAATACTGGAACACTAGTCACTTTAATAATGTTTACATATTGCTTTACTCATTTCATATGTACAGTGCGTTCGGAAAGTATTCAGACCCCTTCCCTTTTTCCACATTTTGTTAAGTTACAGCCTTATTCTAAAATGGATTAAATAAATGTTTCGCCTCATCAATGTACACAAAATACCCCATAATGACAAAGGGAAAACAGATTTAGACATTTTTGCTAATTTATTAAAAATACAAAACATAAATACCTTATTTACATGAGTATTCAGACCTTTTGCTATGAAACTCAAAATTGAGCTCAGGTGCATCCTGTTTCCATTGATCATCCTTGAGATATTTCTACAACTTGATTGGAGTCCACCTGTGTTGAAATCAATTGATTGGACATGATCTGGAAAGGCACACACCTGTCTATATAAGGTCCCACAGTTGAAAGTGCATGTCAGAGCAAAACCAAGGACTGAGGTCGAAGGAATTGTTCTTAGAACTCCCAGACATGATTGTGTCGAGGCACAGATCTGTGGAGGGGTACCAAACACTTTATGCAGCATTGAAGGTCCCCAAGAACACAGTGGCCTCCATCATAATTAAATGGAAGACGTTTGGAACCAACAACACTCTTCCTGAGCTATTGGGGGAGAAGGGCCTTGGTCAGGGAGGTGACCAAGAATCCGATGTTCACTCTGACAGAGCTCCAGAGTTCCTCTGTGGAGATTGGAGAAACTTCCATTAGGACAACCATCTCTGCAGCACTCCACCAATCAGGCCTTTAAGGTAGAGTGGCCAGATGGATGCCACTCCTCAGTAAAAGGCACATGACAGCCTGCTTGGAGTTTGCCAAAAGGCACCTAAAGGACTGTCAGACCATGAGAAACAAGATCCTCTGGTCTGATGAAACCAAGATTGAACTCTTTGACCTGAATGCCAAACGTCACGTCTGGAGGAAACCTGCCACCATCCCTACGGTGAAGCATGGTGGTGGCAGCATCATGATATGGGGATGTTTTTCAGTGGCAGGGACTGGGAGACTAGTCAGGATCGAGGGAAAGATGAACGGTGCAAAGTACAAAGTGGTCCTTGATGAAAACCTGCTCCAGAGCGCTCCGGACCTCAGACTGGGGGCGAAGGGCCACCATCCAACAGGACAACAACCTTAAGCACACAGCCAAG
>NC_036858.1:15019008-15167851 GCF_002910315.2 Salvelinus sp. IW2-2015
ACTGCACAGTACCTGACAGTAGCAGACTGGTGACCAGAGATGATATTCTAACAGCGGACTGTCTGTTCCATGAGAACCAGGGACTACTGGACTGTGCCCGCAATAAAGAAGCAGTCCGTACGATTTGGAGCCATCTGAAGATACAGCCAATGGTAATTCACCTTACCAACAACCTACCTGTACTAGTAGTACATTTCTCTCATACTCCCCATGCATACTTTTGTAATGTTTTTTTTATTGACCCATTCAAATGTGTCATATCACCTATACAGAGTCTGATAGTCTTAGAGTAATGATTGCTAGTTAAAAAAAGGTGAATACAGTGCATTYGGAAAGTATTCAGACCCCCACCCGGTTACTCAACCCTGCACCTTAGAGGCTGCTGCCCTGTGTACACAGACATGGAATCACTGGTCACTTTAATACTGGAACACTAGTCACTTTAATAATGTTTACATACTGCTTTACTCATTTCATATGTACAGTGCGTTCGGAAAGTATTCAGACCCCTTCCCTTTCTCCACATTTTGTTAAATTACAGCCTTATTCTAAAATGGATTAAATAAATGTTTCGCCTCATCAATGTACACAAAATAACCCATAATGACAAAGTTAAAACAGATTTTTAGACATTTTTGCTAATTTATTAAAAATTTATTAAAAATACAAAACATAAATACCTTATTTACATGAGTATTCAGACCCTTTGCTATGAAACTCAAAATTGAGCTTAGGTGCATCCTGTTTCCATTGATCATCCTTGAGATATTTCCACAACTTGATTGGAGTCCACCTGTGTTGAATTCAATTGATTGGACATGATCTGGAAAGGCACACACCTGTCTATATAAGGTCCCACAGTTGAAAGTGCATGTCAGAGCAAAAACCAAGGCATGAGGTCGAAGGAATTGTTCTTAGAACTCCCAGACATGATTGTGTCGAGGCACAGATCTGTGGAAGGGTACCAAACACTTTATGCAGCATTGAAGGTCCCCAAGAACACAGTGGCCTCCATCATAATTAAATGGAAGATGTTTGGAACCCCCAACACTCTTCCTGAGCTATTGGGGGAGAAGGGCCTTGGTCAGGGAGGTGACCAAGAATCCGATGGTCACTCTGACATAGCTCCGGAGTTCCTCTGTGGAGATTGGAGAAACTTCCATTAGGACAACCATCTCTGCAGCACTCCACCAATCAGGCCTTTATGTTAGAGTGGCCAGATGGAAGCCACTCCTCAGTAAAAGGCACATGACAGCCTGCTTGGAGTTTGCCAAAAAGCACCTAATGAATTTTCAGACCATGAGAAACAAGATTCTCTGGTCTGATGAAACCAAGATTGAATTCTTTGACCTGAATGCCAAACGTCACATCTGGAGGAAACAGATCATGATATGGGGATGTTTTTCAGTGGCAGGGACTGGGAGACTAGTCAGGATCGAGGGAAAGATGAACAGTACAAAGTGGTCCTTGATGAAAACCTGCTCTAGAGCGCTCCGGACCTCAGACTGGGCCCAAAGGTTCACCTTCCAACAGGACTACGACCTTAAGCACACAGCCAAGATAATGCAGGAGTGGCTTCGAGACAAGTCTCTGAATGTCCTTGAGTGGCCCAGCCAGAGCCCAGACTTGATCCTGATCAAACATCTCTGGAGAGATCTGAAAATAACTGTGCAGCGACGCTCCCCATCCAACCTGACAGAACTTGAGAGGATCTGCAGAGAAGAATGGAGAAACTCCCCAAATACAGGTGTGCCAAGCTTGTAGCGTCAAACCCAAGAAGACTCGAGGCTGTAAATCGCTGCCAAAGGTGCTTCAACAAAGTACTGAGTAAAGGGTCTGAATACTTATGTAAATGTGATATTTCAGTTTTGTATTTTTATACATTTGCAAACATTAAAAAAAAACAGTTTTTGCTCTGTTATTATGGGATATTGTGCGTAGATTGATGAGGATTTTTTCTTTTTTTTAATCAATTTTAGAATAAGGCTGTAACGTAACAAAATGTGGGAAAAGTCAAGGGGTCTGAATACTTTCCGAATGCACTGTAAGTCCTGAATAACTTTGAGCAGAGTAATAAGTATTCTCATTTCAGCCATTGCTTCATTGCTGAAGATATTAGCATAGTTGTACAGTTAGGGTACAACGTTTATAATCGATTCTTATCAAGTCAGTATACTTTTATAGAGTTGTGCGGGATACATTTGTTTGTACAGTAATTTCTGAACGTTTTTCTCAGTTGCAGCTGGAACCACTAAAAGGTACTGTAAATACTACTTCTATCATGTTAAGGAAACCTCCATTTACTGAAACTTTAAACAATGTTACTTACTTTTTTCTGTGTTGGCATTACTCAAAGTTTTAAAGATGAGAAATCACTGAGAGTCAGACTCCTCTTTTGGTTCTCTGGCGTAGCAGAGTTTATTATAGTGATTAAGAAGTGTAACTCACCTCCAGTTTTCAAACATTTGGTTCATAGCCACTGCCTACAATATTCCAGTTACATATATTCTAAATATAGTGCTGTGAAAAAGTATTTGCCCCCTTCCTGATTTCTTATTTTTTTGCACATTTGTCACACTTAAATGTTTCAGATCATCAAACAAATGTAAATATTACACAAAGATAACCCAAGTAAACACAAAATGCAGTTTAAGTGATGATTTTATTTATTAAGGGAAAAAAGCTATCCCAACCTTCATGGCCCTATGTGAAAAAGTAACTGCCCCCTAAACCTAATAACTGGCTGTGGTTCAGCAGCAACAACTGCAATCAAGTGTTTGCGATAACTGGCAATGAGTCTTTCACATCGCTGTGGAGGAATTTTGGCCCACTTCTTTGCAGAAATGTTTTAATTCAGCCACATTGGAGGGCTTTCGAGCATGAACCGCCTTTTTAAGGTCACGCCACAGCATCTCAATCGGATTCAAGTCCGGACTTTGACTAGGCCACTCCAAAACCTTAATTTTGTTTTTTTTAAGCCATTCAGAGGTGGACTTGCTGGTGTGTTTTGGATCATTGTCCTGCTGCAGAACCCAAGTGCGCTTCAGCTTGAGGTCACGAACTGATGGCCGGACATTCTCCTTCAGGATTTTTTGGTAGAGAGCAGAATTCATGGTTCCATCAATCACAGCAAGTCGTCCAGGTCCTGAAGCAGCAAAGCAACCCCAGACCATCACACTACCACCACCATATTTGACTGTTGGTATGATGTTCTTTTTCTGAAATTCTGTGTTATTTTTACGCCAGATGTAACGGGACGCACACCTTTTGTCTCGTCAGTCCACAGAATATTTTCCCAAAAGTCTTGGGGATCATCAAGATGTTTTTTGCCAAAAGTGAGACGAGCGTTTATGTTCTTTTTGGTCAGCAGTGGTTTTTGCCTTGGAATTCTGCCATGGATGCCATTTTTGCCCAGACTCTTTCTTATGGTTGAGTCATGAACACTGACCTTAACTGAGGCAAGTGAGGCCTGCAGTTCTTTAGATGTTGTGGGTTCTTTTGTGACCTCTTGGATGAGTCGTTGCTGCGCTCTTGGGGTAATTTTGGTAGGCCGGCCACTCCTGGGAAGGTTCACCACTGTTCCAAATCTTCTCCATTTGTGGATAATGGCTCTCACCGTGGTTCGCTGGAGTCCCAAAGCTTTAGAAATGGCTTTGTAACCCAGCCAGACTGATAGATGTCAATTACTTTGTTTCTCATCTGTTCCTGAATTTCTTTGGATCGCGACATGATGTCTTGCTTTTTGAGATCTTTTGGCCTACTTCACTTTGTCAGACAGGTTAATTTAAGTGATTTGATGATTCAACAGGTCTGGCAGTAATCAGGCCTGGGTGTGGCTAGTGAAATTGAACTCAGCTTTCCAAGAAATTTGATTAACACAGTAAATTCATTATTTAACAAGGGGGGGGCAATTACTTTGTCACATAGTGCCATGAATCATACATCAAACACATGGTTTCCATTTGCTCCATCCTAGCCATTATTTTGAGCCGTCCTCCCCTCAGCAGCCTCATGTGTCATCACTTTAACTTGCTGACTTCAAATGGTTATCTTGTCATTGTACCATCTTATTATTTTGCAGGCAAAGGAATACCCAATCAATTGGCAGAGGATGGATGCCCGAAAAAGGGAAGATGGGGGATCCAAATTTAGCAGGATATTAATCTTTGGAACTGATCCCTTGTCATCTGAAGAGGACACAGCAAGTGCAGAGCGACACTTTGCTCAGCAGTATCCTGACATGTCAGTACTGTCTGATAATGTATTAAACTTCAATTGTGACTCACCACCTGGATTCGGTCTTATGTAGCAACATTGGAATTTCTGTTTTTTTACATTGGATAAAAGTAGAGACTCTGAGCTAAAAAATTCCGTATTATACACTGCATTTGAGAAAACAATGGGAAAGTGATTCTGCCTTGAAAGTTTATCAACTTGTAAAGTCACCTTTGAGAAAACCGTCTTTCAATGTTTTGGTACTACTATTGGAGAGCCCTTCTTTGTCTACACCCATTCAGCATTGTTGACACCCTCTTAAGCCTCTTGAAAATGACCATAATTACTATGGTCCTTTTCAGGAGGCCCTGGGATACCTTGTAAACACAACAGAGAGATTTGCTGCTAGTTAGTGCTGCTGAGATTTCTGTGATATACAAGTAATACACCTCCATACACTAACACCAAAGTGAAGAACATACAACATTCAAAACAACATTTTAGACAGTTTACGGAACCAAGACGAACATTTCACATAAGACATGAACAATGAACAATAATTAACAGTGGCGGAGGAGGGAGAGGGAGAGGGGTTGAATTGATCAGTTGGAGATGAGATTCAGATGATCATGAACCATTGAACATCTTTGCCAGCTGTCCAATTTAATTAATTAATATGTGTTGGGAGTATACATGACAATATACCTAAGAAATATGGGCAGCAAAGTTATCCAAACAATAAAATTACTTTCACTTGTAACTTTATTCTTACAAATGTATGGGGTGATCACATCAAAGCAAAGTAGCAGTTACTGAAATTATCACACTCATGGATAAAGCACAAGACATGAAATACATTTGATTTTATTTACACCAACTGACATAAGTGCAATTTGCGGTTGCCATATCAACAGAGTTTATTGGAATTTGTCTCAGTGCAGCTCAAACTAACAAAAACAGTAGAAGAGTAAAAACAGTATCACAAAATAAAATACAAAACATCCATAAAAGCATAAATATTTGATGATCTCGAGGGCCTCTGTACATAAACTCAGCAAAAAAAGAAACGTCCCTTTTTCAGGACCCTGTCTTTCAACGATAATTTGTAAAAATCCAAATAACTTCACATCTTCATTGTAAAGGATTTAAAACTTCCTTAGGGCTAGGGGGCATTATACTGAATTTCTGCCTGACTGACGTGCCCAAAGTAAACTGCCTGTTACTCAGCCCAGAAGCTAGGATATGCATACAATTGGTAGAATTAGATAGAAAACACTTTGAAGTTTCTAAAACTGTTAAAATAATGTATGTGAGTATTACAGAATTGATATGGCAGGTGAAAACTCGAGGAAAATCCATCCGGAAATAATTTATTTTGAAGGTCACAGGCCTTTCCAATGAAAGTCTATGGGTCTATATATAAAAATTCCTCCCAGATTGCAGTACCTATGGCTTCCACTAGATGTCAACAGTCTTTATACAGGGTTTCAGGCTTGTTTCTTGAAAAACGAACAACTAATAGTAGTTTTCCAAAGTGACCTCAACAGGAAAAGTAAGCTTTTGGCACGCGTGAATGAGGGCGCGCTCTTCGTTATTTTCCTTTCCTATTGAACACCGTTCTTTCCGTCTGAAATATTATTGTTTATTTACATATTAGTGTACCTGAAGATTGAATAGAAACATTGTTTGACTTGTTTGGACGAAGTTTACCGGTAGATTTTTGGATTCATTTGTATGCATGTTGAAGGAGGGGATTACTGAAATCAATGGCGCCAACGAATCTGACTTTTTTGGATATAAACAAGTATAAAGAAGAACTTTATCAAACAAAATGAACACTCATTGTGTAGCTGGGACCCTTGGGATTGCAAACAGAGGAAGATCTTCATAGGTAAGTGATTTATTTAATCGCTATTTGTGATTTTTGTGAAGCAGGTGCTGGTTGAAAAAGTATTTTGATGTGGGGCGCTGTCCTCAGATAATCGCATGGTATGCTTTCGCCGTCAAGCCTTTTTGAAATCTGACAACGCAGTTGGATTAACAAGAAGTTAAGCTTTTAAATGATATAAGACACATGAATGTTTAATATTACGATTTTGACATTTGAATTTAGCGCCCTGCAATTTCACTGGATGTGATCCCGCTAGCGGAACACCTAGCCTTAAGAGTAAACAGTGTTTCCCATGCTTGTTCAATGAACCATAAACAATTAATGAACATGCACCTGTGGAACGGTCGTTAAGACACTAACACTAACAATGAACCATAAAAGGTCACAGTTATGAAAACATAGGACACTAAAGAGGCCTTTCTACTGACTGAAAAAAAAGAAAGATGCCCAGGGTCCCTGCTCATCTGCGTGAATGTTCCTTAGGCATGCTGCAAGGAGGCATGAGGACTGCAGATGTGGCCAGGGCAATACATTGCAATGTCCATACTGTGAGACGCCTAAGACAGCGCTACAGGGAGACAGGACGGACAGCTGATCGTCCTCGCAGTGGCAGACCATGTGTAACAACACCTGCACAGGATCGGTACATCCGAACATCACACCTGCGGGACAGGTACAGGATGGCAACAACAACTGCCCGAGTTACACCAGGAGCGCACAATCCCTCCATCAGTGCTCAGACTGTCCGCAATAGGCTGAGAGGCTGGACTGAGGGCTTGTAGGCCTGTTGTAAGGCAGGTCCTCACCAGATATCACCGGCAACAACATCGCCTATGGGCACAAACCCACCGTCGCTGGAACAGACAGAACTGGCAAAAAGTGCTCTTCACTGACGAGTCGCGGTTTTGTCTCACCAGGGGTGGTGGTCGGATTCGCGTTTATCGTCGAAGGAATGACCGTTACACCGAGGCCTGTACTCTAGAGCGGGATCGATTTGGAGGTGGAGGGTCTGTCATGGTCTGGGGCGGTGTGTCACAGCATCATCGGACTGAACTTGTTGTCATTGCAGGCAATCTCAACGCTGTGCGTTACAGGGAAGACGTCCTCCTCTTTCATGTGGTACCCTTCCTGCAGGCTCATCCTGACATGACCCTCCAGCATGACAATGCCACCAGCCATACTGCTCGTTCTGCATGACAATGCCAACAGCCATACTGCTGACAATGCCACCAGCCATACTGCTCATTCTGTGCGTGATTTCCTGCAAGACAGGAATGTCAGTGTTCTGCCATGGCCAGCGAAGAGCCCGGATCTCAATCCCAGTGAGCACGTCTGGGCGATGTTCGATTGGAGGGTGAGGGCTAGGGCCATTCCCCCCAGAAATGTCACGCCTCTGCTGGTTCGTTGGGATGTTACGCCCAGCTGGCTTGTCCAGCGGCTGTGCCTCGGCCATCCTGTCAGGCTCGCCCAGGTTGGGCGCCGGGTGGCGCCCCTCTCCCTCCCTGGCGCTCGAGGGCTGCCCAGCATCACACACTCCTGCCACCATCATTACGCACACCAGCTTCCCTCGTCACGCGCCTCAGCGATTCATTGGACTCACCTGGACTCAATCACCTGTGTTATTACCTCCCCTATATCTGTCTGTTCCCCAGCTCTATTCGCCGCTTCTGCATTTATTGTTGTTTATTGTCGTATGTTGTTGTGCTACCCGGTTCGCTGTTACCCGCTGTTCCTGTCCTGTTCCATGTCTGTGCAAAATGTAATTGCTCACTCTCCGTACCTGCTTCTCTAATCCAACGTCGTTTCTTACAGTGGGAGGAAGCTACTAGACTATTGAGACACAGCCACAGTGTGTGTCATCAAGGAGAGGTGTTGAAGGTGCCCCCCAAGGGTTCGGCGAGAGGTGGAGGGGAAGAAGTCCTGGAGGCCGAACATGAAGATGCCGCTTGGTTTTCGTAGGAACTGCAAGAAAACGGCCATCATGACGCGGAACTCTGGGTGCTGACGCATGTACGAGGCCTTCAACTCTTCCTGTGAAACACACGTCAGGTCATGTTGGAAACTTAGGGGTTGGTGGTTTAAGAGTAAGGGGCTAGGTGAGAGTAGGAGGTAATGGTAGGGTGTAGGGAAAGATGAATATGGCACCTTTCTGTCCAGGAACTTGGAGTGCAATTGCTTGTCCTCCTCTCACACCGGACATAACTTCTCAAACACTGGCTTATCCCCCCTCAACTCTGACACACAAACATGTAAATAGGGGAACATTCCTAATAGTGTGTGCATGTCTGTGTACCTGTGTATGTGTTTACCTGTGTGTATTTGGGGCGGGAACAGCAGGAGCAGCAGGAGCCTCATGTTGACGGGAGAGCCCACCTGCACTCGGCTGGCCAGGTGCCTAAACAGGAACAGGATATGACATCACATAGGGAGAAAGAGATGGCAGGAGCAGTGGTGCCCTGTATGTCCCGGGTGCTGTAGGCCGGGTTACTGTAAAAACACTTTGTGACAACTGCTGGTGTAAAACAAAAGTGCCATATACAGTATAATTTTGCTTGATTGATTGATTGTATAAGTAGAAGGTATGTCCACTTACCCATTAGGTAGGAAGTAGCAGTGCCAACACTGCCAAGTGGCTGGTATGTCTTCCACTGAGTCTACCGTCCTCTCCACTCCAAACACCTCCACTACTTCCACTCCCACCGCCTGCTCTCTGCCGTCTTCCGTCTGCAACCCAACTCTCTCTGTCCACAGTTTGACGTGTTGGCCCACCAGACTCTTCGCATATTCGGGCGGAAGTGTCTGGGAACAAGTTTAAATCAAACACAACTGAGAACACACATCCACTTCATAGAACAGTGAACACACTCTTATCTCTCACAAAAAACACACACTTTTATGAGTATTATTAGTGGGGCAGACTAAAACATGCACGCACGCACAGGCAAGGACACATGGACACACTCACAGATGTGTGTGTCCTGGTAAAAGGGGAGGAAGGTCATGTTTTTCAGGATGTTCTTCCTCAGAGGGAGCGGCATCAGAAGCAGCAGGCTAGAGCCCTCACACACTAACCTCTTCAGAGAGGACAGAGGGTATGACACACACATACATTTTGGAGTAACTTTTCTTTTCAATCAAATTCGAATATGTTTCTGAACAATTCTACATGAATTTAGATGGATCATCTTTAATGTACCTGAATAATGATGAGTGAGAAAGTTACAGACACACAAATATCACAGTCGCAATACATGCTGACCTCTAAACACTACAATAACAGGGGGGTTAGCATTTTTGGGGGGATATGATATTTGTGCGTCTAACTTTCTCACTCGATTCCTTCAGGATTATCAGTAATCATGGTAGCATCCACATTAATGTAGAAGTTTTTAGAAAAATATGATATTCTTATTTACAATAAAAGTGACTCCAAAATGACACAATACATTATTTGCAATGTATTTCTATTGGGCACAAAGTCATCTGAAATACAACCAAAACAAACATCAAATGCATCCAACAAATTTGTATAGTCACTAGCTTGACGTAGTCATTGTGTGCTACTGTATGAATATGGGACCAAATACTTAACTTTTTACATTCACTTACATGTGTATTAAAGTAGTATCTCAATACTGGGCCTATGTCCAAAAATTTGGGTGAAAATACCTGCACATTAAAGTTAGACAGTCTGCACTTTCACCTCATAGTCATTGTATTATTCAAATTCAAAGTACTGGGGTACAGAGCCAAAACAACAACAAAGGGGTCACTGTCCCAATACTTTTGGAGCTCACTGTCTACAGTTGTCAGATCTCCCCAAGGAGATGAGGGTGTGGAGTCAGGCGCAGGAGAAACAAGTTCAGAAGAAAAGGGCGTTTTATTCAACCAGCTCAAAAAATAACAGGACACCGTACTACAGCAGTAGCCACGAAACCCCACTCAGACACAGTCCAGGGAAAAACCACTGTTAAACATGATCTAATGAAAACGAAACCCAAACTCACTGACAGTCAAACGAAAACAATCCCGCACAAAACCCCAAAGGAAATGTCGAGATAAATACCCCCCCTAATTAACCAAAATGAAACCAGGTGAAACACAAAACAGACATAACCAAAAGAAAAGGAAAAAGGATCAGTGGCAGCTAGTAGACCGCCGAGCGCCGCCCGAACAGGGAGAGGAGCCACCTTCGGTGGAAGTCGTGACAACAGTACATACATGCATATTTGTTTGAGATAAAGATAATGATGATGAATAGATGGTGTAATGATATTAATCTCCAAATCTTTTTTTTATGCAGGACAGCGTTCATAGTACGTCAACATGTCACTGTCTCAATGTCATTGGTTACTTTTCTTGCATGAGTGTATTTGATGGAAACATGTAGCAAACCACAATTGCTTTTTGTTTAGTTGGTGTTCACATATCCAGTAGCTCTGTGTCATTGGGTCAAATGGAAGCCAAAATTAGGGCCTGGAATTAAATCTAAACTATAACCATTTTAACACAAGTTCTTGTTTACAAAGTACTGTCTGTGCACACTTCCTATTTTGAAAATTAGATAGATCTACCTGTGAGAAGAGTCTACCTTGTAATAGATTTTAAAAGTACCAAAAAACATTCTGTGATTTTTATTTGACCATTGAGAAAATAGCTACTGTGTAAATACCACAATATTTCTAATAAAAAATAATGACTGCTTATGGCGGTGTAATGTGCTGGACCATTGTATGATGGTAATCAAAGTATATCAGTTGAAAAGTTCAATTCTGTCACAGGCAGCCAAACAGGATACGCCTTGACATCAGAGAGCATAAATAAATAAAATAATGTGTTTAACTGTTCAATCAGTAATTGTTTAATCCCTGCCGTGTAGAGATGGAGGAATATGAACACAAACTAAAGAAGAAGGACTTAATGCTGGAGAAGAGGAATAAACAGCTTAAAGAATGAGAACGTCAAACAACTTCAGGAGAAACACACAACTGCATGATATGATCCGGCTACTGAGGGAGAAAGAGAGACCACTGGATAACACTGCCAATGAGTTGGAGAGAAGTAAGAGACAACTGGAGGCACTTGAAAACGAGCTGCAGAACCAAATCAGCCAAGTAGAGAACTTCTGAACTTCTACTGCAAGAAAAAGACAGAGAACTAGAAGAGAGGACCAGGAGACTGGGAGAGAAGGACCAACAACGTAAAGGAAAGAGACCTGCAGGACAGGAACTTCTACATATCCCTTATGCAGGACAAACACTGTAGAAAAGATGAAAGGAAAGAGACCTACAGGACGAGAACGGTCAACTAGAGAACTTCAGAGTCCTGTTGCAGGAAAAAGACAGTCAACTGAAAGAGAGGAACAAGAAAGTGGTGGAGAAAGACCAGCAACATAAGAAGAGAGACAAACAATTGAAAGAGAGAGACAAGCTGCTAAATTAAAGAGAGACAACTGGAGGATGTCAACAATGAACACACTGTGATATTAACACATCTATTATATTCCATGTTAGATGAAACGTCCATAATTCCACAATTACTTTACATATAATTCACATCCTTTCATATGTTATTAAAGCACAACAGAAAGGCAATCTGAAGACTGAAGTAGAGAGGCTGAGGAGTGAGGCTTCAGCCCAAATGACCTGAGTGTGAGACATGGGTCGAGTGCTTTCCCCCACATCATTTTCATGGTTGTCACTTAATGAGGTCCAACTAATTCTAATTCGAATGAACAATTTTTACAAGTCTTGGTTTTTCATGAAGGAATTCATGAATGTGTTCAATCATGACTGGTAATTGATTCCCCCCCCCTGTCTTGTAGAGATGAAGAAGGAATATGAAAACAAACTAAAGAGAAGGAGACCATTCTGGAGGAGAGGAATAAGTAACCTACGGAAACAGAGGGCACATTGGAGAATACCACAAAACAACTGAGCGAGAATATTAAAACACCTTGAGGAGAAAAATACAACACATATGACTAAGAAACTGAGAGATATCAAAATCAAACGTTATTTGTCACATGCGCCGAATAAAACGGGTTACCATCAAATGCTTACTTACAAGCCCCTAACCAACAATGCAGTTAAGAAAAATAAGACTTAAGAAAAATATTTACTAAGTAAAATATAAAAGAGCAACAATAAAATAACAATAGCGAGGCTATATACAGTTGAAGTCGGAAGTTTACATACACCTTAGCCAAATACATTTAAACTCAGTTTTTCACAATTCCTCACATTTGATCCGAGTAAAAAGTCCCTGTCTTAGGTCAGTTAGGATCACCACTTTATTTTAAGAATGTGAAATGTCAGAATAATAGTAGAGAGAATGATTTATTTCAGCTTTATTTCTTCCATCACATTCCCAGTGGGTCAGAAGTTTACATACACTCAATTAGTATTTGGTAGCATTGCCTTTAAATTGTTTAACTTGGGGCAAACGTTTCGGGTAGCCTTCCACAAGCTTCCCACAATAAGTTGGGGGAATTTTGGCCCATTCCTCCTGACAGAGCTGGTGTAACTGAGTCAGGTTTGTACGCCTCCTTGCTCGAACACTCTTTTTCAGTTTGCCCACATAAATTCTATGGATTGAGTCAGGCTTTGTGATGGCACTCCAATACCTTGACTTTGTTGTCCTTAATCATTTTGCCCACAACTTTGGAGTATGCTTGGGGTCATTGTCATTTGGAAGACCCATTTGTGACCAACTTTAACTTTCTGACTGATGTCTTCGAGATGTTGCTTCAATATATCCACATAATTTTACTCCCTCATGATGGCCATCATTTTTGTGAAGTGCACCAAGTCCCTCCTGCAGCAAAAGCACTCCCCAACATGATGCTACCACCCCCGTGCTTTACGGTTGGATGGTGTTCTTCGCTTGCAAGCTCCCATTTTTTCCTCAAAACATAAACGTGGTTTTATGGCAAACAGTTCTATTTTTTTTTCATCTGACCAGAGGACATTTCTCCAAATACGATCTTTGTTCTCATGTGCAGTTGCAAACCGTAGTCTGGCTTTTTATGGGGGTTTTGAGACGTGGCTTCTTCCTTGGCTGAGCGGCCTTTCAGATTATGTCGATAAGGGACTGTTTTCTGTGGATACAGATACTTTTGGACCTGTTTCCCCCGCATCTTCACAAGGTCCTTTTTGTTGTTCTGGGATTTGATTTGCACTTTTCGCACAAAGTACGTTTATCTCTAGGAGACAGAACACTGTCTCTTCCGGCAGTATGACGGCTGCGTGGTCCATGGTGTTAATACTTGGTACTATTGTTGTACAGATGAACGTGTAACTTCAGCTTTGGAAATTGCCCCAAGGATGAACCAGACTTGTGGAGGTCTACCATTTTTTAGCCTATCAGAAGCTTCTACAGCTGTGACATCATTTTCTGGAATTTTCAAGCTGTTTAAAGGCACATTTAATTTAGTGCATGTGAACTTCTGACCCATTGGAATTGTAATACAGTGAGTTATAAGTGAAATAATCTGTCTGTAACCAATTGTTTGGAAAATATCTTGTGTAAAGCACAAGTAGATGTCCTAACTGACTTGCCAAAAATATAGTTTGTTAACAAGAAATTTTGTGGAGTGGTTTGAAAAAACAAGTTTAGATGACTTCAAGCCTAAGTGTATGTAAACTTCTGATTTCAACTGTAACAGGGGAAACCGGTTGAGTCACTGTGCAGGAGGCAAAAGGTTAGTTGAAGCAATTGAAGTAATATGTAGATTTTGGTAGGGGTAAATGTGACTTTGCATAGATAATAAACAGCGAGTAGGCACAGGGATAACAAAGGGGGGGGGGGGGGGGTGTCAGTGCTAATAGTCCAGGTATCCGTTTGATTAGCTGTTTAAAGTCTTATGGTTAGGGGTAGAACTGTTAAGAAGCCTTTTGGACGCTGCTGGGCACTACTGCTTGCCGTGTGTAGCAAGAGAACAGTTTTATGACTAGAGTGTTGAGTTTTGGCAATTTTTAGAGCTTCCTCTGACACCGCCTGGTATAGAAGTCCTGGAATGTTCAGGAAGCTTGGCCCAGTGATGTACTGGCTGTACCACTACCCTTTGTAGCGCGGTGATGCAACCAGTCAAAGATGCTCTCAATGGTGCACCTGTATCACTTTTTGGAGGATTGAGGACCCTGCCCATGTCTCCTGAAGGGAAATAGGCATTATCATGCCCTCTTCACAACTGTCTTGTGTGTGTTGGACCATATAGTTTTGTTGGTGATGTGAACACAAGGAACTGAAGCTCTCAACCTGCTCGGCTCCTTTTCCTGTAGTCCACAATCATCTCCTTTGTCTTGAGGTTGATGTCCTGGCACCACACTGCCAGGTCTCTGACCTCCTCCTGTAGGCTGTCTCATCATTGACGGTGATCAGGCCTCCCACCGCTGTGTTGTTGGAAAACTTAATGATGTGGTTGGAGTTGTGCTTGGCACGCAGTCATGGGTGAACAGGGAGTATAGGAGGGGACTAAACATGCACCCCTGAAGGCCCCCCGTGTTGAGGATGAGCGTTGCAGATGTGTTGTTGCCTACCCTTACCACCTGGGGGCGGCCCGTCAGCAAGTCCAGGATCCAGTTGCAGAGGGAGGTTTTTTTTAGTCCCAGGGTCCTTAGCTTAGTGATGAGCTTTGAGGGCACTATGGTGTTGAATGCTGAGCTGTAGTCAATGAATAGCATTCTCACGTAGGTGTTCCTTTTGTCCATGTGGGAAAGGGCACTGCCAGAGTGCAACAGAGATTGCGTCATCTTTGGATCTGTTGGGGTGGTATGCAAATTGGAGTGGGTCWAGGGTTTCTGGGATGATGGTGTTGATGTGAGACATCACCAGCCTTTCAAAGCACTTCATGGCCACAGATGTGTGTACTATGGTTCGGTAGTCATTTAGGCAGGTTACCTTGGTGTTCTTGGGCACAGGGACTATGGTGGTCTGCTTGAAACATGCAGGTATTGCAGACCCGGCCAGGGACAGATTGAAAATGTCAATGAAAACACTTGTCAATTGGTCAGTGCATGCTTGGAGTACACATCCTGGTAATCCGTCTGGCCCTGCGGCCTTGTGAATGTTGACCTGTTTAAAAGTCTTACTGACATCGGCTAYGCCGAGCATGATCACACAGTAATCCGGAACAGCTGGTGCTCTCATGCATGCTTCAGTGTTGCTTGTATCGAAGCTCGAATAGAAGTCGTTTAGCTCGTATGGTAGGCTTGTGTCACTGGGCAGCTCGTGGCTGGGCTTTCCTTTGTAGTTGGTAATAGTTGTCAAGCCCTGCCACATCCGACGACCGTTGGAGCTGGTGTAGTATGATTCAATCTTAGTCCTGTATTTACTCTTTGCCTGTTTGATGGTTCGTCTGAGGGCATAGCAGGATTTCTTATAAGCATCCGGGTTAGAGTCCCGCTCCTTGAAAGAGGGTGCTCTACCCTTTTGCTCAGTGTGGATGGTGTCTGTAATCCATGGCTTCTGGTTGGGGTATGTACGTATGGCCACTGTGGGCACAACGTCATYGATGCATTTATTGATGAAGCCGGKTACTGATGTGGTATACTCCTCAATGCAATCGGATGGGTMCCGGAACAAATTTCAGTCTGTGCTAGCAAAACAGTCCTGTAKCTTAGCATCTGTGTCATCTGACCACATCCRTATTGAGCAAGTCACTGTACAGAATGATACGAAATGCTCTGAGACCAGTTTGCAAATAAACACCCTGCATTACAGTCAGGAGTCAGGAGAAGAAACATTATAAGACTTCCTCCAACTAGTGAGTGATCCATTTCGTCTCAAACTATCATATATTTTCAATCCTATTTTTGTTTATGATTAACTTTATCTTTAATTGTCTTCTGTTGTGTTACAGTGGGAGGAGAGAGCAGCAGTCCAGACTCCCCATTGTCTCCCAGTGTGTCTGATCTGAGACTGGTGCTACTGGGGAGTACTGGAGCTGTCAGGAGTGCCGCAAGAAACACTATCCTCGGCAGAGAGGAGTTTGGAGCCCAGGCGAGCCCCTCTGCAATTACCCAGAGGACCAAGAGTAGAGAGGGGGATGTGTGTGGGATACGGCTGGAGCTGGTGGACACTCCAGACTAGTTCAGCCCTGGACTCTCTCTGGAGGAGATAAAACAGGAACTCGGCTCTGTATACGTCTGTCTGTCCCGGGACCCCACGCCTTTCCCCTGGTCATACCAGTGGAGCACTTGAAGGGGAAGGAGAGAGGGATGCTGGAGAGAAYGGAGGAGATGTTTTGGGAGGGTTGCTGGGGATAAACTGTGATTATAGTCATCCATGTTGATGGCCTGAAAGAGCAGAGCATTGACAATTTTCTCCAAGCAGGAAGTCAAGACCTYCAGCAGCTTGTAGAGAAATGGTGAAGCAGGTATCACGTCCTCGACATTAAGGACAGGGGCCATGGCACTCAGGTTCTAGAGCTGCTAGACCAGGTAGAGAAGATTATGTCAGGAAACATATAAAGCAGGGGTCTCCAATCCTGTTCCTGGTTCCTGGAAAGCTACCATCCTGTAAGTTTCCGCTCCAACCCTAATCTAGCGYACCTGATTCTAATAATTAGCTGGTTGATAAGCTGAATCAGGTTAGTTTCAACTGGGGTTGAAAGGAAAACCTACAGGAGGGTAGCTCTCCAGGAACAGTGTTGGACAGCCCTGATATAGAGCTTCTATAGCAGTCAGACCTACCTGGTGGCAGAGGGGAAGGAAATGTACAAAAGGAAAGAGAGAGAAAACAAAGGGAGGAGATGGAGATGAAAGAGAAGGTTAATAAAGAGCTGCAGGTCTCTCTGAAGAAGATAGAGGGAGTAATTCAGGACCATAAGAGAAATATCAGAACACTCAGTGAGCAAACTACTGACCTGGAGAGACAGGTGAAAGAAGAGAGGGATGAGGAGAAGAAAAGAGATCTAAGGATTAAGCTAATAATTAAGTCTGATTGAAGGGATGAGATTGAGAAAGAGCTGGAGAAATTTTGAGAGAACAGAGAGAAGGTTAGGAGGGAGAGGGAAAAGATGCACAGGAAGGATATAGGAAAGATCAGACAGCATGAAGAAGAGGCCATAGTTGAAGCAGAGAGAAACTTGATGAAGGTGGTCCTACCTAAGTTACAGAGGAGCATCATGATCTCAGTGACAAAGATGCAGAGTGAGTTCAGCAGACAGCTGGAGGAGAAGGACAGAGAATTGAGAGATTGATAAAAAATCGTAACAAATGAGAGTCCCACTAAGCGCAAACCAGATGGGATGGCGTATTGCTGCAGAATGCTGTGGTAGCCATGCTGGTTAAGTGTGCCTTGAATTCTAAATAAATCTCAGACAGTGTCAACAGCAAAGCACCCCCACACCATYACACCTCCTCCTCCATGCTTCATGGTGGGAACCACACATGCGAGATCATCTGTTCACCTACTCTGCATCTCACAAAGACATGGCAGTTGGAAGCTGTTCTTGCCGTAATATGGACTTGGTCTTTTACCAAATAGGGCTATCTTCTGTATACCACCCCTACCTTGTCACAGCACAACTGATTGGCTCAAACACATTAAGAAGGAAAGAAATTCCACAAATTAACTTTTAACAAGGCACACCTGTTAATTGAAATGCATTCCAGGTGACTGCCTCATGAAGCTGGTTGAGAGAATGMCAAGATTGCGCAAAGCTATCATCAAGGTGGCTACTTTTAAGAATCTCAAATATAAAACATATTTAGATTTGTTTAACACTTTTTTGGTTACTACATGATTCCATGTGCGTTATTTCAGAGTTCTGATGTCTTCACTATTATTCTACAGTGTAGAAAATAGTAAAAAATAAAGAAAAACCCTTGAATGAGTAGGTGTGTCCAAACTTTTGACTGGTACTGTATTTGTATGTGATTAATAAAATTCGATTTTATTTTATTTTGATTGAAGTGGACTTAACAGGTGACATCAAAAAGTGATCATAGCTTTCACCTGGATTTACCTGGTCAGTCTATGTCATGGAAAGAGCATGTGTTCCTTATGTTTTGTACAGTCATTGTGTGGATTTTTGATCAATGTAAATCAAATTGTACATTTTTTGATAAACTTTTGCATAAAATCAATTTCGATGGAATATCAGCAATCTAAATTAGATTTATGGAGTATACACTCAACAGAAATATAAACGCAACATGCAACAATTTCAAATATTTTACTAGGTCCATATAAGGAAATCAGTCAATTGAAATAAATAAATTAGGCTTTAATCCAGCGTTTCCCAAACTCCGTCCTCTAGAACCCAAGGGGTGCACGTTTAGGTTTTGGACCTAACACTACACAGCTGATTCAAATTAGAGGTGTTCCTAATGTTTTATAGACTCAGTGTATATTTTTTTTAATAAGATGATTGCATGCATATGAATTTAAGTGTATAAGTGAAACTCATTAACGTTGTAGTTTTCTCCTGTGTTCACTAGGTGACAGCAGAGCACACTGGTTGTTCAGGGGAGTACAGCAGCAGACATATTCTTGCTGTAAACAATCAGCTATGTTCACATTAATCATTAGTAGTATTGTGAAATGCATGTACTAAATCAGCACACTATAGTACACTATAGATACAAAAGTATGTGGACACCCCTTCAAATTGGTGGATTCGGCTATTTCAGCCACACCCGTTGCTGACAGGTGTATAAAATCGAGCACACAGCCATGCAATCTCCATAGAYAAACATTGGCAGTAGAATGGCTTTGCTGAAGAGCTCAGTGACTTTCAACATGGCACCGTCATAGGAGTTTTGAACAAGTCAGTTTGCAAAATTTCTGCCCTGCTAGAGCTGCCCCGGTCAACTGTAAATGCTGTTATCATGAAGTGGAAACATCTAGGAGCAACAACGGCTTAGCCGTGAAGTGGTAAGCCACTGAAGYGCGCAGCTCGTAAAAATTGTCTGTCCTCGGTTGCAACACTCCCTACCGAGTTACAAACTGCCTCTGGCAGCAACATCAGCACATTAACTTGGCTGGAGTGGTGTAAAGCTAGTCGACATTGGACTCTGGAGCAGTTGAAACGCATTCTCTGGAGTTATGAATCATGGTCTGGGGCTGCTTTTCAAGGTTCAGGCCCCTTAGTTCCAGTGAAGGGAAAGCTTAACGCTACAGCATACAATGACATTCTAGATGATTCTGTGCTTCCAACTTTGTGGCAACAGTTTGGGGAAGGCCCTTTCCTGTTTCATCATGATAATGCTCCYGTGCACAACACAAGGTCCATACAGAAATKGTTTGTTSAGATCGGTGTGGAAGAACTTGATTGGCCTGCACAGAGGCCTGACCTCAACCCCATCGAACACCTTTGGGATGAAGTGGAACGCCGACCGCGAGACCTACACTAATGCCTGACCTCACTAATGCTCTTGTGGCTGAATGGAAGCAAGTCCCCACAGCAATGTTCCAACATCTAATGGAAAGCCTTCCCAGAAGAGTGGAGGCTGTTGCAGCTGCAAAGGAGGGCCCAACTCCATATTAATGCCCATGATTTTGGAATGAGATGTTTGACGAGCAGCTGTCCACATACTTTTGGTCATGTAGTGTATTTTCACAAAGTATTGTCAAAAGTGTCATAATTTCTTTTCAAATAAATTGGATTTATTATCCCTGACTTTTGCTATCTGATAAACATTGGTATCTAGGTAGCAAATTTGGGGCAATCATTTTCCTGAMTAAGCCATGTTAAATTCTTCGCTAAATATTGATCAATTCTGTGCTTGCTAAATTATCATAATTGCTTCTTAATGCTTCTAAATGTTTATACATTTTAAAAAGTAATTAAATACATATGAATTGTTAATGAAGGGGTGGCAGGTAGCCTAGTGGTTAGAGCGTTGGACTAGTAACCGAAAGGTTGCATRGATCGAATCCCCGAGCTGACAAGGTAAAAATCTGTCATTCTGCCCCTGAACAAGGCAGTTAACCCATTGTTCCTAGTCCGTCATTGAAAATAAGAATTTGTTTTTAACTGACTTACCTTGTAAAATAAAGGTTAAAACAAGTTAGTACGTTTGTGTTTTTTTGTTGACTGGAAAAATAAACTTTACAGAAAAATATKATGTGTTTATTGTTACCTTAAATAAAGTAAAAATAAATAATTTGTAAAATAAAGTTACATTTGAATTCAGTAAAAAAATATAGAAACATAATTCATAATATTACTTTCAGGTTAGGCATTTTGGTTAACGTCTGTCTTAATATGTTGTTTTAACTAATACATATTTGTAAACTCTTTTCTGAAAGTCATTCTTGAATATACCCTATTATATTGGAATACATCCCCACCGCATCACTGCACATACTGCTAGCAATCATAACAGGCCCACATCTGAACATAAACATGAGTGCATACACATAACGCACGCACGCACGCACGCACGCACRCACGCACRYACRCACACACRCACACACAAACACACTGTGTACTAACCAAAGCGATTTCTCACAGACGGGAAATGATGTCAGGTCTTGTCTCCAAGGAGATGGAGGCAGTTGCTAAGATACTGTGACACTAGACTCTCTCCTCTGGCTCTCTCCCTCCCTCACACAGCACACAGCGTTGTCACCATGAATAGCACTAAATTCACTCAGTATCTATCTCTTTCTGTATCACAAATGACATTGAACGGTTTTCTATCTTTTCAGTCACAGTTATAAATAGAACAGATCCTAAAGACTAAAGTGCCAAAATATCAATTCGTTAGCAAGCTCACATCAGATGCCTATCAAGCAGACTGCTATTTTGTTTACTAGAATCTCAAAGCATATTTAATGACCCRCATTGTCAAACAATGCGTGTAAATGAATGTTCACCACAATAGGAATGTGCACAACCAGCTTTGCTATCTGAAAAGACAGGGCATAGAGACAGCTATCCAACATTCTTGATCCAAAGTGTTATGGGATTGATGAATACGTAGCGACACCCTCCTGTGTGTCTCCACAGTCCTAGCTGCACCTCTCCAGAGCTATCAGCATGTTACATGTGTCTTGCGATGACATGCCACTGCTAAATCTCCATCCCCCTCTCTCTCTCTCTCCCTCTCTCCCTCTCTCTCCCCTGTGGATCATAGCACCACGTTAAGAGGTTATGTGTTGGGATGTATTGGAGATGGTGCACATGCACCCCTCTTTCAATGGCAGGATTAGTGCCATCCACTGTATTTCTGTCAGGTAGCCTCTCTGTACTGATGACACAAGCAATACAGCTATAAGTGTTTGCTCATTCGCCTGCACACACACACACACCAACACACACACACACACACACACACACACACACACACACACACACACACACACACACACACACACACACACACACACACACACACACACACACACACACACACACACACACACACACACACACACACACACACACACACACACACACACACACAACAACACACACACACACACACAAACACACACGTAACGCAAACACACCAACACACACGTACTGCCACACATGCAATGACAGCGAGGACAGAGCGTTGGGAGAGGGGGGCAAGAGGTAAAGCAGGGGGTGGGGTGATCTTTGGTGATGTGTATGGAAACATTTTAAATGGTGCAGGGGTTGGAAGGGAAAGAGATGCACGGAGGAAGAAGAGAGAGAGGGAAGAGTTTGAAAGAGAGCCAGAAAGGGAGAGTGGGATTGGGAGAGGACTAAGATTTCAGAAGGAGTGTGGGGGGAATGCAAGAGACCAGGGGAAGAGGGAGAAAGAGGGAAAAGAGGAATATCCTCTGCACCACTGTGTGACTGGAAATTTAATAGAGAGAGAGAGGTGGAGGGGGAGAGAGAGTCAGAGGCGGAGAGAGGGGGAGGGAGAGGAAGAGAGAAGCACAGAGACCTCATTGCTGTGCAGCACTTAGCGAAAGCTATCGGTTGTGAGCAATGCTCATTACGGCATTCGGGGAGAGGAAGGGGAGGAGTCGAAAAGCGAGGGAGTGCAGAGTATATCTGAGGGGTTCTTCTGGTGAATACTCTTGTCTGTGCTCTACTCCACAGCCTGTACTGTGGAGATAGATGGGGTGAGGGGGAAGGGGGGTGGAGGGAGTGATGCTATAAGCTACGCATTTGAACTTATCACGGGTTCATGTGGATGCAGCTTGAAAATTGATTGAGAGCAAATGCTGTGGATTGCTGAGAATAGCTATAGTCTTGTGTTTTTWAAAAAGTTGAACACAACTCTCAGTGGAATGCATGGAAACAGAGTGACAGGATCCAGTGCATTGTGCAACAGGTTACTAGAGTTGGGTGGTGTGGAGGGCCATGCTAACGTTCAAGGTGGGTGGTATACACCAAGTGGAGCAGTGTCACTGTTTCTCCTAAACTCCATTACTTTCAGTTTAGGGATCTATTTACGAGAAGGAAAGGACAAGGAACCGACTAACAGGACCACATGCCACACACGGCATCACGACACGCATAATTGCTGTCCAAGGCTGTTATGTCCCGACAAAACCATTCGCTGTTATACCCATTGAGCAAAAATTCAGATCAGATGGTCAATGTTTTCTTGATTGCTTGGTTGTCCATATGTCATAATAAGTATTGTTTGGGAGGAGTGAATAATGCAGTTTAACTAGTAATTTAACAAACTTTTGCAGTAGCTTGGTGGTACTCTATATATACAAAAGTATGTGGACACCCCTTCAAATGAGTGGATTCGTGCTAGTTCAGCCACACCTGTTGCTGACAGGTGTATAAAATTGAGCACACCGCCATGCAATCTCCATAGACAAACATTGGCAGTAGAATGGCCTTACTGAAAGGTTCAGTGACTTTCAACGTGGCACCGYCATAAGATGCCACCTTTCCGACAAGTCCGTTTGACAAATGGCTGCCCCAGTCAACTGTAAGTGCTGTTATTGTGAAGTGGATCGTCTAGAAGCAACAACGGCTCAGCCGCGAAGCGGTAGGCCACACAAGCTCACAGAACGGGATCGCCGAGTGATGAAGTGCGCAGCGCGTAAAAATAATCTGTCCTCGATTGCAACACTCATTACTGAGTTCCAAACTGTCTCTGGAAGCAACATCAGCCCAATAATTGTTCATCAGGAGCTTCATGAAATGGGTTTCCATGGCCGAGCAGCCGCACGCACACAAGCCTAAGATCATGCACAATGCCAAGCGTTGGCTGGAGTGGTGAAAAGCCTGCCGCCATTGGACTCTGGAGCAGTGGAAACGCGTTTTCTAGAGTGATGAGTCACGCTTCACCATCTGGCAGTCCGACGGACAAATCTGGGTTTGTCCGCCGGAGAACATTACCTGCCCCAATGCATAGTGCCAACTGTAAAGTTTGATGGAGGAGGAATAATGGTCTAGGGCTGATTCTCATACTTCGGGATAGGCCCCTTAGTTCCAGTGTAGGGAAATATTAACGCTACAGCATACAATGACATTCTAAACTATTCTGTGKTTCCAACTTTGTGGTAAAAATTTTGCACAAAGCGAGGTCCATATAGAAATGGTTTGTTGAGATCGGTGTGGGAGAACTTGACTGGCCTTCACAGAGGCCTGACCTCAACCCCATCGAACACCATTGGGATGAATTGGAATGCCGACTGCGAGCCAGGCTTTATCGCACAACATCCGTGCCCGACCTTG
The DNA here is from genome assembly GCF_002910315.2 of Salvelinus sp. IW2-2015. Taxonomy (NCBI): domain Eukaryota; kingdom Metazoa; phylum Chordata; class Actinopteri; order Salmoniformes; family Salmonidae; genus Salvelinus; species Salvelinus sp. IW2-2015. Next base: position 15,042,744 of record NC_036858.1, read on the forward strand.
TGGCTGAATGGAAGCAAGTGCCCCGCAGCAATGTTCCAACATCTAGTGGAAAGCCTTCCCAGAAGAGTGGAGGCTGTTATAGTAGCAAAGAGGGTACCAACTCCATATTAACGTCCATTATTTTGGAATGAGATGTTCGACAAGCATGTGTCCACATACTTTTGGTCATCTAGTGTAGTTTAATTAAATTAAAACGTACGTAGTGTTTTTTTGTTGCCATGTAGCTTGGTAAACTATATTTTTCAGAGTAGCTTCCCCAACACTGCTAATAAGCTGTATGCCATGAAGCCACAACCTTAGATACACTACAAAAATACAAAACCCGAATTGAAAAGCCATTGCCTCAATGTTTCTTTTTTTCTTTTTCTAGGAAACCTTTATACTGTGTTAAACCAATGTGGATTGGTCCGGTCAGGTCTGATATTTGTAGGCCATCATTGTCAATAAGAATGTGTTCTTAACTGACTTGCCTAGTCAAATAAAGGTAAAAAAAATACACATTTAAATAAGGCAACATTTGTGTAACAATAGTACAACTGAAAATGCCCAGGGGTTAGTGAAATAGCTACTTTGCCCAAAGGCCCAGTGGYAATATGCTCACTCACTCTGAGATGCAATTGGGAACCAGCAATATCTTGATCTCAAAGCCACTAAGCACACTGCAGCGAAACCTCACGCAACTTTTCCTGAAATGTACCGAATCAATCAATTAATCGAGCAATAGAGTGCTGAGTCATATCGAACACTTAACACTCTGTGACCACTGTCCGTAGCCCACCATAGATCTATCTAGGTTCCCTCAAACCCACTGGACCTGATATCCCACTCACCCTACAAACATAGGTTATAGTAGGGCCTGCACAACGATTGCAAAGACCATTAGGATATTGTAGTGCATTAGCGCCATATGTCTTGGAATACATGGCGAGTTTCTTGATCMTGGCCCTCCATCATAAATGGCTGGTCTTCTGTGATCCACGTTGAGAGCTTACGCTGCCTTCGTGGCATTCAGCTGCAGACCTACGGAATGTGCGTATACTGCCGCTTATGCTGGAGCGCAAAAATACTCTGCCCAACGGGCGCCGTCGCGTTTGCTGCCTGCGCGCGTCTCCAAGGATAAGAAGACGCTTGGATGCATCCAATCCGGATTTCGTTTTTATTTGAACCAAATACCGCTTTATATATTGTAACGTTAACGTTTCTTCACCCTTTTTTATGGTGTGTGTGGATTCTGCTTATATTGAACGTGCTATCGGTGTATGAAGTCCCTGTTGCGTTGCTGCTGCGGAAGACAAGAACAAGACCCGAACTCACAGCCGTGGAAGCGAGCGAATCAATTTAGAGAAGAGAAAATGAGAAATAGATAGAGAGGTTGTGGGACTGACGAGAGGAGAGGGATCGAACGGAGAAGAAAACGTCGACCTCACGCCGCAGCAATTGAAACAGAAAGGTATGRGTCTATTGCACATAGCCTAATACTGGTAGAAACGTCTGAAAAGACAGCCGTAGTCAACCTATTTCTTATTTTGGTTTGTTTCTGCGGATATCAGGTGGCAACATTACTGTTTTATTAGCTAAAATAGCGAAGTATAAATGGATACACGGCATAATTAGTAGGTTCCAATTAACGTTAGACATTTTGAAAATCAAAGCTGATGTGTTGAAATGATCTTGTGTTGAAATGTATTCTTAAGATCATTTCAACCCTAAAAGCTGTTGAAATCATATTGTCACCATATGTAAGCCTATTTTGTAGTAATATACCTTCATAACGATATATTTTGTAGTAATATACCTTCATAACGTTAAATATCATTATTCTTGTTGCAATTGTGTAGTTGTCATTATTCCACATTCAAAGAGACAGTCGATGCAAGCCATTTTGTAATGCAGCATGTGCCGAATTTGGCCTATTCTAAGAATTTCAATTGCGTTCCATAGAAGGTGCGCCGTAGCGCGAGGCCAGCTGCATTAATGAAATTATATGTTAATTTATATTCACTAGGGTTTATTGTGCTTTGGCCATACATTGAGAATAGATTAAACCTATTTGTCATATAAATTCATTGGAAATGATAATAATATATCATTCGACTTTTTATTCCAATGTTTAGACTCTCCATTTTATGCTGTAAAATGTCAGACCAATTAAGGAGGAAAAAAATATCTCCTGCAATTGAAGTGTTTGAAACACCATTTTGACCTACCTAATTTCCCCAATAGGCTAACATTCTGATTTCCACTATTTTGAATATAGCCTCCTCCTAACAGGAAGCCCACGTCCAACAACTCCGAATCAATTTAGTGTTGTCATAGTTACAGTAGGCCTAGACGTTAGCGCTGTTGCAGCTTTGTGTTAATCTCAGACCAGCTGTAAATATCAGGCCTAATTTAGCGTGGTATTGGGTACTAGGGGGTAACTAGCCCCCCCTAAAGAACAATGTCTAATTGCTGACACAAAAAAGCAACGGTTTGGGAAATAAATGGTATTTGGATGAATGCCATGCGTAGGCGAATAAACTATAAAGGGTAATAAATGGCTACAGTTGAGTTTTTTCATGAAATGTTGTTTTTAGAAAAGGGACGTTTTTGTTAAAGTGCCGGTGGCCAGTTACCCCGGTAGAAGATCATGGAATAGGGTTTCACAAAAGTGTGTTMAAATCCATTTAATCAGTTGTATTTAGAAATTCTTTAGTACGTAATACTTCAAAGCTATGTCCAGTTGTCTAATTTTAATTGTTTAAATCAAATAAGGGTGTTGCACATGCCACCATTAATAGCCGCACTATGAGGAGATTTGATGTAAAGTCCCTCCTTTTAACTCACCTGCACATACATTTTCTTTGCTGTTCCTTTTCCATACAATCCATGACGTACAATTGAACTAAATATTATTTGAATAATGCAAKATTTGAAATCCCAGCAGTCTTTAAAATTACATTCAAGAGCAAAAGGTTTTCAATCTTTGTTTTTAATTCATAAAAATAAAATATTCATTGGAATGGAATATAACTAATAACATTAAATAACATTTGAATATAACATTTAATAACAACAACAATAACTTACCTAATTAACTCAGTGTAACATTGMTATGGCAACTCTCTTATGCTTTATTATTGCACGATTCTAATTTGTACAAAGGTCACAAATAAAGATATCCCCAGTAAAATTGAAGCACAACTCGTGAGCCCACCTGCTGCACTGCTCACACCTAATCCAGTCCCCACCTGTGACTGAAAACAAGGGGATGCTGTGCAAAATAGCTAAAAGGCTATAAAGTAACATTAACTGCAAAGCAATCAGTCACTAGTGGAAACATTTACAACTGCAATTAAGTTATGTTATCTTTTTATGTATTCTACCTTTGATGATTTGATAGTAAGGTTGCTAGCGAGCACTCCTAGCAGCTAATGCTAACTAGCTGGGGGGGGGGGTTGCCCCCAACACACTCATCCAACATATTACTACGTTACAAAAAAATGATCTACATGTTTCTCTCTAAACATGTGGATAATTCATCTTAAGGCTTTCCTCCTTGTATATTTAAAAAACAACTATAAATCTAACTTCATTGGAATATATCTACAACTTTTTCAAATTTTCTAAACATTTGATAAATTTACCAGAAAATCGTTTTGTTGAAATATCTCCAAAAGTTGTGATGACACAGAGGATTTTTTTGTTGTTGAGCAAGAGCAGTGGCAGCCAGGGAAAGAGTTGGGAACCCTACAGGAACGCCACAACAAAGCCACAATTGAAAGCCACAACAAAGCCACAATTGGTAACACTTTACTGTGACTTTACTAGAGTGCTGTGCTTTATAACTTGTTATAAGCATATAAGCTATGAGCCTTTATAATGTCTTATAATAAGGCTTATAATAGACTTATGTTAGGCCTATGTCTCTATTATGTTTCAACATTTCAACTTACTCAAAATGGCTGTTATTTATTCAGGATCATTTTGCCACTATTATAATAGTCTGCATTATACACTCGACAATGCATTATAACTGCATCATAATGGACATTATAGTTGCAGGCTATTGAAGTCAATTGAAACCGCCGGCTAGTTAAGTRAAGTGTTACCCCACTATTCACCTCAACAGATCCAAAGAATAAACCATTGTTAGACAGTGATTACACAATAATCATGTGTTGGTGTAACWTTTGGCCAGCAGGTTGCAGATCATTTGTTTCTTCACGACTGAATGCTTTCTTCTCCCAGAACTGATTGYGTGTAGTCGATCAATATCTACATGTGTGCAACTGCAACCAGCTCTTGACATGAGACAAATTCATTGCACCAGTGTAAAGACTAGTGTATGGGGGAGAAGAGTAAGAAGAGCCTATGTCACATAGGAATAAAACCAGAGCCATGTTGTATGAACATAATGTAATGTTCTGTATTTGCGACAGGAAATAAAAGAAAAAGGCTACAGACGACTCAACCTTGTCTTCCACTGAAGGTGGAATGTGTGGTATAGGGTAACTCAAGAGTTCGCAGTGTGTTTTTTTCCCCCAGTGCTTTTTAGCGTAGCCCAAGATAGGCAAAAGCCACCTCCCTAACAGAAGTTCACTGTAGTTGAAGGGAGTAGGGCTAGGGGTAGGGAGTTCAGTAAAACAAGTAAATCAAATAATAAGGCAGACATTTGTGTCAGTTCGCTGGTCTTATTGTGATAGACACATTGAATTGAGAGAAAATGTTATGATTTGCCATGCCTTAGTAGACTATAGGTAGCCAACGTTTACCTACAATAAGAGAATGTGCGCTATAGAATTGCATTGTTGCAGATGCCTGCCTCCACAGTGCACAGCCTGTATGAGAGAGTCTGTATAAGAGATACTGTACATCCATGGACAACACTATGTGTTCTGTTTTGATGGCTYTGGATTGAGTCTTAGTAAAGAGCAATCGTTTCCCCATGCAGCCATGAGCTCATAAACTCGCTTTACAACGGTGTGTCCCTCTGTTGTCTTGTAAGACCCAACATACACTTCTTATGTAATAAAAATGGACTTTTGCTGATCAAGATCGCCACAATAAAAGAGAACATTTTCACAATGATGGACAAGTCCAACACTGGTTGATTCAACGTTGTTTCCACATCATTTCAATGAAATGACATTGAACCGACGTGGAATAGACGTTGAACTGACGTCAGTGCCCAGTGGGCATAATCTCAGAGATATCATCCTGGAGTGTAGGCCCCACATTTTTTWAAATGTAATTTCAATTTAAATGTAACATTTATTTAACTAGGCAAATCAGTTAAGWACAAATTCTTATTTACAATGAYGGCCACATAGATCGTGAAGGGACCTCCGGGGCACATATTTCATATATTCCCCTCCCCCAATGTGACTGTCCATTGCAAAGACCGGTAAACTATCTAATGCCCAGTGACACAACAATCATTTGTCTCAACGTTGAAATTATAGTGGAGAATCATGGATTTAAACGTTACTTTGGTGTGTACAAGTGTTTGTGTGTGCGTGTTTGCGTGTGAGTGTGTGTGCACGTGTGAGGTCGGGTAAAGAACATTTCCACAGACCTATATTTAGGATATTCTCCATCATAAGCTTCTTAAAGGTCCAATGCAGTAATTTCTATTTCAATATTAAATCATTTCTGGGTAACAATGAAGTACCTTTCTGTGATTGTTAAAATGGTTAAAAAAATAAACAAAAATAGCTTCCTTAGCAAAGAGCAATTTCTCAAGCAAGAATTTTGCCAGGACTGTCTAGGAGTGGTTTGAGTGGGGTGGGGGAAAGTGAAAATGTCCTGTTATTTGCAGAGATGTTTGGAACTGTCTTTCTTATTGGTCTATTAACTAATTTACTGCMTRGTGATGTCACCATGGAAGGCCAAAACTCCATCCCACCAAAACAGGCTGAAATTTCAGRTGGTCTTTTCAAACAGCTCTTACACTAAAAGGGCATTATCATCATTTTCACAATTTTACAGTATTATTCCAACCTCATAGTGTGGAAATATATATAAAACACAGGAAATCAAGTTTTTTACTACACTGGGCCCTTTAATGGCTGCATTAAGATTTCAGCAATATTTTAACACCCATTGATGTGGATCTAATCTGCAGCCTATGCGCACATTAGGATTCATGAAGAGTTTGTTTCCCTACGCTCTTATCGTGAGACGCAGGGGTTGGCTTTAGTGTGTTCAATGTGTGCAACGTATATGTTTGAGGGATCATCTCTGGATCAGGTACTTTGACATTGTGGTATGGGAAGTTTGTGTATTTTTCCTTTATTTATGTTAAGTTCGGTCTAAAGATATCGTGGACTCACTTAGGCTACTCAATCATTTCAATAGGTAGGCCTAGTTCTAGTACTASAGCTGTAAACCACCAGCCAGATATTTCAGATTGGTTTAGAACATTTGTAAAGCATAACTTTTTAATGACCCCTTTGTCAGAGARAGAAACATGCCATGTCTAGTGAGCAAGTATGGGCTGTTGACATGCAGGCACCCGACAGTGTAACATAGCCTACAGAACCCTAAAAAGCTTTTGACTTACACTCAGTGGCCAGTTTATTAGGTACACAAATCTAGTACCRGGGCAGACCCCTCTTTGCCTCCAGAAAAGCCTGAATTCTTTGGGGCATGGAAACGTTGCTCAATTGGTATCAAGGGACCTAACGTGTGCCAGGAAAACATTCCCCACACCATTACAACACCGGCACCAGCCTGTACCGTTGATACCAGGCAGGAAGGGGCCATGGACTCATGCTGCTTACGCCAMATCCTGACTCTGCCATCAGCATGACGCAACAGAAACTGGATTTCGTTGGACCAGGCGATGTTTTTCAACTCCTCAATTGTCCAGTGTTGGTGATCGCATKCTCACTGGAGCCACTTCTTATCGTTTTTAGCTGATTGGAGTGGAACCCGGTGTGGCCGTCTGCTGAAAAAGCCCATCCATGACAATGATCGACGAGTTGTGCGTTCTGAGAGGTTGTTCTGCACACCACTGTTGTAATGCAATGTTATTTTCCTGTTTGTGGCCCGCCTGTTAGCTTGCACGATTCTTGCCATTCTCYGTCCACCGGACGCTGACTGGATGTTTTGTGTTTGTCACRCCATTCTCTGTAAACCCTAGACACTGTCACACGCGAAAACCCCAGGAGGCCGGCCGTTTCTGAGAAACTGGAACCAGTGCACCTGGCACCAACGATCATACCACTCTCAAAGTCAATTAGGTTTCTCGTTTTTCCCATTTTAACATTCAATCGAACAGTAATCGAATGCCTCGATGCCTGTCTGCCTTCTTTATGTAGCAAGCCACGGTCACTGTCTGTAGGAGCAAACAATTTTCTGGAATGGGGTGGTTTACCTAATATACTGGCCACTGAATGTAGGTGTTAAATGAGTGAAAAATGAGACACTGATTGTTTGAAAATGATGCCCATACAGTAAAGCTGCTACAGTAGGTATATCTACAGCGTGGGATATATTCATTTTTCTTATTACGTTTATTTAGTCAGGGACAACGTACAACAAAAACATACGTCTCAGATGTGTTGCATCATATTTAGCTAACAGCTACTTACATCTGCAGTCCCCGGGCATAAACATAAAAACATTATATACAGAAGGACAATATACATTCATCAGATTTTTAAGAAACAGAAGTTAGRACACACAGACACATTTAAATACAGAGGYCAAGACATGACACATAAAAGTTAATGCGCATATTTCTGTTGCACCTAATAATATTCAAATCGAAATCAGGATAGGGCACTGGGCAGTGAAACACAAGATGGTGTGTGAGCCGGTTGCCACAGCAACCGGGTTTCTAGGACCGCATGCATCCATGGCACTGCGTAGGAAAGAGAATGTTTTGGGGTTACAATCTGACTATTTACCAGAGAGGTATGATATAGATGGATATACAAGAATTTGAGCACAGGTAGCTTTAGTTTGAACAACAGGGCCTTGAACCACATATAGTATTGTATTGAGGTTCTGATAAGGGTCTCCATATTTGTCGGTCTTAAAGGGACMGTACAGRGTAGTTTGTGGGAAGGAGGATGAAGGAAAGGGAAAGGGGGATACCTAGTCAGTTGTTCAACTGAATGTATTCAACTGAAATGTGTCTTCCGCATTTAACCCAACCCCTCTGAATCAGAGATGAGAGTGGGATACCATGTTTGTATACATGCTAAGATAACTATGTTAGCTATTTTACTTCCCAATTTGTAGAAGCAGAAATTGGCAGAAATGACCATGTAGAAATGATATGGTAAACTGGTACCCAGCAATAACCTATAAATKACTTGTTTGTGTCTTCATAAGACAATCATTTTCAAATGTGGTACGTGTACATCATGAGTAGCCTGATGGTATCACACTAGAGGTACAAGGGCTGAGTTGCTTAATGTAAAACACGTTCACTGTGAAATGGACTACTGAAATTATACAGTCGCAAGGCTAGGGGGTACAAGTTTAACCCGGGTTCTTTYACCCCAATCAAACCCTGAAGGGCTATTGGAGGATGCAGACCAGTCAGGAGGGATGCCGAAAGCTGAGTTACAGATGTAAGATCTTCATTTTTGCTGCTGAGAAATGCAAACATGGAATGTATTCAAGGTTTATAAAGGCTTCTAAAGTTTGTCATTTCAAACTTAAGAATTTCAAGATTTGCTGATAMCAAAAATGTATCAACCCCTACAACAAAAAATCCATCAATCATAATCCACATAATAATTCAAATTTCCTGTTGCTGCAGGATTATTTTCCTGCTGTAGCAAACTGGCTCAAATTAAGATCCAGCATCTGTACACTTGGTTGTGGAAGTACCCCTCAACATCACAAAACATACCCTCCAGTTCCTTGTAATCAATAGAACTGATTGTGACTCAATTAATATCTGTCTTGCAGATCATTAGGGCTAGGTCACCATAAATTTAATGTCGGGAAACTTTTAGCTGTTTCCCCCATGTAGCAGTAGTTGTGTAACAGTGATTCTAAAAACAAGTTATACCTCATTAAATAGAATAGCAAACTGACAGTTCAACGCTTGCTTGTTTTAGTCTTTTAGAGTGATGTTGGCATGTGTTCATGTTTATTTTTTACACAAATACCTTTTCTCCAGTCCAAATACATTACAGTGTGTATGATTATGCTCATAAATAACAAAGGTGTTTCTTTTTTTTCTGTCATCGTCGAGTAATGAATCATACTCTAAAGTCTATTTCATACTTTGCTCTAGGCCTGTGKTTTCTTTGAGTTGTGACACACCTGAGCTCTTGAGTTAAAAAAAATATATATATATATTTTGTGATCCACTTTTTGAGCAAACTCAGAGTATCAAGCCTTGACTAAAATGTTTCCCCTCGACCTATGAAGGATTACATTTACATGATTTATTTATATTGTCAATGGCACACAAGGTCCAACCGAAACTTGACTTCCACTTGTSGGGGGGTTAACTGCCTTGCTCAAGAGCAGAATGACAGATTTTCCCCCTTGTCGGAGCTGGGATTCAAACTGGCAACCTTTCGGTTACTTGCCCAACGCTCTAACTGCTAGGCCACCTGCCACCTTTAGTAAATAGTAGGTGACTCACCAGTAAGCTCTAGAGCCTAATTTATGAGAACCAATGCTTTAGTGTAAACCTGAAAGCTGACATGCTTTCCAAACATGTTATGTATTGACCATCAATCTTGCAATTGCGTTAAAAGTCCAACATGATTCTATGTTTCAGTGCCCACAGAGATTTCACAATGCTTCTACAGTTACAGAACTCATGCTTTGTGAGGTTGTCTGATCCCTCTTTCTTTCTCTCTCTCTCGCTCTCTCTCTCTCTCTCGCTCTCTCTCTCTCTTCCTCCCCTATACAGTGAGGAGCATCTACCATCCACAGAGATACGCCTATCAAGAGCAGATTCACCAAACATCTACTTTGTTGTTCTAATAATTGTCATGGGATCTACAAATACATAATTCCCTAAAAAGCTGTGCTGAAAATTAGACGGCATTTTATATTTACACTGACATTAACATAGTCAAGTGAGGAAATATAAATGATAAATCAAGAGAACATTTAATATCTAACAGTTCTTCACAGTTATTAAAAAGACTTGAAAGAGAAGAATAGAATGGATTGGTAAAATGAACAACAAGAGAACCACTTAATTGTCTTGTATCAGAGGGGACTTATCAACATATTAGGACTAGGGGTGGGTCATGACCCATTTGCCATGCGTGTTGTCATGGTGACCAGCCCCTCCACCCCTTCCCCCCTCCTCTGGTTGGTCCAGCTTTTACTGTGGCTCCAYCACCATGGACCTCAGGTAACAGAGGCCGCGCCCCCATGTCCAAACCCCTGTAGCTGCTCCAATCAGGCAAGCCGAGTCATCTGTACAAGGAAGAGTTTGGTGGAAGTACCGGACAGTATTTCTGTGAACACAAGATACCTTAACCTACAAGAGAACACGATTGAGGTAAATATGCCTTTCTCTCATTACGTTTACCTACAATCCATACATGTACGCATATGAAAAGAGTATGCTTTACGGCAGAGCCGTTTCATATGGCTACAATGTACCAACATGTATTTATCTTTAACAGGTGATAAAGTCTGACACATTCAAGCACCTGCGGCATTTGGAAATCCTGCAGCTTTCCAAGAACCACATCCGACAAATCGAGGTGGGCGCGTTCAATGGCCTGCCCAACCTCAATACCCTGGAGCTCTTCGACAACCGTCTCACACTGGTACCGTCGCAGGCCTTTGAGTACCTCAGCAAGCTGCGGGAGCTCTGGCTACGGAACAACCCCATCGAGACACTGCCGGCGTACGCTTTCCACCGCGTTCCCTCCCTGCGCCGTCTCGACCTGGGCGAACTACGGAAGTTGGACTACATCTCTGAGGCCGCCTTCGARGGCCTGTTCAACTTGCGTTTCCTGAACCTGGGCATGTGCGGTCTGAAGGAAATCCCCAACCTCACACCCTTGGTCCGACTGGAGGAGCTAGAGCTGTCTGGGAACCAGCTGGGGAATGTCCGTCCCGGCTCGTTCCAAGGCCTGGTGTCGCTGCGCAAACTGTGGCTCATGCACTCCAAGGTGACGGTCATTGAGCGCAATGCCTTCGACGACCTGAAGAACCTCGAGGAACTCAACCTGTCCCACAACACCTTGCACTCGCTGCCCCACGATCTCTTCACCCCGCTGCACCAGYTGGAGCGGGTGCACCTCAACCACAACCCCTGGGTGTGCAACTGTGACGTGCTGTGGCTCAGCTGGTGGCTGAAGGAGACGGTGCCCAGTAACACAACATGCTGTGCCCGCTGCCACGCGCCCCCAGGCCTGAAGGGCCGGTACATTGGTGAGCTGGACCAGAGCCACTTCACATGCTAYGCTCCCGTCATTGTAGAGCCACCCACTGACCTCAATGTCACAGAGGGCATGGCTGCCGAGCTGAAGTGTCGCACTGGCACCTCCATGACGTCTGTCAACTGGCTCACCCCAAATGGCACCCTCATGACGCATGGGTCGTATCGCGTCAGGATCTCAGTCCTTCACGATGGAACTCTGAATTTCACCAATGTGACTGTGCAGGACACGGGCCAATACACCTGCATGGTGACCAACTCCGCCGGCAACACTACGGCAACCGCAGTGCTCAACGTGTCTACCTCCGACTCCAGCAACCCTTTCAGCTACTTCACCACCGTCACTGTGGAAACCGTGGAAACTAACAATGGGGAGGATTCCGCTGCAAGGCAGTACATCAACGAAACCTACGTACCGCCAGATTACCTGGGTCCCACTGTTTCAGGAGGGGTACTGGGTAAAGGCAGGGCTGGATTCACCATATCTCCATCTCGCTCATCTCTCTCCTCTCTGTCACCGCGAGCCACCAGAGCCACTGAAAAGGCAGTCACAGTGTCGATAATGGAGGTCACRAACATCCCTGGCCTGGACGACGTGATGAAGACCACCAAGATCATCATTGGCTGCTTCGTGGCCATCACCTTCATGGCGGCCGTGATGCTGGTGGTCTTCTACAAGCTGAGGAAGCAGCACCAGCTGCACAAGCACCATGGCCCCACCCGCGCCATCGAGATCATCAACGTGGAGGATGAGATGGGTGCCGGGGCCGGGAGCGGCATCTCAGGGGGATCGACCATGCAATCTGGGTGCGGAGGAGACGGAACCTTGAGGATGCATCACCCGGAAATAGTCAACCTTCCCAACATCGGGCGATCAGAGCATCTTAACCATTACTACAAGGCCAATCATTTCAACAACAACGTGATGGGTTTGAGCATTGGGACAGGGGCAGGCATCAGTACTCTAAGCAACAAGAACAACCCGTCCCCACTGAACCAGCAWGGCCAGGATATCCCCATYTCCTGTACACAGGTTCCAATYTCCTCAACCACTTTCCAGACCATGTCCGGAAATGGTGCCAACACCAACCCTCTTTCTGTTTCCCCACCTCTGCCGATGTCCCTCCCCATGTCCCCCATGGGATTACACGGATCGATCAAGGGTTTCATGGGCCAGAACCAGAATCCACAAATGGAGCCTCTTTTGTTCAAGGGAAACTCAAAGGAAAACGTTCAAGAGACTCAAATCTGAAAAAAAAGAGTGAGGAGAGAGAGAGTGCAAGGGAAAGACAGAGAGGGGATTGATGGCCTCTTTACGTGCCGAACGATTAAACACTACAGTGCATTGACATTACACCAGGAGAGGGGATAGACTGACACTGCAATACACAAACACATAGACTGGTCAGCGACAGTGTACTGAGCCAAGGATTACCACAATGGGCTACTTGTGTTTGTAGTAACGATCACGGCAATGGAGTTCAAAAACGAACATCGCTACAATGTAAATCTGTGCCAAAGCAAATGTTTCTTGCAGTTTCTACGAGTTGTATTCACATAGAAGAAACGTCTTTCCAAGTACTGTAGCTCAATCCCCCAAGTTGTGGTTGGCCAGTAAGTCAAGACTTAAGTCACGCACAGTACTGACCACATTGAAGTTTGGAGACATTGCAGGGAAAAAATGCTAGAGACATTGCTTTCACAGAAAATACTTGTGCAAGACACTATCTCATATGAACTCAATAGTCTCCCCTTGAGGCTGTAGGWAGGCAGAAATGGAAGGACAAACGGTACATACAGTACAGTACAGTACAAACTACTGTGAAAATCCCACAGATACATAAATATATTTTCATTTGAATATGTTACATTGCAGACTCTAACGCAGAGATATTTTGGAGGATGTACGAGCTGTAGTAGTTTGTTTTGTGAATAATCAGGGGCGGTGATTGTGAAGGTTGATTATACGATACATATGTTTTGAGTTTGGCTACTCCTCGAATACATAAGGGCTCAATTGCAACACTCATTGTGAATCTATGAATTTGGCTKCCATGAATACTGAAGAATGGTCGGAGAGTTCCCCCAGTTTTCTGTTTGGCGAGCTGTTTTTCCTGTGTTTCACTCCCKCAACCGTGACGATAACTGGACACTTCTGTTCTTGTTTGTTTTTGAGAATATATTCCATRTGTTCCAGCAGGCTACTTGATTATTCAAATGAGAGCTCCAGATGCCAGCATATACGTGTACCATCAGCAAATTTAGGTGAAATAACAAAACACATCAACAGTGAGCTAATACCTTGCGAAGACTTGTATGGGAAATGTTGACAAAGTGTAACTCGATCAGTAGCAAGATATGTGCTATAAGTGGTGAATTTGATATGAACTTCTTTCTCATGGTGACCATTTTGATGCCACATAACGCTGTCATAAGGGTGATTAAATGCCTGTCTTTGCAATGGCATTCAGTKGGTGGATTCGACCACATTCTTTGGTTTAGTGGAACAGAAATGTATGATAATAGTATTTGGTTGTATGACAATTGTACGAACCATCTTTTTACGGTGTACCTTTCATGTGTTAATACCATTTAAAGCTTTGTGCATTTAAACTATGTCTTCAATTATTTTTGTTTAGTTTGATATAATGTGTACAGTTGTCTAGCCATGTATCATTCACATGAAATAAATAAATCATATATCGAGGTCTGGGCGGTCAATGGAAACCAACTGAAAACATGCAGTAGTTGTAAAGAGTGATCAGTAGGCTACATATTTCAATCTAGGTTGAACCTATATGGTATACGATACACCCATTAGTCATCTTGGTAATCATATTATGATGTCTGTTCTTTTAATATCTCAAGACCGGCTTTTAGTCATTCTTATGAGKGAGTTACATTGGCATTAAAAGGCTGCTTCAAATGACACAGAATCCCGTTTGTCTCCTTAACCCCAAGGAAGTGATGTGAATCAACACGGAAAACTGATATGAAAATGGTTGTTGCAATTGAGAGCAAACTGAACACGCCAACTCCATTCAGGTGAAAGACGACTGAGATTTGACGGGTGTGATGGTAACGCTACCCGCATACGTCTTTGTGTATGTGGAGGTGATCTTGCACCAACATGCTGCTCTGTGTAATTTGCAAACCACTCAACAATCGCTATTGCTGCACCCCTCTCCTCGCGGTGCTGCATACATTTTCAGTGCTTGAGTGGGTGGGGAAGGCTGGTTCTTCTGATCTCGTTGTTATACTCCCGTAATGAGTGCATCGGGTTTTTTTAATAGGAAATAATGATTCTGATAATGATCAAGACAACCACAATAATAATAACATTAATAATAATATGATCAATTCTGAACGAATTTGTGATAATATCTCTCGTACATTTACATCTGGATTTAAGTTAGTTTGATCAGTATTAAGATATGAAAGGAACATACCGAACATACCAATAACAGGGCAGAATTACTTGTCGATGCAATTTGTCAGCTCTCAACGTCGCTCAGTTGGTGTGTTGCCTGTAGTCTTTCTGAGATGAGACGGGCAAAACGACCGACCAACCAAGGAACTATTAGTGAGTTGTAAAGCAAGCTTTTCCCTGATGTTTTACACACATTTTCAGTAATTATGGCACTCCTCCTCAAAAGGAGTGAAGTAGGATGCTGATATAGTATTTTATGGCCCGGCAGAGAGTTCAACTGTTTCCCTACTGAGACGCTACTAGAATATAAATGAAGACTAAAAACTCCAACATATGGCTGCACTGTTGATGACAGTTGATGTGCTACATTTGGTAACTGTGCTGTCAGATTTCAAAGAGCATATTAAGTACCTCCTGAATATGCTAGTAGAACAAGAAAGTCCTTTCTTGGAATTATAATATTTGKCCATGTTTGATGATCAATATCAATATTGTAGCATCACTGTTGTTACGATTGTACCATTGGAGAAACAAATCTATTATTTAAGCCATATTACTATTAACATGATTATGTTATTATTGTTATTATTATTAGAATTATCCTAATTATCAACCACCCTGTCACACCCTGAAGATAGTGGTGTGGTGAATTTGATGGAGGAATTACACAACAGGAAGTATTATACAGTTACTACTAAGTCATGCCCCGGGTAACAACATCAGAAGAGAACACATGAACTTTGACAACTATGTCTTCTTCACTCTACTTCACAGAAGAAGATGATGATGGCCTTTTGCAACAGATGGAATACTGAGTGTGTTGTTTGTCCCACCTCTTGTTACAGCTGGATGCTACAGCCCAGATGCCATTTCTTTTGGTGTTTGGAGCAAAAATGGGATAAATTACACAGAATGTGGATTACTATACAGCCACAAAATTGTGAGAAAATAATGGAATACTGTATTCTAAACCACAAACTGACCTTTTGGTACAAGATTCCATTTGATAAACAGAACAAGAAACTGAACTAGGTTGTTGTTTGGAAAGCTTTTTAATGATGTGAAATACATGAAGATGAAGCTATAGAAAACATAGATTTCCTTAAATGCAAAATAATAAAAGTGTCATTTTTGTGTTCATTTGTTGACATTTTTCCCCACAAGTGTTGGTTGTATCTAAAGTGTAATATTATTAATATGGTCATTATCAATGTACTGTCATCTGTATAAATCATAAACCCAGGGATACAAAATGGTGGAGTAGATGGTTTGAAACACTGTACTATTTTTCTATAACTTTGGCCAAATCAATACATATGGTATTTACACTTCTATGACTGTCATACAATGACTGAGAGGTATTGTACGTTGCTGTCTATGCCAGTTTGGCTTAGCTTTCTGCTAGCTGTAAATCATATTTCACATACAGAACTATTCAACACACATAGTTCCAATTCAGTTGTTGTTGTTTTCCCATCTTGAGCACCGTGTACTACAGAAGTGTTGACATTTAAGCCGGGGTTACACGATGATACATTAAGTTATGGCGTGGATTTGATAAAACAAAAAAGAAATTCATTCTGAAAAATATAAATTATTCTGTGTGTTTTGTCMTTTTTCTTTTTCTTTTTTAAGAARAAAAGGGAGTTAGTACTTCATTSACCACTAGTACGGTGCCCCATATTAGGTCAGAGACACATCCATGGAAGTTGTGTCAGAGTTAGCAGGGGTTTATGTCAGAGTCACTTGGAGTTGATATCATTGTCGCTTGGAGTAAGTGTCCTAATATGGACACCGTAGACAGGTGTGAGTCACTGCTGTGGACTTGTCTGAATCTTACACTGCAGTACGGCTTAATGGCATTGGGCTATGAAAGTACACTCTTAATCAATGCATGAGTGGAAGTCATTGCAAGTTTGTTTAACCACACATGAGTAGGTGCTCTTTGTTGTTGTGATGTTGCTAGCTTGCTAGCATGTTGAGGTGTACAGCAAGTACCAAGGTAATAATACTTGAGGTGGCCTGACATGTCTTCATAATATTTACATAGGAGTGACAAAAGGGCCTACCATCTGTCAGGGTGCACAATACACCGTAAAGATATTTATCTTTAAAGTATTTGACAGAAAATGACGTTAGATGGATTTTACCCTTGGTTCATCTAGATCAGGTATTTCCAAACTGGGGTGCCAGGGATACGCGCAATGCCGTCGGGGATATGCCAAATAAAAATGTTATTCAATTTCTTTTAAAACRGGGCTATACATTTGGGTGAGGTTTTGTTTCTCGCCTGAGTATCCTCGTTTCACTGGCAAAAATKWAATTCAACCATCTAGTGTTTAGCGAAATAACAACACAATGTCAAATACAGGTAGCCTAGTMAAATAATTAAAATCCAATCACATTAACCRTTACTCTCTTGCAGGAAACCTTCACTCTTGCGCAGACATTTAGAAACAAAACATGACAATTTGAAAAATAATCCACAGGAGTTTTATGGTGAGCTACCGAGTGTCTAGGACAGGCAAGCCCCATACTATTGTGGAGGACTTAATTTATCCTGCTGCCGCGGATATGGCTGGGACAATGCTGGGSGAAAAGGCAAAAAAAACTATACAGACAATGCCTTCATCAAACAACACTGTTTCACGACACATCAGTGACATGGCAGGAGATGTTTTGAAACAATTACTGCTTCGCATACAAGCCAGTGAATTATATGCGTTACAGCTGAATGAGTCAACAGCCGTAGCGGGCCTGGCACAGCTCCTGGTATATGTCCGTTACGTTTATGGGGGTGTCAATTAAGGAAGACATCCTCTTCTGCAAACCACTGGAAACCAGGACAACATGAGAGGATATTTTTAAAGTACTGGACAGCTTTGTGACATCAAATGGACTTTGGTGGTCAAGATGTGTTGGTATCTGTACTGATGGGGCAAAGCCATGACAGGGAGACATAGTGGAGTGGTAATGCGCGTGCAAGCAGTTGCTCCCGACGTCACTTGGGTACACTACAGCATCCACCGAGAGGCTCTTGCTGCCATGGGAATGCCTGACAGCTTAAAATATGTTTTGGGCACTACAGKGAAAATGGTTAACTTTGTTAAAGCAAGGCCCCTCAACTCTCGTGTATTTTCTGCATTATGCAATGATATGGGTAGAGACCATGTAACGCTTTTACAACATACAGAAGCGGGCTGGTTATCAAGAGGCAAAGTATTGACACGTATTTTTWAATTGAGAGACAAGCTTAAAGTTTTCTTTACTGACCATCATTTTCACTTGTCTGACCGCTTGCATGATGATAGGTTTCTCACATGACTGGCCTATCT
Organism: Salvelinus sp. IW2-2015; assembly: GCF_002910315.2. Classification (NCBI taxonomy): domain Eukaryota; kingdom Metazoa; phylum Chordata; class Actinopteri; order Salmoniformes; family Salmonidae; genus Salvelinus; species Salvelinus sp. IW2-2015. Next base: position 15,060,874 of record NC_036858.1, read on the forward strand.
GGGTGATGTTTTTCACCTGAATGATTTGAATCTAGGATTACAGGGACTCTCCGCAACTATATTCAATGTACGGGACAAAATTGAGGCTATGATTAAGAAGTTGGAGCTCTTCTCTGTCTGCATTAACAAGGACAACACACAGGTCTTTCCATCATTGTATGATTTTTTGTGTGCAAATGAACTCAAGCTTACGGACAATGTCAAATGTGATATAGCAAAGCACCTGAGTGAGCTGGGTGCGCAWTTACGCAGGTACTTTCCCGAAACRAACAACACAAACACCTGGATTCATTATCCTTTTCATGCCCTGCCTCCAGTCCTCTTACGGATATCTGAACAAGAGAGCCTCATCTAAATTGCATCAAGCAGTTCTGTGAAAATTGAATTTAATCAGAAGCCACTGCCAGATTTCTGGATAGGGCTGCGCTCAGAGTTTCTTGCCTCGTGCTGTTAAGACACTGATGCCCTTTGCAACCACGTACTGTACCTATGTGAGAGTGGATTCTCAGCCCTCACTAGCATGAAAAGTAAATACAGGCAYTGACTGTGTGTGGAAACTGATTTAAGACTGAGACTCTCTCCAATACAACCCAACATTGCAGAGTTATGTGCATCCTTTCTAACGCACCCTTCTCATTAACCTGTGGTGAGTTATTCACCATTTTTGATCAACAAATAAGGTGTTATTTGTAAGATGGCTAAATAAAGAGCAAGAATATTGATTTTTATTATTATATTATTTGTGCCCTGGTCCTATAAGAGCTCTTTTATCACTTCCCCCGAGCCGGGTTGTGACAAAAACTCACACTCATTCTTATGTTTAATAAATGTATCGTATAGTGTGTGTGTGTGGCAGGCTTACAATGATGGCAAAAAAACAACAATTRAGAGTGTGTTGACCCTGGTGCTAGAGGGGGTACGCAGCTGGAGGTTGAATGTTTGAAGGGGTACGGGACTAACAAAAGTTTGGGAACCACTGATAGATTAACTTCTTGATTTGACACACTGTTAGAACACAGGACATGTTTTATTTTGTGGTCAGGATAGAGTAACTGTCTGTGTTTTGCACMYAATTGGTTACAGAGTAATGGTTGAGAACAGTTACCTACATCTGGTTCGTCATACAAAGGTGAACGTAACTTCCCATAACCGTGGGTATAAGCCTTCAGTACTGGAATCATAGTATGTTCCACTTATTTGTCCCAGTTTCATAAGGTTTATTGCATATTGATTACAACCAATAKAAAGAAATGTGGATTGACAAATACGAAACTGATGATCCATTTTGCGTTTCGTATTTGCAACATTTGTCTGATTTGTGATGCTTATATGCCATGTTTAACTAAGACTACTGTACATTTGGGACACTATTCAATTCTCTGGGGCATGTTCTTTGGGGCATGTTTATATGTKGTTGTCCTCCTGCAGCCCCTGGAGATCCCCCATTGGTCCCTGGAGACTGTCTGTACATCTGTTTAAAAAAACGTCCTGTTGGAACAAGCATCACACTGCAGTACAGACATTGATTGGACCTAARGAGATGGGTTGGTAGCAATTGGTGAATTGTAACAGAAAAACCGAGTTACATTTGTAGCTGCCAGTAAGGATGGTGCTTATTAACAAGTTGAAGGAGATAACCTCGAGCTGTGATGAGGCTTGAAAGCAGTTGCACTCAAAACACCTTGAGGKGAAATTTCGAGGAGATAAATCGTAACCTGTGTGGCCAAACACACAGAATGAGCTGAAAGGAAATAAATATGGGTTAACGAAAGAAGAAAAAAACCCATCTATATAACATCTATCACTCGCGCCTTAAGTAGGCTTTTATGTCGACAGAACAGGCAGATTTAGGTAACGCATCCATCGTAAATATTCTTAAGAGGCCTTGAAGAGAGAAGCGGAATGCGTCGTACGCTGCGGCGGAAAAACAAATTGAACACGCATCCACACTGAAAGACGGAAGATAAAATGCTGGGAATGCAAATGTGATTAGAGGTGCGTGTGATCTTAACGCGGACATATGTGGCAGTGCAAGGTGATCTTGTGAAAATACCCCTTCTCATCGCTCACAGCAAGGCGCGACCATTTGTACTGGGGGCACGTTTTTTTTTGAACATTACGTTTTTGGCCCTTCTAATTGTGACCTGACTAATTGAAATGAAAGGGGGACAAATTGTTTTTGTTGATGGATGCGACTTTCCTCCCCATCGCTGTCCCCTTTATCTGGATCCCCAGAAAATGTATCTACCCTCGCCCTGAGCCTCCCCGAGCCTGCTCTCTTGCCCTGTTTTTCTCKTTCCGTGCTATCGTTCCCTTCAAATTCAATAGCCTCCCAGCAGTGATTCTCAAGGGGATTCCCTTTTCACTCCCCTGGCCAACAAACAGACTGCACATATACTACAGTGTCTGTTGGTAGACTGACACTGTATGAACTCAACTATGGAGCTATGGAGCAGAGGTGTCACAGTGCGTAGGCAGCTACAGTAGAGCCTTTGCTCTAKAACCATGGACATTTTGTTTTTTTTGTTGCTGTAGGGAGGTAGCGTACTTCTGAGCATGCYCACAGTACATGCATACAAGAGCAGTTTATGGTCGCTGTATTCAAGTGTGGATGTCGCATCAGTGGCTAGATACTGGCTGTGGATTATGTGATCTGTTAGGGAATTGGGTGGATATGCTCTGCCTTTCAATGCCACTCAAAGCCTGGGACTGGGCAACATTTGAGAGAAAGCCTAAGGAACAGAATGCATTCAACTGAATAGGAGTTCTTGTGTGTATTAGGGATATATTGTACTAAATACAATTATTTTTCAGATAGTGATCTTTATATGTAAATAGAGACAAATTGCTACTTCAGCTTACTATTATTTTGTATTTGAATTTTATTCCGGATCCCCATTAGATGAGAACCGAATGCTCTCGAATGTCTCAGTGTCTAACACAATGTACGGTATGTGGAAATGTACAGATGTAAATAATATATTTTTCAGGAAAATTTGATTTTTTTTATCTCGATTAATATTCTGGMCAGTGTATACCAGCTCAAAGAGCTATGGAAGATGCTATCCGCGTTCTATTTTAGTCATACTCTTAACCCATATCTCCACTTCAACTTTCCGAACGCACTCCTCCCCCAGAGCAGTTTCATTACCTCATTTGATGTCTCTCAGGGGGAGACAGCGCTCAACCCAGCAAGCTATGTCACCTGAAATAACTGCATATTTGTAATTCTACTCTGGGTAAAAAAAAACATGTTTTTGCCTATTGGTTTCATTTTGATGATTCTTTTCCTGTCGTTTAATCCAAAAAGGTGGAAGAGGGTGGGAGACGGGGGAGTAGGTTGATAGAGTGTATCTGGAGCCTGTGCCAACTTTTTTTTTATGATGATCCAATTGGTTCATGTGCCCACCTGAAACAAATTTTGTGGAATAAAATATGGACATTGTTGTTGTTAAGAAATGCATGTGTTTGATTCCAAATGGAAACCTTTGCCCGTATTGCTACTGGGAGGAATTGTGTGCATTTTCCTTTGACACTGAGACTGAGGAGGAGATACAGTATTTATACCATGCGTACATGATTAAAAAAGTGTGTCTTGTTTCCTTGACAAGCTTCCTGAACAGCTTGTCCACGTCTTTGAGGACATACACGAGGCTATCGCAGTTATATTCTAAAGCTGTAAAACCAGTGCTCGACTTGGGCCGCAGCTCACAGGAACTGAGTACTGGCACCTATTTCAGTCCCAGTCAAGCATGGCTTAAACTTAAATGCTTATGTCTCCAGTCTCCACTTAGAATGTTCTTTTACTCTCAGCGAAAACATGTTACCTTAAAAGAAAATGTCAGCAAAATATCTTCATTTTTTGTTGATGATTGTCTTGTGTTCCATTTCCAGCAATGCAGCAATGGGTCAATTACCAAAATATATTTTCCTTGTGGTGCATCATGAACACACTCTGAAATAGCACACACATTCAGAATGCATCAGTGCGTTAGAATCTCATTCATAATGTATTCTAACCGTGTTAGATGTTACCAATACAGAACCTCTAACAAGCACAGGACTTCCATAAATATCTCACCAGCCACTGTAAAAAGAGTTTTGAGGTTAGAAAGGGATTCCTTGCTTTTGAGCTATTCTATTTCTCTATCGTCTCCGATATCCCAGTCTTGCAGATGAACGGGGGGGGGGGGGGGGGGGAAGTAGTAGGTCATGTATGTTGGTATGCTGAGGTAAGTTTATGCGCTATGTTGACGTGTGTGGATACATCTTGGAATAGACTACAGTATGCATCACTACTGCGTATGGTACATTACAGTAGGCCTCTGGTTGCCCGGATGATACGGTGAAGCTACTGTGCTCCTTGGGGACACCGTAGGATGATGGCAAGGCAGTGGATGAGGATTAAGGGGAAATGATAAAGGATTGTAAAATGTAAAGAGAGAAATAATGGAAAATATGAGAAGAGGGTGAAAGGTCCATGTTTGGAACATGTCACTACTCATTGAGTGGAGTGTTTCAGTCTCAAGCCTGTTAACATGAGCTATATATATTTCATTTGAATGCGTTTGCAAGTAACTGTCAGTTTCACAACTATCTCGGGAACTGTGGAAGTGACAAATCTGTGTCTGCGAACTCAACACTTGAGAATATGGGGCAGTGGTAAAGGCACTTGATCGTTTCTGTGTCTGCTGCCTCTCTGTTGTGTCTAGATTAATATATTGATTCCATGTTATTACTGTTCCAATATGTACAGTATTCTTATTTTTGGTGGGCAGTTCCTCGTTCTTTCTGAAAAGTCATTTTTTTGACAACACAAAGAAGGAGAAGATTGTTTTAAGAAGCAAAGGACTGAAGGGGAAAAAAAAGTTAAGAAAGAAAGATTAAAGGGAAGCGAAGAAAGACGTACCAATTCTTGCTGTCGAATATATTATTTAGGACATGATGAGATAGGAAGGCAGAACAAGTTTCTCTACCTCTGTCTGTCTGTCTGTCTGTCTGTCTGTCTGTCTGTCTGTCTGTCTGTCCGTCCGTCCGTCCGTCCGTCCGTCCGTCCGTCCGTCCGTCCGTCTGTCTGTCTGTCTATCTATCTATCTACCTACCTCTCTCTCTCTCTCCCCCCTCTTCTGCTCCATTTGTCCTAAGGAAATACATTTTTGTCCCATGGGGTACAACAGTATTGACGTCAAGAGATGAGTTATTGATTGACAAGAGAGGACAGAGAGACAGTTGACATGCAGAAGGTATACGAGACGCCAACAACAACGGTCCCCCTAGTAGGCCTATGCGGTATGCACGGGACACACATTGCTGGCCATAGTGATACATAGCCTACATGTATCTACTGGACTTGTGCATGCACGTGTCCACCAGATGTACACTGAGTGTACAAAACATTAGGAACCCCTTCCTAATATTGAGTTCCACCCTTTATTGCCCTCAGAACAGCCTCAATTTGTCAGGGCATGGACTCAAGGTGTCAAACGTGTTCCACGGGGATGCTGGCCCATGTTGACTTACTTCAATGCTTCCCACAGTTGTGTCAAGTTGGCTGGATATCCTTTGGGTGCTGGGCCTTTCTTGATATACTTGGGAACCTGTTGAGCATTAAAGAAAACCTAGCAGCGTTGCCGTTCTTGACACACTCAAACCGGCGCGCTTGGCACCTACTACCATACCCCTGTTCAAAGGCACTTCAATCTTTTGTCTTGCCCATTCAACCTCTGAATGGCGCACATACACAATGCATCTCAATCGTCTCAAGGCTTTAAATTCCTTCCTTTAACCTGTCTCCTCCACTTCATCTACACTGATTGAAGTGAATTTAACAAAGTACATCAATAAGGGATCATAGCTTTCACCTGGACACACCTGGTCAGTCTATGTCATGGAAAGAGCAGGTGTTTTGTACATTGGCAACACGGACACCCAGATTATTTTCCCTTTATATTCCTCATGKYCTTCAGTGGCACATACTGTATGTCTTCGGTTGTGTTAATGTGTTGATGTGACAAATATTTTTGATATTACATATAGCCTACCTACATATACATACATACACTGTACATGTACACATTAGAGATTGCGTGTCATCGTTATTACCCAGTTAGCACCAGGACTCGGGCCGAACTCGGTTGAGTGAAGGCATGCGTCGGGTGTCGTCAACTGGACCAACAGCATGCCGACTTTGTATACATTCATGGAATGGTATTATATCAGTATGTGTATAACAGTACGTATGTAACTTCATCCCATATTTATCAGTTTATTTATCATGTTTCAAAAAATCCACCTTCTTGTCAGATGGGCCCTTTTGGTTTGCATTGTTTAAGTCCTCACGCAATAACCACACACTGCATTATCCCCCTGTCATTCTCAGTCTCCCTGGGTAAAGTAATGATGTGTGGGATCTTATCACTGTACTTCCTGTCATTCTGAACGACGCTCACGAGGTAAATAAATTCAACACAATTATGACAATCGAGCAACTCAATGTCAAATGAATGAGCAGATGGCTATAGGCCTCCACTGTGTTCTGTGGAGAGTGAGAGAGAGATATCGACTCGAAGCAAGATAAGATATCCGGCGAGAATTATGTTAATGACAGTGACAGTCTGGGCTCTCGGCGGCTCTAGAAGCAGAGATTCGCCATCGCCCCAGTCGGGTGCGGCTATCATTAGCATTAGCATTGTTCACACATCCCCTCATCTTAGGCCCCGCTTCTCTCTACCCCTCCCCCCTACTCCTCCTCCTCCCTCCCTCTCTCCTCCTCCTGCCTGTGTCCTCTCTTTCTTTTTCTCTCGCCGCAGTGTTGCTATAGCAACCCGAGAACTGTGGGAATACCTCTGTCCTTCAGAGAGACGGAGAGAGAAAGGGAGGGAGAAATGGAGAGAGAAAGGGAGAGAGGGCAGAGAGAAAGGGAGAAAGATAGAGAGGGAAAGAGAGAAAAAGAGGGGGAAGGAAGCGGCCAAAGGGACTGGTTAATTAAAAGACATACTGAGTGGCTGGCTCACCATTGACTGAATGGACATTACTTAGCCCCTGACTCCCAGCGTTTGTCCCCTCTCACTAAAGCACCCCATTCATATTCACTCTGGCTGAAAGAGACTGTGTTTTCATGAGGATTAACCCGACCAAGATGGAGAGTAGTCACACATGCCGTGGCATTTGCATGCGCTTGTACGCACGCCATTTGTTTGTCGATCCATGTGTTCTAGTTGTCTCCATTTGTAGTGGCGAGGCTGCTGTTTCCATGACAACCCGCGGCCTAAAATAGCTCGCTCTTTCCCTCTCCGTCCTTTTTGCTCTGTYTCTTTCTCTCTTTCTCTTGTGCTCTTTCTCACAACCGTTTGTTCCCATTGGAGCCTTATTGTGTTGAAATGCCCTGCACTGTTTAGTAACGTTCACTCGTTTGATGGATTTGTGTATCCCTTCACCTCTCATCTCCCATTTTCAATGTCTCAGTCTCCCTGCACAGATTCGTTCAAAATGCATCAACTGCTGGGTTTCCATGACAACCATTGTGAAATTGTGGCAATAACAGTGCATTTGGAAAGTATTCAGACCCCTTCCATTTTTCCAGATTTTGTTAGGTTACAGCTTTATTCAAAAATACATTTAAATATTTTTTCCCTCATCAATCTACACACGTACCCCATAATGACTAAGCAAAAACAGGTTTTTATAAATGTTTTCAAATGTATTACAAATACAAAACAGAAATACCTTATTTACATAAGTATTCAGACCCTTTGCTATGAGACTCGAAATTGAGCTCAGGTGCATCCTGTTTCCATTGATCGTCCTTGAGATGTTCCTACAACTTGATTGGAGTCCACCTGTGGTAAATTCAATTGATTGGACATCATTTGGAAAGGCACACACCTTTCTACATAAGGCACACACCTTTCTCATAACCAAGCAATGAGGTCAAAGAAATTGCCCGTAGAGCTATGAGACAGGATTGTGTCGAGGCACAGATCTGGGGAATGGTACCAAACAATGTCTGCAGCATTGAAGGTCCCCAAGAACACAGTGGCCTCCATTCTTCTTGAATGGAAGAAGTTTGGATCCACCAAGACTCTTTCTAGACCTGGCAAGAATCTGATGGTCACTCTGACAGAGCTCAGATGGACCAAAGTACAGCTAGATCGTTGACGAAAACCTGCCTCAGGGCGCGCAGGTTTTCAGACTGGGTCGAAGGTTCACCTTTCAACATTACAACGACCCTAAGCACACAGCCAAGACAAGCAGGAGTGGCTTTGGGACAAATATTTTAATGTCCTTGAGTGGCCCAGCCAGAGCCCGGACTTGAACCAGATCGATCATCGCTGGAGAGACCTGAAAATAGCTGTTCAGCAATGCTCCCCATCCAACCTGACAGAGCTTGAGAGTGTCAGCAGAGAAAAATGGGAGAAACACCCCAAATACAGCTGTGCCAAGCTTGTAGCATCATACCAAGAAGACTCGAGGCTGTAATCGCTGCCAAAGGTGCTTCAACAAAGTACTGAGTAAAGGGTCTGAATACTTATGTAAATGTGATAGGTACATTTAAAAAAAATCGAATAACCTGTTTTTACTTTGTCATTATGGGGTATTGTGTGTAGATTGATGAGGGAAAAAAAGCAATTTGATACATTTTAGAATAAGGCGGTAATGTAATTTTGGGGGGAAAAAGTCAACGGGTCTGAATACTTTCCGAATGCACTGTATTTCAACAGAGACAGAAACATTATTGCTGCAGTATCCCTTTAATGCAGTTCAGATGTCGTAGTCAGTGTATTGCAGTGTCAACAGTATATACTGTATGTGTGTGTGCGTGTGTGTGTGCAGGGGTCGTGTTTAACTATACTTGTGGGGAATAGAAGAATAGCAAACAAAAACATTTGATCAACTGGGGACATTTTTTTTCTTCCCCACAAGGTCAAATGCTATTTCTAGGGGGTTTAGAGTTAAGGTTAGAATTAATGTCAGGGTTAGAATTAGCTTTAGGGTTAGGAGTTAGGGTTAGGTTTTGGGGTTAAGGTTAGGATTTTGAATGGGACTGAATTGTGTGTCCCCAAGGTTAGTTATACAAGACTGTATGTGTGTGTGTGTGTGTGTGTTGTGTGTGTGTGTGTGTGTGTGTGTGTGTGGTTGTGTGTGTGTGTTGTGTTGTGTGGTGTGTGTGTGTGTTGTGTGTGTGTGTGTGTGTGTGTTGTGTGTGTAGTGTGTGTGTGTGTGTGTGGGGTGTGGTGTGTCAGGTGGATTCGCACCTTCCCTTGGTCATATTCTCGCAGGGCAGAAACCTCAGAGATCAACTGGTAAACTCTGATTACCACCCAAGATATCCCTGCAACAACGTGTATTTGCACCCCTACTGGATGGAAACTTGAGCTGTGCTCAATGCAATGGCACTTATAAATGTAGATCCTTCAAACACCCCAAACAGGGAAACAGATCCCAATCAAGGTGTTATCACGTGCTCCACTAAGGCAGTTATTTATCTTATAACTTGTCCTTGTGGTAAAAATGATGTGGGTAAACAAAACGCAAATTAAAAGTACGTATCTCGTAGTATCGTAGCACCATTAGGTGCAAAAAACTCGACTTAGCCAGTTGCGCCCACTTTTTGGAAGAAAATCACTCGATTTCGTCTCTACGTTATATTGGCATCGAACATGTCACCCTCCCTAGGAGAGGGGTGACCTCGACAATTTATTGTTAAAACGAGAGGCTGCTTGGATCTTTAATAAAGACCCTAATTTAAAGACCTCTTGAGAGTCTACGTTGAGAGTAGACTCTCAACGTAGACTCTCAAGGTATCAACGTAGACGTAGCTCTACACGTAGATTTTGCGGTGACGTAGTGTCTCCATGAGTGACAGAACACTGGCCACGGCGCAACTAGAGAACATACAAACCCCATATTTTTCTGCTGGCTGCCCACCACCACAGATAGCACTGAACTAGGCTGAAACACCTGCGTTTTGGAGCTGCCTTACTCAAGAAAGCAAAAGAGACCAATTCGCATGCGGCTTGATTAACTTCTTATGGCTGCAGGGGCAGTATTGAGTAGCTAAATGAAAGGTGCACAGAGGTGCCCAGAGTAAACGGCCTGCTCCTCAGTCATAGTTGCTAATATATGCATATTATACTATATGTCAACAGTCTGTAGAACATTGAATGAAGCTTCTACTGTGATGTGGGGCTGAATGAGAGGGGAATGAGTCAGGTTACTGGCAGAGAGCCATTTCCTGGTCATGCGCATTTCACATGATAGGGACTTGCGTTCCATTACATCTATAGACACAAAGGAATTCTCCGGTTGGAACGTTATTGAATATTTATGATAACAACATCCTAAAGATTGATTCTATACTTAGTTTGACAAGTTTATTCGACCTGTAATATAACTTTTTGAAGTTTTCGTCCGACGTTCGCCTGGACCTGCACGAGCGTTTGGATTTGTGTACTAAACGCGCTAACAAAAGTAGCTACTTGGACATAAATGATGGACATTACCGAAACAAAACCAAAAATTTCTTGTGGAAGTGGGAGTCCTGGGAGTGCATTCGACAAAGATCAGCAAAGGTAAGTGAAGATTTATAATGCTTTTTATGAGTTTTGTTGACTGCACAATTTGGCAGGTAACTGTATGGCTTCCTTTTGTGCTGAACGCTGTTCTCAGATTATTGAACTATTGTGTTTTGCCGGAAAGCTTTTTGAAATCTGACACAGCGGTTGCAATTAAGAAACAAGTGTATCTTTAATTCTATGTAAAACATGTATCTTTCATCAAAGTTTATGATGAGTATTTATGTTATTTGACGTGGCTCTCTGCAATTTCGTCCGGTATTTTGGAGCAATTTTGCTGACATGGCGCCATGTAAACTGAGGTTTTTGGATATAAATATGAACTTAATCGAACTAAACATATATGTATTGTGTAACATGAAGTCCTATGAGTGTCATCTGATGAAGATCATCAAAGGTTAGTGATTAATTTTATCTCTATTTCTGCTTTTTGTGACTCATGTCTTTGGCTGGAAAAATAGCTGTGTTTTTCTGTGATTTTGCGGTGACCTAACATAATTGTTTGTGGTGCTTTCGCTGTAAAGCCTATTTGAAATCGGACACTTTGGTGGGATTAACAACAAGATTATCTTTAAAATGGTATAAGATACATGTATGTTTGAGGAATTTTAATTATGAGATTTCTGTTGTTTGAATTTGGCGCCCTGCACTTTCACTGGCTGTTATCATATCATCCCGTTAACGGGATTGCAGCCATAAGAAGTTTAACCTCAAATATATATATWTTTTTTTACATTGTTTGCAAACTGATATGTGACACGTATGAATGCCAAAATAACATGCAAAACAGGCCCAACATTTTTTCTAAACAGGTGGTGCTCAGCCCCTGACTCTCTGTCAAGTTGGTTGTTGACCATTGCTAGACAGACATTTTCAAGTCTTGCGATAGATTTTCATTCAATGTCATCTTGGTAAGCAACTCCAGTGTATATTTGGCCTTGTGTTTTAGGTTATTGTCCATCTGAAAGGTGAATTTGTCTCCCAGTGTCTGTTGGAAAGTAGACTGAACCAAGATTTATTCTAGGATTTTGCCTGTCCTTAGCTCTATTCTGATGACAAACATACCCATAGCATGATGCAATCGCCACTATGCTTGAAAATATGAAGAGTGGTACTCGGTGATGTGTTGTRTTGGATTTGCCCYRAACATAAGGCTTTGTATTCAGGACATGAAGTTAATTTCTTTGCCAATTTTTTTGCAGTTTATTCTGTACAGGTTTCCTTCTTTTCACTCTGTCAATTAGGTTAGTATTATGGATTAACTACAATGTTGTTGATCCATTCTCAGTTTTCTCCCATCACAGCCATTAACCTCTGTAACTGTTTTAAAGTCACCATTGGCTTCATGGTGAAATCCCTGAGTTAAGAAGGACGCTGGTATCTTTGGAGTGACTGGGTCTATTGATACACCATCCAAAGTGTAATAAATGTTTTACCCATCTATCAATAGGTGCCCTTCTTTGCGAGGCATTGGAAAACCTCCCTGGTCTTTGTGGTTGAATCTGTGTTTGAAATTCACTCCTTACAGATAATTGTATGTGTGGGGTGCAGTGATGAGGTAGTCATTCAAAAATAATTTTAAACACTATTACCGCACACACACACTGAGTCCATACAACTTATTATTTGACTTGTTACGCACATTTTTACTCTTGAACATATTTAGGCTTGCAATAACAAAGGGGTTGAATACTTATTGACTCAAGACATTTCAGCTTTTCATTTTATATGAATTTGTAAAAAATTAAAAAAATACATAATTCCACTTTGACATTATGGGGTATTGTGTGTAGGCCAGTGACGACACATCTCAATGTAATCAATTTTAAATTCAGGCTGTAACACAACAACATGTGGAAAAAGTCAAGAGGTCTGGATACTTTCTGAAGGCACTGTGTGTATGTACAATGTGTACAATGTGTACAGTGTGTACTCAAATGTGTCATTTAGCTTGTACTGCTATACCATATTCATCCTACTATGTATACACATACCTACAATCTTACAAAAAAGAGTTCCAAGAGGGTTCTTTGGCTGTCCCCACATTCTAAGAATGTACAGGATTACAAAATAATGAACTGATGAATAACTGAGCACTAAAAGTCAGCTCACTTGTTCCAATCATGATGGGTCATAAATTATAAGCCTATAGTACATCATATTACCCTATTTTACTGACCCATAAGGCGACTTTGATACTAACAGAGCCCTACAAGTTTGCCAAGTCAGGGAAAACACTGCAGGCCCTGTAATTTTGGGGCAAAATCCATGGTGGATGACATGGCACGATATAATGAGTGTTTGTGGCCCCGGGCTGTGTGTGTGTGGTGTGTGTGAATGCATGCATGCATGCGTGTGTGTGCTGTGTGTGCATAAGTGCATGTGTGCTTGCTTGTGTGATGCACTCATGGATGTAAGCATGTGTCTGTGTGCCACGGATGTGTGTGTGTTTATGTGTGTGGTGTGTGTGTGTGTGGGGGGGGGGGGGGGGGGGGTTGAGCTAAGTGAGTAAGGCTATCGTTAGAGCCTTGTTAAAGGACGATTCTCATGTTTAGGGCTTGGTTCACCATAGGCACTGTATGGCTGCTACATAAGGAGAGCAGTCCTGTCTGAGGTGGACAGATATGTCTACAGATCAAATGCGAAACTGAAGAGAACTGCCAGGGTATATTGGTCCATTGGTACGTCAAGGGAGAGAGAGTGAGATCGACAGACACAGTTATTTGTATTTTGAGCGGCCAGTGCGAATTGGGAGCAGGCATCACAAGGGAGAGAGGAAGAGAAGAGGAAGAGGGGGTCAGCTAGGTGGGTTATGAAAGCAGTGCATCCTTTAGTGAAACATGCACTAAATGTCAATTCATATCTGTGTATAGCTTCACGGATGAGATTTACTGCAGTGGGCCTTTTTCTCATAGATTTCTTAAAATACAAAACCAGCTGTAAGGAACTACTCTGAGTCTGTTACATACAAATTAAGGTAAGTGAACATTTGCAGTAATTATGTTTTATAATTATTCTCATTTGTTACATGACAGGTCATCATTTACATTTAATGACATAAGGGTTCAGAAGAAATTAACAAACTATTATGAAACAAACAAACTATTATTAGTTAATTAACAACTATTACACTTGTGGAATTAGAATCACCATTGCATTTATATAACATAATGACCTTATTAATGGACTTRCCAAATAGTGTGTTTCTGCTAAAAGTGTCCAAGTAATATTGAGTGAGCAAATAGACTGAATTTGGCAGAACATTTTCATTGTCTTTATCGATATTCGATATTACCTTTTTTTCAGTTAACCTCTAAAAGGCGACCCCGCTGTAACAGAAGTGAAAGAAACTACAGAAGAGATGGTGGGGTGCCTGAAAACTTTGGGGTACCTTTTACTTCTCTCTTGTGTCTCATCGACTGAATCCCGCATTCTGAAATTTGTTGTTGCCGTAAGTCTTTTCAGTTCTGCTTTACTCTTCTGGGATTTGTTTTAAAATGTTTAATGAAATCCTGATAGATTCAACACTTGGTTTATGCTTGAAGGGAAAATAAGATGATCAATAATCATATTGTATTTTATGTCTGATGTAGGAGCCATGTATTAAACCAACCAATCAAGCTTAATTTAACCCAATTTTAGCCCCGTTTATACCTGGTTCTAACATGTGTCCTTTGTCCCAATTCTTGTCCACATTCTGATTGTGCCCACATTTTAAGACAGGTGTAGATGATTMAAATATGTATTATTTGCTGATTGTGATCCGATCTTCCTGACCACCTCCGGAGGGACTAGGATATCTGGTCACAATGGGGACACAGTAATCGGATAAGAAACACATTTTAATACCACGTGTAGATGCAACGACTAATAAGTGGGCACAATCGGAATGTGGATAAGATTAGGACATAGGACACGTTAGCACCAGGTATAAAATATACTTCTGCATATCACATAAGAATATAAGACACATGACTTGTGTAAGGTACTGTAGCTCTATACATATGACATAAAACATATGACTGGCGTAAGGTATTTCGTCATGGCGATCGATCCCCCATTGAGTCGTTTCCCACGGACCCTCACGGTGAGGAAGTGTGGGCACAAGGCTTCGGGCAGCTAACTGAGGTACAGAAATTTGAGTATGCAATGACAATTATATTTCAAAAAAACATATCCCTTTGCCTATATTTTCATTCTGAATGTGCCTGTAACTTCTTCTACAACTATAAGCTTAAGCAAGCACACACATTGTCTTAAGAAAAAGTTGAAGGAGTCTGTCATGAAATGTTAAATAATCCTGTACCGTAACAAAAACAAGCAATATTATCACACTTCACAGCAATATCTCCTAAATCTTCTCCGTAGAAGTTCTTACTTGACCTATAAGCTTTCTCTCGTCTTTTTTTTGGCTCGCTTGGCTCAGTTGGGGATGAGACAGCAGTTTGACGTCGGCAGGTTTCTAAAGAGACGCTATGGACTCTTCCTCAGTGAAGACTACAACAGCAAAGAGGTGCGTTACTGGAGCCCAAACATGTACATATTACACAGGAGAGAAACTGCATTGTTTACCATGTGTGCTGTTTGTGCATTTGAGTCTTGGCAAATCTACTTCGGGCTATACGTCTGGGTTCTTTGGAGCATATGACCACACGATATCCATGTGTGGTACTTAGTGCCTGTAATGTCTGTTATGGTGCAGGCTAATGAGAATGACTCATGTTGATGACATCATCACCCCGGCCTCATAACATGATGTAACATGTGGGCTAATCTCGCCTGATCTCGTCACTGTGCATTAGACTGCATGCATGTTGTTTGGCTCTGTTTGCCCCAAGGCAGTTCGCATCGTACTGGCATTACAGCAAAGATCTGATTTCCCTCTTCCAGTCGCTCTCTTTCTCTTCCTGTCGTTCTCTCCCTTTTTCTCTTCACTCCATTCTATCGCTTTACCTTTTTCTCTCTCGTCCCCGTCTCTCTCTCCCTTTTYCCCTCCCTCCGTCCATAAAGTAGCAATTACCACCAAAATAACAACTTTCCTAATTCACTGTCGCTAACGATTTGTTGTCACACTCAAGTTTCAGCTCGTGCTGTACCTTTCCTGTCCCCTGTCATGTCACATCCGAATTCAAGCAAGCTTTATCGGCATCACAGGAAAAGCCAATGTTGTCAAAATGATTTACAGTGTGCAATCACTTCACATAGGATGACAGAAAAGGGAAAAGCACATTTTAAGTAGAACATATTAATTCTTAATACAGTAAAGCTTTGTTCCATTATGCACACTGGCAAACCACTTACTGTACAGTGGAGCAGTTTTTTGGACATGCATTCTCTAAGTGGTATGCTGGTATAGACATAGGGACCTAAGCTTTACTTCTTTCCCYCCACACAGGTGTATGTGCGGAGCACAGACTATGACCGCACTCTAATGAGTGCCCAGGCTAACCTGGCTGGGCTGTTCCCCCCAAACAGACGCCCCCCTCCCCTCATGCCCCAGTTACCATGGCGGCCCATTCCAGTGCACACTGTCACCAGAGCACAGGATAAGGTAGGCGGGCGCAGGGCTCTAAACTTGCGACCAAATATTTTCCTGTGCGACTAGGAGTTTTATTTTGGGATCTGTAACGATAAGGCTTCACTGTACCATTTGTTTCTCTGTGCCCTAGAGAAACAAGCGAGTGCAGATTCATTCGTGTCATGGTTTCACCATTACGACAGCGAAAACGCCGTGCTTCTAACCCAACCAGGTCAAAAGATCTGACCAATATTATCGGCGCAACATTTTCATCTTCCTATGGCAGATCGATCGCAAGCAGGCAGCTCCCTCCAGATGGAAGAACCATAACAGAGCAGAAAAGACGTATGGCGGATGGTTGGAAACGGCGGCGAGTAGTGCGGACGAAGTGGAGGAAATTGAGACAAGGTTGGAGAAGCAACAGCTGTGCTGGAATGCGATCAATATGGGTGACCGTTCTGATGATATGGAGTGGGAGGATGAGGGTCAAGGATCTGAATGGTCGGTAGAGGAAAGACATAGGAAGAAGAGAGATCATGATACTGAAAGCAGTGGAGCGTCTAGTCTGCAAAGCATAAAAAGGGCCAAGGTAGGGAGCAAGAGTAATAATGTGTTGGAGTGGAAAGTTGTGATGGTGTTTGATGAGACCACAGGGCCTCATTCACACCCTATCCGATTAACCAATGCCGTAGAGATAGGTGAAGTCAAACTAGCCTGGTCCATTGGAAATGGTGGATTGATAATATTGTGTGGTAGCCAGGCTTAGCAAGGGAAGATTCTGTAATGGAAAAGCTTAATGGGAAGAAGATTAAAAGCCATGTCCCTGATGCTTATGCTAGGTCGAGGGGAGTCATCACTGGGGTCCCGATATCTATGTCCATAGATGATATTAAAGAAAATGTGAAGGGAGGCAGAGTGATTGAGGCCAAAAGGTTGATCAGTAGGAAAGAGGGTCAAAGAAGTGAAAGCTTATCAGTGCTGCTGAGGTTTGAGAAGGTTTTGCCTGGAAAAGTACAGATAGGATTCCTTAGTTTCAATGTCAGAGAATTTGTCTCATCCCCAATGCAGTGTTTTAAATGCCAAAGAATGGGACATGTAGTTGTTCAGTGTAAAGGAAAGAAAATATGTGCCAAGTGTTGTAATTGTGGAAGGGGGGGTATGACGACAACATAGTGCATCAGTTGGTGRATGCCAGGTGCAGAGAGAGGCTTGAGAGGCTCAGAGATATAGAATCACTCATGATGTATTATACAGTGCATTCGGAAAGTATTCAGACCCTTTGACTTTTTCCCACATTTTATTACGTTACAGCCTTATTCTAAAATGGATTAAATCGTTTCCCCCCCCTCATCAATCTACACACAATACTGCATAATGACAAAGCAAAAACAGGTTTTTAGACATTTTTGCAAATGTATAATAAAAATAAATAATTCAATATCACATTTACATAAGTATTTAGACCCTTTACTCAGTACTTTGTTGAAGCACCTTTGGCAGCGATTACAGCCTCAAGTCGTCTTGGTATGATGCTACAAGCTTGGCACACCTGTATTTGGGGTGTTTCTCCCATTCTTCTCTGCTGACACTCTCAAACTCTGTCAGGTTGGATGGGGAGCATTGCTGAACAGCTATTTTCAGGTCTCTCCAGAGATGTTCGATCGGGTTCAAGTCCGGGCTCTGGCTGGGCCACTCAAGGACATTCAGAGACTTGTCTCGAAGCATCCTGCCGTTGTCTTGGCTGTGTGGTTAGGGTCGTTGGCCCGTTAGAAGGTGAACCTTCGGCCCAGTCTGAGGTCCTGAGCGCTCTGGAGCGGTTTCCATCAAGAATCTCTCTGTACTTTGCTCGTTCATCTTCCCTCGATCCTGACTAGTCTCCCAGTCCCTGCCACTGAGTAACATCCCCACAGCATGATGCTGCCACACCATGCTTCAGCGTAGGGATGGTGCCAGGTTTCCTCCAGACGTGACGCTTGGCATTCAGTCCAAATAGTTTTTTGTTTTTTATCAGAACAGATAATCTTGTTTCTCATGGTCTGAGAGTCTTTAGGTGCCTTTTGAAATTCCAAGCAGGCTTTCATGTGCCTTTTATTGAGGAGTGGCTTCCGTCTGGCCGCTCTACATATAGGCCTAATTGGTAGTGCTGCAGAGATGGTTGTCCTTCTGGAAGGTTCTCCCATCTACAGAGGCACTCTGGAGCTCTGTCAGAGTGAACATTGGGTTCTTAGTCACCTCCTGACCAAGGCCCTTCTCCCATTTGCTCAGTTTGGGCGGACGTCCAGCTCTAGGAACAGTCTTGGTGGTTCCAAACGTCTTTCCAACAGAAATGTTTGGTAACCTTCCCCAGATCTGTGCCTCAACACAATCCTGTCTCGGAGCTCTACAGACAGTTCCTTCGACCTCATGGCTTGGTTTTGCTGACATGCACTGTCAACTGTGGGACCTTATATGACAGGTGTGTGCCTTTCAAATCATGTCCAATGAATTGAATTGACCACAGGTGGACTCCAATCAAGTTGTAGAAACATCTCAAGGATGATCAATGGAACAGGATGCACTGAGCTCAATTTCGAGTCTCATAGCAAAGGGTCTGAATACTTATGTAATAAGTATTTCTGTTTTATTATTTTTATACATTTGCAAAAATGAAAAAAAGTAAAAAAAACCTTTGTCATTATGGGGTATTGTGTGTAGATTGATGAGGAAATAATAGATTTTAGAATAAGGCTGAAACGTAACAAAATGTGGAAAAAGTCAAGGGTCCGAATACTTTACGAATGCACTCTATGCAGAGGCTGGTTAACAGATTGGTGGAACTACAGTGCGGACTGATGGAGCTTCCATGACTGCTCCTGTAGTAAGTGGACCTGCTGTGTGGCTGGTGCTTCTGCTGGTCCTGGCATGTTTTCGAGACCTGTTCAGAAATCTTGCGCTCAAGAATAGTTGTGTCAAAGGACACTTGATGGTGAATAAATTCATTTCATAGCTTTCATTGGTAAGGTTATCAACACGACTCGGGTTGTGGAAAGCAGAAATACCAGCTTGAAGGCTATTGTGGATACGGCAAAATAGTTATGAGGGTAACAGATGTTACTGTCAAAATGGTTGTAATATGCTGAATAATCCTAAGGATGGATTGTTTCAACATAATATAGATCATATTTAATGAGGGGGCTTGGGGGGTTTGAGGGAGGGTGGGTAGAAGTTAGTAGAGATTTATTTGGTTTAAAAATGTATTTTCTTAGTACAGAATTGGCAGACATGATTGTTCGCACACTCCAGCATAGTAGTGGTGGCATGCACCTTAAACGTTTTTTTTTGTGGACCGCCTTAATATCATAGAAAAATAAGATGGTGCGGGGGCGACAATGGTAGCTAACTAGCTAGCTACGAAAACGGTAGACAGTGTTCTTTGCCTCTGCATGTCGGGCACTGCTTTCCTCCAGTTCTGTTAACGATGGCGGGCAGGTGTTTGGCAGGTGTTAGCGAAGGACACTGGGTGCTAGCTAACTAGCTAGGACTCCGGTACATAGCAGGCAGGAGGCAGGATAGATAGCTAGCTATCTAGGACACCGGTAGACAGTGTACTTTGCTCCCGCCTGTCGGGCACTGTTTTCTGCAGTTCTGTTAAGGGCAGGTTCAGCCGGTGGGAGCGAAGCACTGTGTGCTAGCAAGCAGGCGTCAGTGAAGGACGAATGTAAACTCACCCCATTCCGTACAAATGTGCGTAACCGCGACATTCAAACGAGGCTACAAAGAAAACTAATGGGACTGTAGCGACAGTGTTGACTTCAAAATCGGGGGTGTGAACTAGGTTTCTATTCAAGCGTTGATCGACATGGTAATGGCTCTATACTATTGGAGAAAAGTCGAAAAAACTGACCCTCCGTTACATCTTGACGTGTCATGTCGTAACGTACAGCATGCATAAAGCAACTATTTCTGTCTTACAATCTCTCTCCACCAGGTGTAGCACTTCTCTCATCGTTTAAAAACAAGAAATGGACAGTGACGGGGTAGAGGGGGATACCTAGTAATTTTTTTCGTCATCATTGCATGCGATCATCATTCCAAAGCCGCTGTTTTACTTCTAAGATCACTTTAGCACCGCCCTAAAAACCTGATTCAAATTCGACACAAACCTTCAAATAGGTATGTAATGACACATGATATAAACTCTTTATAGTGTTTTATTTACATTTTAGAGGCGATAAGGTGATACGTTGGACAGATCGAGTGAAAAAAGCAATTTTCCCACAGGACATCTGTCCTTCTCACTGCCCCGCATTAGTTTCACTTCCCACCCTCCATTTTTAAAAATACACGACGGGGCTCATTGCCTGCTTGAATTATGCAGAAACGGGCAGTGTTTAGGTCATGTAATCGATTTTGTTGGAAAGGGAGAAGAATTGTGCTTTACCAATGGTATTGAATACAGTTGATCTGGAAGTATTACGTTTTTGGGGCGCTAAAATAAGGGCAATTGTACGGACCAAGGCGATGTACGAGTTTACGTTAGTTAGCTAGACTCCGGTACACAGCAGGCGGGAGGTGGGGGCAACACCTGTAGCTAGCTAGCTCAGACACTGGTAAAAACTCTGATAATACTTTTATTTCCCTTTAGACCCATGTTTTAATTGCATAGACAATCAGGGGAAATACAGAATATCAAAAGTGTCACACAACCATGAAGATGGTGTGCTCAAGGCGGGGTTCATGCAGAAACCAATGGGATGCTCGATTACAGCTGCAATCACACACTACTAACAGAGATACTTTTGAGGAGATTGGAAACTCCATTGAAATCGTATTAATGCGATTGTGTACATTGCCACGCGTCGTCAATGGGCCGTGAGGTGCATTCTGGGCTATTCTACGACAAGAAAATATCTCCTTCAAGGAGTGAATGGGGGTCAATTGGGCGCTAGTGTAAAAACCCAACATTAGCATGAATTCCMGTGAACAAGAAGTACAACATTACAAGTCTTTTCCGAGATGTAAGATRACTTGTTTTCTGTAATATCGTATAGCTTTGGAATCATGACATTATGTACTTTCGAGAAAAATAGGTTTCTTGACTCATACCCTGACTTTGAGAAGGGATTGCGTGACGATTATTTTAGCAACCACGTGAAGCAGCATGACAACATGAACGCGATTGTTCACAATCTGCTGGGTGGGGCATTATATGGTGCTCCATTTATTGCCCAATGTGATTCCTAGCTCCTCCTTTCACTAATAACGCTGCTCTTAATCGCACACCTGACATTTTTAAAGAGATTATGCTCCTAAATTTCATTTGATGTTTTTTTGCATTTAGAGCCCTGGCCTGGAGGCTGGCTGGCATAGACAAACATGCCCACTCACTCACTCACACGTCATCCATTAAATCAACTGTATGAATCTATCCAGTAGACCTGGGTTCAAAATAGTGTTTGTTTTCTTTCAAATTTTTTAGTGGTGATTGATTGAGCTTGCCTGGTTACATTGGAACCAATGAAATAGTTCCAGAAGTGTAAACCCATCCCATCTGAAGTATTTGAAGAAAAAAAAAGACTAGTTTGAATCCAGATATATTGGTTTTGGGTGGAGCCTGATGTGGAACTCAATATCACTACGCCCATTTGAGATGTGAGCATGGACCTTCATGTCCATTTCCCAGACCAATAGGCCATTTGGCACTGAGATGGCGTTAAACAGAAAAGAAAGGGCCACTAGTAAAGCAAAGCTGTAAACCGAGTTTACATGGGTTTTATGAGAAGAGGAAGAGGAATTTGACAGAGGAATAAAAGTTGTTGTTTTGTCTCGGATTTCACAAGCTGTTGAAGTCCCCAAGCAAACACTGCCCCAGGTTTAGAGAGCTGATGGGGGAGACGTTTGACAGCCAACACTACCGGAGAGTTCTCAAGTCTCACCAGGTAAGTCTCAGAAGAGTTGTCAAGGTAACACATCAAATCATAAAGCCTATGACGCTTCATACATCTTAATTGGACCAGTTTCGTCGCAGGAGTAAAATAATCCTGCTGCAGGAGGATTTTATTTTTGTATTTTTTTCACTGATAATTTCAAACGGAAGTTAGTTTTGATAGGCTACAGTAGGCTATAGGCTGCATTTCGGATACACTATGTTGTAGTAGAGACCATTATCTATTTGTGTTATTTAAGCAATAAGGCCCGAGGGGTTGTGGTATACAGCCTGTTCTTATGCGCGACGCAACGCAGAGTGCCTGGATACAGACCTTAGACGTGGTATATTGGCCATATACCACAAACCCCTAAGTTTCCTTATTGCTATTATAAACTGGTTACCAACGTAATTAGAGCAGTAAAAATAAATGATTTGTCATACGGTCTGATATACCACGTCTGTCAGCCAATCAGCATTCAGGGCTTGAACCACCCAGTTTATAATAAGCTATATACAACGTGTCACGTTCGTTATAGCGATGAGACCAAAGCGCAGCGTGATTTGAATGCATCTTCTTGTAATAAAGAAAGAACACGGAATGAACTATACAAAAACAACAAAACGAACGTGAAGCTATATAATCATAGTGCTGACACAAGCAACTAAACATAGACATAGATAATCACCCACGAAATACTCAAGGAATATGGCTGCCTAAATATGGTTCCCAATCAGAGACAACGATAAACAGCTACCTCTAATTGAGAACCAATCTAGGCAACCATAGACATACAAAACCCCTAGACGGTGCCATACCCCATAACATACAAAAACCCTAGACAGGACAAAACATTATACACCCATGTCAACACCCTGACCTACCAAAATAATAAAGAAAACAAAGAAATAACTTAAGGTCAGGGCGTACACAAACGACAGTTGTTGATGGTATGGCTGCATTTCAGATACAATGTTTCATTATGTACATTGTTCAGTGTGACATCATAGTGAACCTACGTATAGGACATTTTATTCTGTCTGTGATTTGGTGATTTAGAGCGAGCAAGAGAGAAAGAGAACTATAGGTTCATGAATGTATGTGAATAACGAGGCTCATTTGAATATCCTGCTCTGCAGAATTTTCAGTGACAACAGAGTGATCAATATATAATATACAGTGGGGAGAACAAGTATTTGATACCCTGCCGATTTTGCAGGTTTTCCTACTTACAAAGCATGTAGAGGTCTGTAATTTTTATCATAGGTACACTTCAAAAATCCAGAAAATCACATTGTATGATTTTTAAGTAATTAATTTGCATTTTATGCATGAACTAAGTATTTGATACATCAGAAAAGCAGAACTTAATATTTGGTACAGAACCTTTGTTTGCAATTACAGAGATCATACGTTTCCTGTAGTTCTTGACCAGGTTTGCACACACTGCAGCAGGGATTTTGGCCACACTCCTCCATAAGACCTTCTCCAGATCCTTCAGGTTTCGGGCTGTCGCTGGGCAATATGGACTTTCAGCTCCCTCCAAAGATTTTCTATTGGGTTCAGGTCTGGAGACTGGCAGGCCACTCCAGGACCTTGAGATGCTTCTTACGGACCACTCCTTAGTTGCCCTGGCTGTGTGTTTCGGTCGTTGTCATGCTGGAGACCCAGCCACGACCCATCTTCAATGCTCTTACTGAGGGAAGGAGGTTGTTTGCCAAGATCTCGCGATACATGGCCCCATCCATCTCCCTCAATAGGTGCAGTCGTCCTGTACCCTTTGCAGAAAAGCATCCAAAAGAATGATGTTTCCACCTCCATGCTTCACGGTTGGGATGGTGATCTTGGGGTTGTACTCATCCTTCTTCTCTCTCCAACACGGCGAGTGAAGTTTAGACCAAAGCTCTATTTTGTCTCAACAGACCACATGACCTTCTCCCATTCCTCCTCTGGATCATCCAGATGGTCATTGGCAAACTTCAGACGGGCCTGGACATGCGCTGGCTTGAGCAGGGGACCTTGCGTGCGCTGCAGGATTTTAATCCATGACGGCGTAGTGTGTTACTAATGGTTTTCTTTGAGACTGTGGTCCCAGCTCTCTTCAGGTCATTGACCAGGTCCTGCCGTGTAGTTCTGGCTGATCCTTCACCTTCCTCATGATCATTGATGCCCCACGAGGTGAGATCTTGCATGGAGCCCCAACCGAGGGTGATTGACCATCTAATAATTGCCGAACAGTTTGTGCCTTCTCACCAAGCTGCTGCTATTGCCTGTAGCCCACCAGCCTTGGCAGGTTTACAATTTATCCCTGATGTCCTTACACAGCTCTCTGGTCTTGGCCATTGTGGAGAGGTTGGAGTCTGTTTGATTGAGGTTGTGGACAGGTGTCTTTATACAGGTAACGAGTTCAAACAGGTGCAGTTATACAGGTAATGAGTGGAGAACAGGAGGGCTTCTTAAAGAAAAACTACACAGGTCTGTGAGAGCCGGAATTCTTACTGGTGGTAGGTGATCAAATACTTATCTGTCTTGCAAATAAAATGCAAATTAATTACTTAAATCATACAATGTGATTTTCTGGATCTTTTGTTTATAAGGTATCCTGTGGCTCGTCTAATACAGTTGAAGTGTACCTATGATAAAAATGACAGACCTCTACATGCTTTGTAAGTAGGAAAACCTGCAAAATCAGGAGTGTATCAAATACTTGTTCTCCCCACTGTATATATATATATTTAATCTTCATTTAACAAGGCAAGTCAGTTAAGAACAAATTATTATTTACAATGACGGCCTACCCCCCAGCCAAAGCCGGACGACGCTGGGCCAATTGTGCGCCGCCCTATGGGACTCCCAATCACGGCCGGATGTGATACAGCCTGGATTCAAACCAGGGACTGCTGCGCATACTCTGTTTTAAAAATGAAGATACTACACCTGTAGTAGACATGACATAACATGTTCAGACCTGTGTCAAATGCATAGTAGTATGTCAAATACTTTCAAATACTCTGCGTTTGATTGAGTTCGTCCAAATAGAATAGCCCCAAGGGGAAAAACTCCAAGGTTATCAAACACACCTCAATCGCTTTCACTCGTTTTTTTTTATGTTGTTATTGTTAATGTTTCATTTTGTTCTGTCTAGTCATTTCAAGTCCTATCCTGTCATAGATGGGCCTTGAGCAATATGTCGCAGCAATGAAACCCTTTTCCTCACAACCCTGTCCCTATTCATCTTGTCTTGTGAATTAATTTTGACTCACTTGCTACATGTGTTTTGTTATTCAAAGACTGATTTATTGTTTCATTCCGGTAGGTTATTAGTTGTCACAAAGGCCTTGTTAGTTATTTCGGTGTGACATCAGGCCCTCAGTGATTTCCTCACTCACAGTTTTCTCCTTCATCTTCCAAAAAGCTGCTTGGTGCAATTTCTCTCACATTCTCAGAGCTGTTAATTAATGACAGGATTGAATTATATTGAGAATTAAAATGAAAAGGCTTTAATTAACTGAATCCCATCCTGATTCCTATTATGGAGATGTCTGGCTTTTGATGGAGGCGTCCTTGGTACTCTTTACTACCCTCTGGTGAGAAGATGGGGTATCTGAACATTTCTGTCACCCTGGGTTCATCTTAATAGTCACAAGTGGCTTCCTCTTGTCTCATTTTATGTGATCTGAAAAGCAGGTGAAAGGTTCATGGGCATAAAGACATAATATGTAGAAATCGCTCCCCATTAGCTGGTTGCTAAAATTCTATCACGTTTGCCTAATTTCAGTTGATGTGACAAAACAAGTGTAGAGAATCATTAAACAATCTWAACGGCTGTGAAATATATTTTCTAAAATAAAAAATATCGTATTTTGAGATGATTCAAGCTGGTGTACAAAACGAAAAGTAAAAAGATGCAAAACCGAAACTTAAAGATACGTTATAAAGGTTTTGTATAATTTCAGTCAGTAGTTGAAAAGTAGCGCTCATGAGCCAAAATGTATGATATGTTATGAATTCCAATTCGTACGATATGTAAGTCCATAAGATCCCGTTCAATCTCTTTAAGGACGGGAAGCATAGAAATAGCTCACATAGAATATGCTGCTTATCAGACTTGCTTCCAATGAGAATGACAGATCTACAACTCACATTTCTATCTGAATTTGGTTGGGTCGCCACCAAAGCTACATACTGGACCTAGAACGATGACCTATCACCACGTACTGACAGTAATCATGTATTTTGCATCAGTGTAGATGAACCTTCCCCTGAGTCATTTTCTCTCAACTAAACACTGGGTATAAAAAAAACCTTGGTACAGTGCCCTTATTTGACAAGACTTACGGTTTTAATAATCAACTGTTTATGGAAGCAAAAAACGAATGTGACATGTGAATATGTGACCGAGTGATTGCTTTTAGGAATCCACCAGGCGCAATCTTAAAATTGACTGACTGGAATAAAATAAAAAAATCATATAAGATGAACATCTTCCCACAGCGATTTATACAGGAGCTCTCCAACCACACTGGGTATCCTGTGTCTAGGCTGCTGGGCAGGAATTCCATCTGGAGGGTCTACGACACTCTCTCCTGTCAGGTACTATTGCATGTAGCTCTCTGCATACACACTCTGACTCTGAAATAAATACCATGCCACATGTAGGGTTTCCCCTCTAGGGTTAGTTGCAGGTCCCCTTCGAAGGGATMTACGTCCCAAATGGCACCCTCTTCCCTTTATAGGCCACTTACTTTGTGAAGGGCCCATAGGGCTCTGGTCAAAAGTAGTGCACTGTAAGGGAATAGGGTGCCATTTGGGATGCATCTATAGACTTGCTTGAAACCCACGAAACCCACGTTTCCTGCATGTTGTCCGTGCCACTCTGTGACTTCCAGTCATTGCACTAATGCTTTGTTAGCATTGGCTTACGAAACTCCCTCTAACTTCCTACTGTTCAGTCGTGTGGTCAGGTGCCACAAAAAGGACTTAGGAAAATTGCAATTGGTTCAGAACAGGGCAGCCCGGCTGGCCCTTGGATGTACACAGAGAGCTGATATCAATCATATGCATATGCATGACTTCATCACTACTTGTATTTGTGAGAGGTACTGACATGTTGAACGCACCGAGCGGTCTGTTTGAACTACTGGCACACAGCTCGGACATCCATGCATACACCACAAGACATGCCACCAGAGGTTTCTTCACAGTCCTCAAATCCAGAACAGACTATGGAAGGCGCACAGTACTAAACTCTATTTCACACCAAGTAACTCATGCAAGCAGTTAAAATAGATTTTAAAAACAGATTAAAAAACACTTTATGGAACAGCGGGGACTGTGAAGCAACACAAACATAGGCACAGACACATGCACACACACACACACATGATAGCATACGCACTGTACACACACGTACACATGGATTTTGTACTGTATATATATGGTAGTGGTGGAGTAGGGGCCTGAGGGCACACAGTCTGAATGTATTGTAATGTTTTTAAAATTGTATAAACTGCCTTAATTTTACTGGACCCTAGGAAGAGTAGCCGCTGCCTTGGGATCCATAATAAATACAAAAATACAAATACTGCACAGAGACATAAAAATTGCATCCACGAGTTCATCTGACTCTGCATCCTGCCTCACTCATTATATAGGCAGGACGCCTCCCCTCCCTTCCCCTGCCTACCTCTGTTGCAAGTTGCCCTGTGTCAAATAGTTGGCTTCTATTGGTTTCAATTGACAACTTTGATGCCAGAAAGCCTGGATGTTACTCTTTGGGCCTTTGTGCCCCGCCTGGGAACAAACAATATAGGGGAACACTGCCATGTGATCATCTCGGCAGTTGGGCTTGATGAATAACTCAATAGCTCGTTGAAATGAACAATATTCATGATGATATAAGAGGTAGACTTGGTCATACTTACAGTAATGCACATTAGCACCAGTGCAAAGTGTACATCCGTCATCTGTTATTTTCAGAGACGGATATAAATAGAACGACTTATGCAAACCGCGAAATAGAGCTTGCATCCAAAATGGGACCCTATTTCCAATATTGTGTGCTAATTTTGACAAGAGTCCTATGGGCCCTGGTCAAAGGTAGTGCACTTTAAAGGGAATAGGGTGACATTTGGGACGCACCCACAATAATTACACGGGTATAGGCTTGGTTGTGACTCATGTGTTGTGGAAGATTGCGCGTCAAACAGAACGATGCTAACGGTTGTCATTGTACCCTTGTTAGAGGAATCACAACCTGACCACCCCTGGCTGGGCCACACAGGAAGTACTCAACACTCTACAGGAAATATCCTCCTTTGAGGTCATGTTCAGCGCCGTCACTCACAAGAGAAAGGAAAAGGCCAGGCTCTCAGGAGGTGAGCGGTTCGAGTTCAGAAGGTGTCCGAGGTCATGTGGGTTGTGAAAGAGTTGAAGTAATGTTGCTTTGATGTTGCGGCCGCGGGGTTGAGAGTTGAAAATAAGTCGAAGTGACGTTGAGTTAATGTTGTGACTGTGGGCTGAGAGGTTGCTCGTGCTGAGTGGATGACATATCCTGTGGATTGTGAGTTGGTCTGAATGGTATGTTAATGAGTTGGATTATGCCAACCGTTTGTTTGTTTGCGTGTATGTCACTATGATTGTTTTTATAATGTTGATGGTTTGTTTATTGTTCAGGGGTTCTGTTGAATGCCATCCTGAGGAATTTCTCCAAGGCAATGGAGCAAGGGGGCGCGTTCAAGTTCATCATGTATTCGGCAGTTAGTGAACACCGCTGGCACACACATACACACCCACATGCATAGATGTACACTCACACTTCATATTATGCAATCTGACATCTAGCATGTCTCCGTATTCATATTTACACATTCGCAAGCACATCCACGCGTGACCAAACACAATGTTAACGCTGTGTGATTATGCAATTTATGCGACACAATTAATTCTGTGTTCTAATGTGTACATCTCTCTCTCTCTCTAGCATGACTCCACCCTCATCACTCTCCAGGCTGCCCTAGACGTGTACAACGGTCTTCTTCCTCCTTATGCTGCCTGTCAGCTCTTTGAGTTCTACCAAGAGGAGGATGGGTAATGTAGTTTTAGTTGTGATACCTCCAGAAACGATCATATGTACAAGGCTAATGTTTTAGCGCAATAAACTGTACAAATTATTTGGTTTAAAGCTGCAATATGTAACTTTTTGGGTGACCTGAAAAAATTTACATAGTCATTCACATTAAAAGCAACTCCAAGAAGCGCTATATCTGTTCTATGTGCGCTATGTTTATGCTTCCCGTGCTTAAGTTTCATATTTGCATCTTTTACTTTCGGTTTTGTACACCAGCTTCAAAGAGCTGAAAATACAATATTTTTGCTTATTGAAAAGATATTGCACAGTGGTTTAGAAGGTACAATGAATTTCTTACACTATACATTGCTTGTTTTGCCGCATAAACATTTGGTGAACTATTAGCATTTTAGCAACCAGGAAATGGCTGAGCGATTTCTGCATATTGCACCTTTAAATGGCAACTAAATGGTATGCGAGATGTGAAATGAGTCTTAAAGTGTCACAGAAATCTGCATAACACATGACTATAGGCTATGTCTTTACATAGTCTGTATAAACTATTCCAGGTCCTATTCTCTTGACATGTATTACCGTAATGACTCATCCCGTGATCCCTACCCGACCCCTGTGCCTGGCTGTGAGACAACTCCGTGCCCTCTGACCTCATTCACTGACCTGGTTAAAGATGTCATCTCAACGGACTGGGACGCCGAGTGTGGGCTCAAACCGTCATGGTCCAACACAGGTAAAAAAGGTAGTTCCATATTGTCCTAATGGTTCAAAGCTTTGTTGCTTTTGCTTATAGGAGCTCATTTTTCTGTCATTCTATACACCAGAATATCCATAAATATTGCCACAGATACTGTAAGTATAAGTAAACTTAACGTTTACTCGGAAACTGACACTACTCATTGAAACCGGACTCTAAGACTGACATCTTTTAAATCTGATTACTTATCTTCATTGCATCTCTCCTAACTTTTGCAAGGTGTCATTGCGGCGCTTGCAGTGGCAGTAGCTATCCTGACAGTGGCGCTGTTGGCCAGCATAGCTGTGTTTATTCACCAGAGGAGAAACCTGTACTCCAGGGAGGGGTAGTAGGGCTCTCCAGGCTTGAATAAGTCTTCCTAAAACATCATGGAGGCATTGGGAGAGGACAGGGCAATACATCAATACTTATAGGCCTACTATCTCTGAGATTAAAATGGAAATAATCCATACAATGACCTTGTGAATTTTGTTCTCTTGTGATCTGTTGTACTGTTTTGTATTGTATTGTATTGAGTTCTTATTGGATTTTGTTCTATTTAGCAGAATGTCAAGTCATCTTAGGTCTTTGAGTGATTTGGCTTTTATAATATTTAGAAAATGATTGAATTCGTTATGTCTCCTTGACTTTTTCCACATTTTGTTGTCTTACAGCCTGAATTTAAAATGGATTTACATTAAGATTTTATTGTCACACACAATACCCCGTAATGTCAATGTGGAATTATGTTTTTCCATTTTTTTACGAATTAATAAAAAATGAAAAGCTGAAACGTCTTGAGTCAATAAGTCGTCAATTACCTCGACACCGGTGCACCCGCACATTTACTCTGTACTGGCACCCCATGTATATAGCCTCGCTATTGTTATACTGCTGCTCTTTAGTGATTTGTTACTTTTATCTCTTACTTTTTTTTATAGGTATTTTCTTAAAACTGCATTGTTGGTTAAGTAAGCATTTCACTGTAAGGTCTACACCGGTTGTATTCGGCGCATGTGACAAATAAAATTGGATTTGATTTATTCAACCCCTTTGTTATGGCAAGCCTATATAAGTTCAGGAGTAAAAATGTGCTTAAAGTCACATAATAAGTCGCATGGACTCACTCTGTGTGCAATAATAGTGTTTAACATGATTTTGAATGACTACCTCATCTCTGTACCCCACACATTAAATTAGAGGTAAGGTCCCTCAGTCGATTCAACCACAACGACCAGGGAGGTTTTCCAATGCCTCGCAAAGAAGGGCACCTATTGGYAGATGGGTAAAAATAAAAAAGCAGACATTGAATATATCCCCTTGAGTATGTTGAAGTTATTAATTATGCTTTGGATGGTGTTYCCAGTCACTACAAAGATACAGGCTTCCTTCCTTACTCAGTTGCCAGAGAGGAAAGAAAGTGCTCAAGAATTTCACCATGAGGCCAATGGAAACTTTAAAAGAGTTACAGAGTTTAATGGCTGTGATAGGAGAAAACTGAGGATGGCTCAACAACATTGTAGTAACTCTACAATACTAACCTAATTGACAGAGGGAAAATAAGGAAGCCTGTACAGAATACAAGTATTCCAACACATGCATCCTGTTTGGAACATGGCACTAAATTAAAAMAAAAAATKAGGCAAAGCAATTCACTTTTTGTCCTGAATACAAAGTATTATGTGTGGGGCAAATCCAATACCACACATTACTGAGAACAATTCTCCATATTTTCAAACATAGTGGTGGCTGCATCATGTTATGGGTATGCTTGTAATCGTTAAAGACTGGGGAGTTTTTCAGGATAAAAAATAAACAGAATGGAGGTAAGCACAGGCAAAATCCTAGAGGAAAACCTGGTTCAGTCTGCTTTCCAACAGACACTGGGCGATTAATTCATCTTTCAGCAGGACAATAACCTAAAACTCAAGGCTACATCTACAGTGGAGTTGCTTATCAAGGAGACAGTTAMTGTTCCTGAGTGGCCGAGTTACAGCTTTGACTTAAATCTACATGAAAATCTATGGCAAGACC
Source organism: Salvelinus sp. IW2-2015 (assembly GCF_002910315.2). Taxonomy (NCBI): domain Eukaryota; kingdom Metazoa; phylum Chordata; class Actinopteri; order Salmoniformes; family Salmonidae; genus Salvelinus; species Salvelinus sp. IW2-2015. Next base: position 15,092,726 of record NC_036858.1, read on the forward strand.
TGAAAATTGTTGTCTAGCAATGATCAACAACCAATTTSATAGAGTTTGAAGAATTTTGAAAAGTATAATGGGCAAATGTTGCACAATCCAGGTGTGGAAAGCTTTTAGAGACTTGCCCAAATGTGCAACTGTAGTTTAACAAGTGTGCTGAATATTCTGATTCTATGTATTTTCTATGTACTACTCTGATTCCACAAAAATATAAAATATGCTCAAGAGGAAATAAAGAGAGCCAAAACAGCCAGAACTTCAAGTATTTTTTATTTCAATGCATGCTTCAAAACCTACTGAAACATTGTGAATGTTTTGTGAACATTCTGCAGCTCACTTCTCATCTCCATCCTCCTTGTCCTTGAGAGCTATGAGAGGATGAGAAAATGACAGAGGTTGCAAAGGAACATTCAGGTGCTGTTCATACTGCATGGTCAATATACTTGAGATAATGTACACCGTAGAACCTAATTAAAAAACGAAGACATTTAATCAATACATCAATCATATAAAAAAGTTGTATTTTTGAACCCATGGTGTTGTTTCCATTACAATGACTATCATTCTACTCCCTGTTTCGCTCTCCCAGTCCTTTCCTCCATACCCCTCCTCTCAATCCCTCCCTCTCTCCATACTTTGTACCTCCAGCTTGCACTACACTTTCTCTCTCTCTCCTTTCATCCATCCTTTTCTCTATCCTTCCCTCCTTTCCCCGGCACCTCTATCCGTACCTCATATCTCCAGCCGGCACTCCCTCTCTCTCATCCCTTTCTCCCGCCCTACGCCCACCACCCCTCTCCTTCCCTCCGCCCTCCCTCGCTCCACACTTCCTATCTTTAGCTTGCACTACACCTTATCTCTCTTCAATCCCTCCCCCTCCCAACCCCTCTCTCTATACCTCACATCGCCATCTTTTTTTCTCCCTCAATCCGTTCCCCCATCCCTGTACTCCACCCCCACTCTCCCTCCACCTCCCTTCCCCCCCTGTCCCTCTCCATCCATACCTCGTACGAGTAGGGTGCACTCCACGACGTCCTCCCCCAGAGGGTTGATAGCCTTGCAGGTGAACTTGCCCCCGTCATACTGACTGGGCTTGCGGATGTTCAGGGTCAAAACCCCTTGGTTGTTCTGCATCAGGAACCTAGGGTTCTCGTCCAGGGGAATCTTATTCCTCAACCACCTGATTTTAGGCTAAGTGGGAGCCAAAGAGAGACTTGTGTCAGTGGCTTCATGACAAGTATGCGGCCATAATGGCCTTCAATGTAATAAAAATCAAGGGGAAGGACTTAACAAAAATATGGTATCACTTTATAAAAACTTTCATGAGTAAGCCATTTGAAATGCTTGTAAATGTCTAGAAATGCRTAGGTATATACAGTGCATTCAGAAAGTTTTCAGACCCCTTCCCTTTTTCAACATTTTGTTACGTTACAGCCTTATTCTAAAATAGATTGAAAAAAATGTGTTCCTCATCAATCTACACACCATACCCCATAATGACAAAGCGAACGCAGGTTTTTAGAATTTTTTGCAAAAACAGAAATATCTTAGAGCTCCGAGACAGGATTGTTTCAAGGTACAGATTTTTTTATTTATTTTTTTATTTCACCTTTATTTAACCAGGTAGGCTAGTTGAGAACAAGTTCTCATTTGCAACTGCGACCTGGCCAAGATAAACGCATAGCAGTGTGAACAGACAACACAGAGATCTGGGGAAGGGTATGAAAAAAATTCTGCAGCATTGAAGGTCCCTAAGAACACAGTGGCCTCCATCATTCTTAAATGGAAGAAGTTTGGAACCACCAAGACACTTCCTTGAGCTGCCCGCCCGACCAAACTGAGCAATCGGGGAGAAGGGCCTTGGTCAGGGAGGTGRCCAAGAACCCAATGGTCACTCTGGCAGAGCTCCAGAGTTCCTCTGTGGAGATGGGAGAACCTTCCAGAATGACAACCATTTCTGCAGCACTCCACAAATCAGGCCTTTATGGTAGAGTGGCAAGACGGAAGCCACTCCTCAGTAAAAGGCTCATGAAAGCCCTCTTGGAGTTTGCCAAAAGTCACCTAAAGGACTCTCAGACCATGAGAAACAAGTTTCTCTGGTCTGATGAAACCAAGATTGAACTTTTTGGCCTGAATGCTAAGCATCACGTCTGGAGGAAACCTGGCACCATCCCTACGCTGAAGCATGGTGGTGGCAGCATCATGCTGTGGGGAAGTTTTTCAGCGGCAGGGAGAGTATGAACAGAGAGGGAAATATGAACAGAGAGATTCTTGATGAAAACCTGCTCCAGAGCGCTCAGGGCCTCAGACTGGGGAGAAGGTTCACCTTCCAACAGGACAATGACCCTAAGCACACAGCCAAGACAATGCAGGATTGGCTTTAGTACAAGTCTCTGAATGTCCTAGAGTGGCCCAGCCAGAGCCTGGACTTGAACCTGATCGAACATCTCTGGAGAGACCTGAAAATAGCTGTGTAGCAACGCTCCCCATCCAATCTRACAGAGCTTGAGAGGATCCGCAGAGACGAATGGGAGARACTCCCYAAATACAGGTGTTCCAAGCTTGTAGCTTCACACCGAAGAAGACTTGAGGATGTAATCGCTGCCAAAGGATCTTCAACAAAGTAATGAGTAAAGGGTCTGAATACTTTTGTAAATGTGATATTTCTGTTTTTATTTTTAATACATTTGCGAAAAATTCAAAAAAACAGTTTTTGCTTTGTCATTATGGGGTGTTGTGTAGTTTGGTGAGATTGAGGAGATTTTAAACCCATTTTAGAATAAGGCCGTAACGTAACACAATGTGGAAATAGACAAGAGGTCTGAATACTTTCCGAATGCATTATAAATCCCTCTATGAATATTCAGAAATGTGCATATATGAATTTACCATACAGTATAAATGATATTTCTGGTTGGTTAACATTGTTTTTTATTGAATTCACTCTAATGTGCATTCATGACGATGAAAGAATACTGAATATGTATACACATCCTTTCAGGTCAGTGGCCATGAAGACGATGACAATGTAATTGGAGACATTTAGGACAGAGCCACAATTTCTCCCCCCCCCCCCTGCACCTACAGTTAGAGTATTCGGACTGCTTGTCCCAAAAGACATACCTTCGGGAAGCCYCTGACAGCACAGCTGATGGCGGTACTGTAGCCTGCCACGACAGACCTGTCAAGCAGGGGCTGTATGAACTTGGGGGCGCTTTGCATATCCTTCTCCTTGAATGGAGGTGGGTTGTACTCCAATCCTGAAGGAAAGGAAAGGGAGGTTGTTATACAGTGAATTAATACGGAGTGGTAATGAATTAATACTGTAATGGATGTCTCTGTTAAAATAYTGTAGGCATTGAAGATACTATAGGCCTTGTTGACATAATGTATGTAAGTATGTACAGCACACACACAGACATACCCACCTATCTTAGGTATGATGGCTGTGTCCTTGCTGAGGCAGAAATCCTCACTCTTTCCAACGAGGTTCTCGCTGAAGATGCGGAACATGTACTCATTGCCCATGATCAGGTCTGAGGCTGTGCAGTTTGTCCTCCTGTTGTGCTCGTAGATAGTGAACCATTCCTAGAGAGAGAAAGATAGAGAGAGAGAAGAAAGCGGAGAGAGGCGAGAGAGGAGAGAGAGAGAAGGAGATAGAGAGAGAGAGAGAGAGAGAGAGGGGGGGGGGAGAAGAGGGAGAGAGAGAGAGGGTGGGGGAGAGAGAAGAGAGAGAGAGAGAGAGGAGAGAGGAGAGAGAGAGAGAGAGAGAGAGAGAGTAGAGAGAGAGAGAAAGAGAGAGGAGAGGAGAGGAGAGAGAGAGAGAGAGAGAGAGGTGTGGGGGAGAAAGAAGAGAGAGAGGGGTGGGGGGGGGAGAAAGAGAGAGAGAGAGAGAGGGGTGGGGGGGAGGAAAGAGAGAGAGAGAGAGAGGGGTGGGGGGGACGACAGAGAGAGAGAGGGGAGAGAGAGAGGGGTCGGGGGAGAAAGAGAGATGAGAGGGGTGGGGAGAAAGAGGAGAGAGGGGTGGGGTGGGGGAGAAAGAGAGAGAGAGAGAAGTAATGAGGAGAGTGGTTAGTTGTAGTGATCTGGTGTTTCGAGTTACTTTAAGAATTCCACGGTGTCCATTACCAAATAATTTGATTTGGTTCTATTTGTTTTTTTATTCCCATTCCCCATGCCACAAATTCACAATCCTATACGGTAGCCCATAGCTTTGCTTTGCATACTGGGGGATGGAGTATTTGATCCCTTTGTCCCTACTGTGTATGCCCTCCTCTCTCACATTTGTCTTCTTGTCCGCCTTCTGTATTGTGTAACCGGTGATCTCACAGTTGCCGTCGTCCTTTGGTGGCTTCCACTCCAGCGCAGCGTTGAAGCCCCAAACATCTGTGACCTTCACTACCTCGGGAGGCCCGGGTGTCTCTGATTGGACAAAAATATATGGTCATTTYTTTAAACGTTTAGGATGAAAAAATGGCACGATATTTACTACAGTAAGACAATACAGCGGCCTAGAGCCAGTATACTGTCTACTTCGTAGATTCGAACCCGCGACACAACAACGCAAAAAGCCAAGCCATTTCTGGTTCTGGGGGCARCAGTAGCTACTTCAGTTCTCAGGAAGGCAGTAGCGATGCTAAATGACTTAGCCATCCACTTCACTAYGATCCTGGGTTGTGTTCATTAGCCATTACACGGATGGAAGAAGGGAGGACACTTATGTCTACAGTTGTCTTTCRTCTCTTACCTACGATCCTGATCTCCAGAATAGCCCTGGCCTCCATGTTCTCAATCTGCAGGACCAACTCGTACTTCCCAGAATGGGATCTCTCAGCCGAGCGGATGAACAGGATAGAGTCCACTTCAGAATTGCGTACGCTGGCAACTCGAGTGTCAAGCTCTTCCCCATCCTTGTACCATTGCACTTTGGGACGTGGCTTACCCTATTAGACACAAGGTAATACTTTGTTCAGAATAGAAACAAATGAAGGACAAAACAATAGCTGTCAATGACTAACTGCAGTGGTACCTGGTAAACCAACTTCACTAGATAATGGGCACCTGATAAGCTGTTCAAGCTTGTCCCAAATAGAGTGATTCTGTAGACGTCACAGCATTCAAGATAGCTTTGGATCATACGTCATACGTAGGCTGTCATTGTAAATAAGAATTTGTTCTTAACTGACTTGCCTWGTTAAATAAAGGTTAAATAAACAAACAAAAATGCAAACCTTGGTTTAATGGGTAACTTTGAACAACTGACCTGGAAGGGGATGGTCAGGTTGATTTTGTCGCCCACTCTTCTAAGGTACTTCTGTCTCAAGTAGCGAGGGAGGCGGATCTTGGGCAGTTCTAATGGAGAGAGACGGAGAGAGAGAGGCAGAGAGGGGGAGAGAAGAGATGGGGAGGAGAGAGAGGAATAGAGAGAGAGAGATGGGGAGAGAGTGAGAGATGGGAGAGAGAGAGAGAGCATGGAGATGGGGAGAGAGGAGGAGAGAGAAGAGAGAGAGAGAGAGATGGGGAGAGAGAAGATGGGAGAGAGAGATGGGGAGAGAGAGAGAGAGAGAGAGAGAGAGAAAGAGAGGGGAGAGAGAAAGAAAGAGAGAGGAGATGGGGAGAAGAGAGAGCGAGAGAGACGGGGAGACGAGAGAGAGAGAAAGGATATGGGGGAGAGCAGAGTAGAGAGATACGGGAGAGAGAGAGAAGAGGAGGAGAGAGAAGATATGGGAGGAAGAGAGGAGAGGAGAAGATGGTGAGAAGAGAGAGAGAGGGATTGAGATAAGTGGTTTACGTCATCCACACCAGATTGATGTTGAAATGAACCACATACAATACACAAACAGGGTCCTGTTCAGCAGGACACACAGTCCTATTCCTACGGGCGACGGAGAACTCACCCACGATCTCGCGGATAGTGACGGGCTGGGTCAGGCCGGTAGGGGGGCTGCGTCCAGCAATGTTCACGGCCACCACTCTGAAGTTGATCTTCTCCGCGGTGGGGAGGTTGCGGACTGTGTAAATCTGTCTCTCCACCAGCTCAGTGTTCGCCACCACCCACTCCGTGTCTAGGACCAAAAGAAAGGGAAACAGACTGAGGTGGAAGCGATAAAGGAGTTTTGACCGTGTTATACGTTATACGTGTTATAAGGTTTGCCCATGATAAATTTGGTTTTACAATGACAAAGTAGGTTTTACCAGGATAAATGAAATTTGGCAGTGATAAATGAGGTACAGTATGGCCGAGATAAATAGGTTTTGACAGTGTGATAAATAAGGTTTGACCATGAATGAGGTTTGACAGCGATAAATGGGGTTCGACAGTGTGATAAATGAGGTTTGACCTTGAACGAGGTGTGACAGTTATGAATGGGGTTTGACAGTGATGAATGAGGGTTGACAGTGATGAATGAGGTTTGACAGTGATAAATGAGGTTTGACAGTGATAAATGAGGTTTGACAGTGATAAATTAGATTTGACAAAGATATATAAAGTTTGACAATGATAGACTATGGCGTTTGACACAGGGCGTAGGAAACTGACCGTTTTGGTAGCTATGTTACCACAACTTGTAATACACAACAAATTCATGTTTTTGGACAACATTCATTTCATGCCATTGTTGAACTGACACAAATCTGTGTTTAGACACAGCTAGGCCTAATTGAAATTCCCATTCAAAAGGGATAATTTTCTTAACAGTCTTATTTTGTCTCACACCCTCACCTCCCTCCTTGCAGTACTCAATAACGTATCCGTCCAAGCCTCCGGCACCGATCTTCTCAGGGGCCAGCCACTTCAGGGTACATGTGGTGTCTGTGACATCATGCACCTTGAGGCCCAGAGGCTCACTGGTTGCAGCTGTGTTGGGAAGAGAAGGAGACAAAAGACACGGAGGGAGATACGAGATAGACACAGAGACAGAAAGAGAAAGAGAGAGAGAAAGAAAGAAGACACAAAAGACAGAGGCAGTGAGGGAGACAAAACGACTGAAAGTGAGGGTGGACAATACTGAGCAATCCAGGAAGATGCGAGAGACAACCAATAGTGACAGGGAGAAAATGATGAGATCCGTTTGAGACTCCACCCACCGATGGGCATGAAGGGTTTGGAGTTGAGGCTGGGCTGGGACATGCCAATGCCGTTGACGGCGTACACTCTCATCTCGTAGAACACGCCCTCAATCATCCTCTTGGCTTCGTACGTCACCCCCTCGTACACGTCAAAGTTGAGCTTCGTCCACCTGGTGGAGCCCTTCTTCTTCCTCTCCATGAGATAGCCTGAATGAGAGAGAGGAAGAGAATGAGTGACCCATCCATCCATCCACCCACCCACCACATTGTTCTGTTACTAAAAGGGGTTACTCATGTTTTTAACATTAAAGTATTTCAGTATTTAAAAACCATGAAAAAATCTTGACTGTACCTGTGACTGGTACGCCTCCGTCGAACTTGGGTGGCTCCCAGACCATGGTGGCACAGTCTTCTCCCACCGAGGTACACTTTACATTCTCAGGGCAGTCAGGCACATCAACAATCTTGACCAACAGATGAGCCTTGTCCTCTCCGGCAGGGTTGGTGACAATGATGGAGTAGTTGCCCTCATCCTCTCTCTCCGCCCCCTCTATGACGAAGCAGCTCAGGTCCTTCCGGTTCTCCGTCCTCACACGCCCCTCCACAGCTGTGATTGCCTAAGAGACAAGAAATCAAAACACGCCCACGAGCAAAAGTATGTTAGCCTAAAAACAAGGTTTGTTTGGTTTCATGAATATGTCAATTGATTAAAGGTATATCGTATCTGTATATACATGTAAACCATASCAGAAACACTCAAGACCAAGGAATTAGGAATTAGCAACTGACTTCCACACATATTTATATGAATTACTACAGGAAGTGCCTACCGTGTCTCCCTTTGCCCAGACGACAGTGGGAGGAGGCTCTCCAGAGATCTCCACATCCAGGCGCAACTTGTTGCCAGCCACCACAATGATGGTGTTCTGGGAAACCATGTTGCCGGTGGTGTCTAGATGGATCTTGGGTGGGTCTTTATACACAAGGCAAATAACGGTGTGAATGTACATGTAAATGTTTGACTATTATATCTACAGTATATTGATAATTAATGTACACACACACACACACATACATACATACATACATATACACAGTGCATTCGGGAAAGAATTCAGACCCCTTGACTTTTACCACATTTGGAGACAGGATTGGGTCAAAGCACAGATCTGGGGAAGGGCACCAAAACATTTCTGCAGCATTGAAGGTCCCCAAGAACACAGTGGTCTCCATCATTCTTAAATGGAAGAAGTTTGGAACCACCAAGACACTTCATAAAACTGTCCGCTCGGCCAAACTGAGCAATCGAGGGAAAAGGGCCTTGGTCAGGGAAGTGACCAAGAACCCGATGGTCACACTGACAGAGCTCCAGAGTTCCTCTGTGGAGATGGGAGAACCTTCCAGAAGGGCAACTACAGTATGTCTGCAGCACTCCACCAATCAGGCCTTTATGGTAGAGTGGCTGGATGGAAGCCATTCCTCAGTAAAAGGCACATGAAAGCCTGCTTGGAATTTGCCAAAAGGCACCTAAAGACTCTCAGACCATGAGAAACAAGATTTTCTGGTCTGATAAAACCAAGATTGAACTATTTGGACTGAATGCCAAGCGTCACTTCTGGAGGAAACCTGGCACCATCCCTACGGTGAAGCATGGTGGTGGCAGCATCATGCTGTGGAGATGTTTTTCAGCAACAGGGACTGGGAGACTAGTCAGGATCGAGGGAAAGATGAACAGAGCAAAGTACAGGGAGATCCTTGATGAAAACCTGCTCCAGAGTGGTCAGGACCTCAGACTGGGGCGAAGGTTCACCTTCCAACAGGACAACAACCCTAAGCACACAGCCAAGACAATGAAGGAGTGGCTTCGGGATAAGTCTCTGAATGTCCTTGAGTGGTCCAGCCAGAGCCCGGACTTGAACCTGATCGAACATCTCTGGAGAGACCTAAACAATTGTTGTGCAGCGACGCTCCCCATCCAACTTGACAGAGCTTGAGAGGCTCTGCAAAGAAGAATGGGAGGAACTCCCCAAATACAGGTGTTCCAAGCTTGTAGTGTCGTACCCAAGAAGACTCGAGGCTGTAATCGCTGCCAAAGGTTYTTCAACAAAGTACTGAGTAAAGGGTCTGAATACTTATGTAAATATCATATTTCAGTTTTGTATTTTTAATACGTTTGCAAACATTTTTAAAAGCATGTTTTTACTTTGTCATTATGGGGTATTTTTTGTAGATTGATGAAGAAAAAAAAATGTTTTATCAATTTTAGAATAAGGCAAACGTAACAAAAAAATTTAAAAGTCAAGGGGTCTGAATACTTTCCGAATGCACTGTACATTGATATATTACATATATTGATGTGAATCAATACTTATGACATTATGTTTATAGCAGTAATTTAGAAAACCTACCTTGGCGGGGGACATAGTCGATCTTAATTTCTGTTGAAAGGAAGACAAAATTGATTTATTCAAATGTGACTTGAACTGATGTTAAGGGACTTTATTTYCATTTAAACAGTATGTATATGCATGATGTAAATTTCTCCAAAGTTGGTGAATTTGTCATTTTAAAAAATCAAGATATTTTTCTCATCTTTTCTCTCTCTTTCTCTCACCCAGGAAGTTGAGTTTTGCGGACAGTGAGAGGGCATATCCGTCTGGGATAAACGTATAGTCTCCAGCGTCGTCGGGCTTGACGTCGTCTATGGTAAGCCGATGGATTCTAAAACACATTAAGGATGAGGAAGTTGAGATAATTGCCACATTCTAGTTCAATAGCGAATTACACAGTCACAGCTCCTCGTCATTCTAGAATACAATACATACTGAAAATAAAAGACAGACAGTCCATGTGGTTACATATGACCATAACACATTCTGTAGGTAAAACATAAATCAGAAGTTGATACAAAAACATTATTACAATCTAAAGTCACTTGACACGTAACCTGTCCCCACGTCTTTCCCCTCCCGTACCTTCCGATGTGGGTCAGCTTGATGCGACTGCTGGGCAGCACCTCCACGCCATCTTTGAGCCATTTCCCTGTCACCTTCTCATCAGACACCTCACACTTGAACATGGCCTGGTCCTCGGCCTTCACCGTCAGGTCAGCGATGTTCTGCAACACCTCCAGTTCTTTCTCTGGGGGGGGGGGGGGGGAATAGGGAGAGGGCAGAGTGAGAGAGACAGGGATAGAGAGGAAAGCGAGAGGAACGAAAGAGAATGCGGAGAGAGAGAGACAGGGAGCGAGGGAGAGGGAAAAGTGAGAGGATACCCAAACTAGCATACCACGACATTACAACAAAAATCCACCGCAGATATAGAACTGAATTTGAATCAACATGAAGACTGAAAAATATGTCTCATCTTTTCCCGAGAACAAAGAATGGTACCTTCAACTTCCAGCTCTCCTTTGGTTCGCCCGCCGTTGGTGAAGCACCAGTACATTCCAATGTCATCCAGCGAAGCCTCTTGGATGATGAGCATGTGCTTCAACCCGTCCTTCTTAAAGCGGTACTTATGGGAGTCCCTGGAGAGTTCTTGGTCCTCAAACATCCTGAGGAGTGAGAGTAGGTGACATAGAAACACCTGAGTGAATTGTGAAGACACTAGGAACATAAAATGGTTCAGGCCTTCCAAGCTGAACTTACTTTCCTTTTTATTTAACTTTGAGGTCAGTACTATAAAGTATACATTTTTACTACACCGTTTCTTAGTTAACACCATGTAAATAGAATAAAGATACCGGATTAAAGGGGACTGTAAAATAAAGCATTACTGAAAGGTTTACTGACCAGTTAACGTGTGCTCCCTCCACAGACACCTCCACCTCAAACTCCACTCTCTCTCCCACCACCACGTGGTAATCATCCAGCAGCTTGGTGATGGTGACCGGGGGCTCTGGAGAGGACAACAGCAAGAAGACACCATTTCATGTTCCTTAACACTGGGACAGTATTGTAAGTGCAGTGTAAAAAGCATTGTGTTTATTTCTTGCTACATTGGCTACACGGTGGTCCTCAGGGGAAAAGTCGTTTTGAAAAATGTGTGACAGTGAGCGTACACAACTGCAAATATTTTTGTAATATATTTTTTTTACATGATTCAAAATCTTTTTGTTTTATGATTATTGTCGTTATATGGATACTGGATGATTCTCATGGTCAAAGTTGAATTGCAAAAAAAGATTACTATGTAAATGGGAGTCATCTCGTTAAATAAAGGATGCATGKGTAACACTTTACAATAAAGGKACACTTTATGATACATGGCATCAACAAATCACAACTCCACACTCTTAGAAAAAAGGGGTTCCAAAAGGGTTCTTCGGCGGTCCCCATAAGAGAACCCTTTGAAGAACCCTTTTTGGTTCCAGGTAGAACCATTTTGGGTTCCATGTTGAAACCTCTGTGGGAAGGGTTCTACCTTGAACCAAAAGGATTCAACCTGGAACCAAAAAGTGTTCTTCAAAGGGTTCTCCTACGGGGACAGTCGAAGAACCCTTTTAGGTTCTAAATAGTAACTTTTGAGTGTAGACGAGTGAGAACAAGGCGTACCTTTGACAAACACCTCTGTGAAGGACTTCTCGTCCCCAATCACACACTCGTACGCAGCGTCGTCAGCCAGGCTACACTTGTTGATGGTGAGCGTCCTGATGTTGCCAATTGATTCTACGATGTACCTGGTGCACAGATAGACAAACGGACAAACGGACGAACGGATGGACAGAGACAGCATTGTAAATGAATGTCGTTTCACATTCTCCGAAAGACAGTTTATAAGACATGTATGAGCAGCATGTCAACTTGAATAAAATGGCAATCTACAGTTTTATGAAAGTGATTGACCTATCGTTTGTTTAGAAGAACTAAAGTTGTTCTAAAGAACTAAAGTCTTCTAAAGTTGTTGCCCATTTTTCTTGTACCGCAATAAATCTCATAGTTCATACTAGGGATAGACAAAAAAGAAAAACATAAAAAAGAAAGAATAGAAGAGTATTAAGTTAAGAGTTAGCTAAGAGTACTAAGTAATCAGAGGTGACGTACAGTAAAGGTTACCAAACTGTCACGAGGCCACAAGTAAACAACTATGACCATTAAATTGAGCCATGTCCATGATAATGATTCAGACCTGACTTTGTACATGAGCAAGGATTTTTCTGAATAGAAGACACTTTGGCGGGCAGCCCAAGTGTTTTTTCGGGCTGCTTAAGTCCAAACAGTTTTTAGTGTAAACTTAAACGACTAATCAGATACAAAGTATGTAGAAAAGATAATGGACCAATCCATTTTCTTTATAATATCATCTTTCAGAACTAACAATCACCAAAATAAAAGTAAAAATTAAAAACTATGAATTCAGCACTATTGATTTTGTTATGTTTGAGCAAAAGAACACAGCATTAGCCATGGCAAAATRCATAGAATTTCAGGAAATTCACTTTAAAACTGCAGCATTTTCTCTCGGCTCCATGGAGAAATGTGTAGAATTGCAGGAAATTGGCTTAAAAATGCCAAAAATGTCTCTACACTGCCAAGATTGGGGCTTCAAAAATTGTGGCAAAAATATTCCGATTTAAAAAAAAAACATGAGGCGTTTATGCGCAGGGAATAATATGACTTGTCAACATGATTTGTTGGCCACTGAGAAGCTGATTATGGCTTCCTATAAATAAAATGTGTTGATGGCAGCGCAATTTAGAATGATGGAGTTGTGGAGAGATAATTTTAGAGAGCTATTTTCCAGCACTGCCGGTCAAGTCCAGGAGACGCGGAGAACACCATCTTAGCTTGCGGTAAATCAGATAGGGCCAACTGTGCAATTAATCACATATCTGGCATTGCTACAGAGAGAGAGGACTCTGCTCTACCAATGCATTCCAGAGAGAAGACAAAAATAGATAGGCCTACATTGCCTTTTGATGGAGATTGTTCAATGGAAGGCTTACATGATACAAAACGTCTCGTCCAAAAATATATATTGTTGACTGAATATGCCAAGATGAACGTAAACAAACAACCTGGTGAGTTTGCTTGTGGTGTTTTGGGTTAAGTCACGTTAACTCATTACTAGGAAACAGTCACATAGCCTACAGCTTCCTCACGTAAATKGACTTTTTTGAATCTATTTTGTAAATCTCCATTAGTGGCCATCTCCATGAATAGCCATTGCACTTCTTTCGCTTCCCCTTGCTAGTATTACGTCAGTAAGTTATGGCCACATCCTAACAGGAGATGAACGTGATTCGCTTATTGACATCAGTCATTTCTGCAAAGGTTCCAGCTACGCCGTCATTTCTCAAGTTGGGGTTCGGCCCTCAGTCATGATATGTTCTAACCATAATGACCCTCACCGAGMCTCGGCCTCCCAGTAACCTCTTCTAGGATGTGTGTGTGTTTGATGGTGTGTGTATCTGTATTTGTGTGTTTATTTGTGTGCGTACTTGGCTGATGATTTTATCTCCTGACCGTTCTTCAACCATCTGACCTGGGCATTTGGGTCAACCACTTCCACCTGCAGTACGATTTTCTTGCCCTTATCCACAGAGTAGGCAGACTCCATTCTCGTTAGGAAAGCTGCATGGGAAACAGAGAGCATGACATTGGTTGCAATTGTTGTAAGATTGGCAAGATACTACTGTTTGTTTGAGAAACTTTGAGAAACTTTTTTTTGTATTTCCCCTCTCCATCTTACCGTCGCTGTGCTTGGGCTCAACAGTCTTCATCTTCTTCAGTCGCTTGAGCAGACCCCTCAGGTCTGTAATGCCGTACTCAAAAGCAATCTTCTCATACTCGCTGGGTTGAGCGTTCTTCAGGATTTCCCACACGTCTGCCTTCTCCTCATCTACGACTGGCTTCTTCTTCCTGTGGGTGAAAGATGGAAGGATGAGGCAGGGAAGGAAGCGAGAGGGCCCGAGATGAAGAGAGAGGACAAAGGGAGAGGCTACCTCGTCAACAATGCAAAAATCTATCAAATCAATAGTCATTCCATCTCTCAGTTTTCCATTTAATATGACTGTTACAAATGAATGACTCGTTCCAGCACGTTCTATCATACTATCCAATCAACTTTGTACGCGTAATCTAAAGGATAGGCTACATGAAGGAATGTACTGTATACTGCAAATGGATGTAGCATTCAAAAAAATTATGCAGCCTAAAAACAATAATAATGTAATCATATATGCATTTTTGATCCCTGGAATGTGGTCGGTGATCCCTGATCCCTGGAATGTGGTCGGTGATCCCTGATCCCTGGTACTTTATGTGATCCCTACATATGGCACACAATGTTAACACTGCTCACTTCTTGGTAGCTTTCAGCAAAGCACTGAAATCCAAACTGCCTTCATCCTCTCCAGCATCCCTAATTAGAGAAAGACAGGACACAAAATACACTGTCATTCTAGATTAAGCGATGGACATTATATCTTTGCTGAAATGCAGTCAAACACGTTACGGATAGCACTCAATCATACACGTACACAGGTGTGCACGCACACACACACACACACACACACACACACACACACACACACACACACACATACACACACACACACACACAAAGAAATACTAATAAGCTCAAAACATGAATAGAAATGCTTACGTTCTTTTGAATGCGGACATAATATCGTGTTCCTCCTCAATATGCACAGCTGGAATAAGAGGGATTGCATAAAGAACACATATGGGTTACAGTAGCGTGCACCTAGATGCTAAACTGATTACACGTTTACATTTGAGTCATTTACCAGACGCTCTTATTCAGAGCGACTTACAGGAGCAATTAGGGTTAAATGCCGTGCTCAACGACAGATCTTTCACCTATTCGGTTTGGGGTTTCAAATCAGCAACCTTTCGGTTACTTGCCCAACGCTATTAACGGCAAGGCTACCTGCCACACTTGTAATACCCCCTATCTTATGTTAAGAACCTTTGATTGTGCATTCATTGGAGTTGAACACATGTTTCGATACATCAGATAATGATAGGCTCACTGTCTAGTCATTTTAACTAACATTTAATCCAATAGCAAAAAATACATTATAGAATCTTCTGTTCTTTTGGAAATGCTGAAGAGAAGAAATAATAGATGGTAAACAACATTTTCCATTCAGTATTTAGGTATAACTTGACATGAATCATTTTTTAAGTGTATGGGTGATACATCATCACTTCCTGACAAAGGCAATGATGCCTTCTGCTCTACAGAACATACCAAAACAATAAGCCTTTAACTTCAAGAGTGCCTTGGGTCCCTTGAGGCAGTGGTTCTCAAACGTCTTCTCGAAAACCCCCAGTCGTTCCATGTATTTCATCCATTTCAAAGGTTGCACACTGAATGACTCAACTCATCACCAAGCCTTATAGATGAATCAGATGTGATGGTAGTTCGGGGCTACAAAGTGTATCGGGGGTCCCTGAGGAGAGGTTTGAGAACCCCTGCCTTAAGGAGACAGTGGTCAGTGTTCCTAAAATGTCCCACTCACCCTCCACAGAGATGTCAAAAGCGCTGCTGTCGCACTTGTCTTTGGACGTGACCTCACACCTGTAGGCCCCAGCGTCACCAGGGACCACCTTGATTATCTTCATGTCCCAGGTGTAGATCTAAGTGGAGTAGAACATTTAAGGGAGAGAGAGAGAGAGAAAGAAAGAAAGAAAGAATTAAGCAATGGGCAGAGAGAGAGAGAGAGAGAGAGTGGGGGGGATTGGTGATGCATAGAACATTCACTCACTTTTGTCCTCCACTCATCCAGCCAAACCCACCCACTTGCACAGACCTACCTTTGTGGCTCTGTCAAAAGTCTCTTTGAACTGCATGTGTTTTCCTGCTTTGCTGCCCAGGTCCAGCCACTTCCCCTTCAGCCATTTAATGGTGGGTTTCCTTGTTAGTGTAGTAGAGTCCACTTTGGCAGTAAACAGAATGTCCGTACCTGCCATTCACAATCAACACTCAGAAAGCCAGTAAAGGAATAGAATTTGGCAATTTTCTATTTGYATGCGTTCCTATACCAAAGTTCCTACAGTACAGCTGAATTGTGTAAACTTCAGGTCAACAGGTTGGTAAAAGTACATGACAGAATTAGGCCTACTGTAGTATTTATTTACAGCAAATAACTACTCAGTTTAACAAAACCCTACGTGAATACAAAGTAGTAAGACACATTGGTATTTGCATGCTAGGATGTAGCTAGTATTAGTCAACTGCCAGTGTTGTTTGTATAACCTGTTATGGCAACCGTAGTCTCGGGGTGCTGAAGAAACAGTCCTGTAATCTCCTGTGACTGATGGGCCCCTGATGGGTGTGAGGGTAGAGATGAGAACACACTTCCAAACACACACACATACACATTAACGCACACAAACACACACACTTACACATTAACGCACACAAACACACACACATACACATTAACGCACACAAACACACACACATACACATTAACGCACACAAACACACACGCACTCACAGATGTAGGATCTTAATTTGATCACTCTTTTGTTTGCTGAGAATTGTCCTGCTCCTGCACAGCAGGAAATGCATACTTGTAGTGCATTTGAGTTTTTAAAAAGGCTTCCGTAGTTTGCAATTTCCACTGAAATATCTGAATTTATTTGCCCTAACGAAAACTGTATCAACCCCTGTACAAATGTCAATTTAGTATAATCCACATAATAATTCAAATTTCCTGTTGCTACAGGATTATCTTCCTGCTGTAGCAAAYGCATTAAGATCCTACATCTGTACATACAAGGAAGCAAGCAAAAGGAAGGAACCTGGTCTCACACCTTTTTCTTTTTACATACACTATCGGTCAAAAAGTTTTAGAACACCTACCCATTCAAGGGTTTTTCTTTATGTTTTACTATTTTCTACATTGTAGAATAATAGTGAAGACRTCAAAACTATGAAATAACACATATGGAATCATGTAGTAACCAAAAAAGCGTTAAACAAATCAAAAATATATTATATATTTAAGATTCTTCAAAGTAGCCGTTTGGATACCTCTTGAAACACAAACACACACACATGTACATAGACACACAAGGAAGCAGCCTGGTCTCACACCTTTTTTCGTAACATATGCATGTTTTGAACAATCATAACACACATTTTTGGATGAGCACTAATCCATTGTTTGGATACATCTTGTAACACACACACATTCAAATACATACACACATCCAGCAAGATCATAACACTGTAAACCCATATTAAATGTGCAGGAATGTTACCAGAATAATCAATAGCACTGAAACAATTGTGAAAATCGAGTCCTAAAATCAAGATACTGGACTGGACCACAGTCTTTCGATCGTAACAGACATCGGAGGAAACGTTTCTTGTACCGTTTTACTTCTTATCTTGCTGGTTCTGCCTGGGTCTCTAAATAAAGTAAACCAGTTGATGTATTATTATTAACAGATTCACTGTTTCACAACTTCCAGAATTAGAATGCTATTCGCTCAAGTAATCAAGATGTTTGTCGTCAAGATCTATGATTTTTTTCCCCCCCACAACTATGTGTTTGAGCAATCGAGTGTTCAGGTAGGCTACTTTACTACAATATTATAAAAAGTTGGTAACACTTTATAGTGGTGGGCACCAATATCGATAATTCAGTATGATATCGATATCATTGGATATCGGTACGAGCAAGGCATATAGTGATATTCGTTTATCCTTGAGCAATAAGGCCCAAAGGATGTGGTGTATGGCAGTACCACTGCTAAGGATTGTTCTTAGGCACAGTACAAAGTGGAATGCCTGGACACAACCCTTAGCCATGGTATATTGGCCATATACCACAAAACCCAGAGGTGCCTTATTGCTACTAACATATTAAAACAATAACTAACATATTTTCATTAAAAACTTGATTTTGAAAGGTAAATTCATACTATTTCATCCTTCCACCAGAGGACATAGTATGGACGAAAATCTGGTTGCAATCAAATATTTTTTGCTATGCATGCAGGCTAGCCTTTCATCTGTGGGCTAACGTTCTCGTCACTTGCTAGCTAGCCACCGACTTGCTAGTTTGCCTCTGCAGCTGAAATGACAGCAAAGCAGCTTCATGTTTGTCCATTATAATGATGCTGATGCATTATTTCGCCTGGGTCTGGTCGGAAAAGTTGCTGTTTCGTCAGGACATCACTCTCTATGGTAGGCTACAGGGGAGATCGCATTTCTACATTGCATTGCTGACTTCGGTGAGACAGACAGCAAGGTTTATACAAGCCCCCGTTATTGCAAACCAACTGCTAGGCTAGAAGCAAGGGGAAATGTGTTAATACAAGCCTTATTTCTTTTCTTATATCATTTGCAGTGGTATGCATAGTGAAACTTCATTAAAGCAGTATTCAAGTATTTTGTGTCATACCCGTGGTACATAGTCCGTTTTAGCCAATCAGCATCCACGATTCAAACACGGTTTATTTTTAAGCAATGAGGCCGAGGGGGTGTGGTAGATGGGCAATATGTCACGGCTAAGAGCTGTTCTTAAGCACGACAAAACACGGAGTGCCTGGATACAGCCCTTAGCTGTGGTATACTGCCTGGATACAGCCCTTAGCTGTGGTATATTGTCTATATACCACAAACCCCTGAGGTGCCTTATTGCTATTATAAACTGGTTACTCGTGTAATTAGAGCAGTAAAAATATGTTTTGTCATTCCCGTGGTACATGGTCTGAGATACCACAGCTTTTAGCCAATCAGCATTCAGGGCTCGAACCACCCAGTTTATAATATCACACTGTTGAACTATACCCTTATGTCAAAAGAACATACATGCACAAAACCCTCTCACAGACCCGAAACAGGTCTAGAAATACAAAATATGTTACAACTTCCCTCGTGTCCCCTTGGGAGCTGTTAATAATGCTAAATGGGAGCTGTTAACAATGATCTGTTTAATTTGTTGGTCTCGGCTGTTCTCGGGAAGAAATTAAGAGTCCTTATTGTCCGAGTCAAAGCCGAGTAAAAATACAATCAATATGTAGTCGCGGGTAAGCTACTACAACACCGATTCATTGGAAACATGTATAAGCATTTATAAGAATTATAACTCATAAGCATTTAGTGTTCATTTGTAAAGCATAAGAATTAATAAATGCTTGAAAAGCATTACCAGATAACCCCTTAAAAGGTAGTGTTGAAAAACACATTTTTGACTACAATGGCTATTCCATTTGTACAGCCTTGTATCCGGTTTTCATTAAAGCCATTGGTAAGTAGGCCAAATAGACAGGATGCAACTTGATACTCATGGCCATAGCTTTACATTACATTGAGGATTTAGACATTTATGAATCAATACAGTTTTGGTATCAGAATATTACAAACACTCTTCCGGTGCCCGCTTGAATGATAGGGTAAAATGTAGATTTAGGCCTAAAAAGACATAGCCAAATATAATTATTTTTCATGAGATGGCCACAAACAAGAACTGTTAATGTTGCAWAGTTTTAGATTTAAATCGTTATAARTTGCTGAGGTGTACTCACAATTGARGACACAAGCTCAAGTACATWCTGTAGTTAAATATTATGAAAAGAATATATTGTTTATTCTATTCAACAAAAGTGAGGCAMTATTGCTTGAAATGACTGAAATGCTTTCTAAATATAGTAACAATCAAATTATAGACGACTTAGTATAATATTTTGCGTGTATTATAACTGTAAAATAAATATGATCATTAGTTACAGTACAACATTGACACAATTTCGTAGACTGACGACAGATACTTTTCCTCGGAAACGTCCATTGAGCGGCGCAGAGACGCCTTTACAACTTCAGCTTTAAGCAGAAGTGAATTAATCTGTCTGTGACCAAGAGTATGTGGTCTTGTTCTATGATTCTATGAAATGATTTAGTATTGTTCATGTTGAGAGCTCTAAATCCGTCTGGGAATACCACAGTGAGATGAAACCACAATTTGGATTCGCTTGACTGTCCMCTTTCATTATACCGTCTCCCAGGCTGGGCTCTGTTGCTCAGAAGGAGAGCAAATCGATTATTTGTCTGGGTAGGCCAGAAAATGTAACATGTCACTCCCTATACAAATGTGGGATCTGGAACCTGACATTTTAATTCAGCTCCGCTGAGAGAATGGTAGTGGAGAGAAGACAAATTGGATTTTCTRGCACAATAAGGCACGGGACAGTACGACGTTGACACAGCGCTTTGTACACCAAAATGTCAGTCGGAACTGGTTCAGGACCTCTCAAAGTCCCCTAAATAGGTGACTTAACATCAAAGAATATACAGAGGAGGCAGATAATGTAAACAACATTCCACATTTACATTCTCACTTGGGGCTGGAGCTGCCTCAGCAGGTGCCTCTAAAAATAATAAGCACATAATAAATGATGAATCAATATCTGTTTCCAATACCAAAAACTTTTAGAATTCTGATAACGACCATTATATTTCCTTGGGAAAGAGAGAAAAAAGTATGACACGTTAATTCTCCCTTTCCCCCAAAATATAATTAGCCTCACCAGTGGCTGCAGGTGCCTCTGCAGTTGCCTCTGATAAATACACATTGTAATGATTAAATCATCAATATGTCTTTCCAAATATATATTTAGGGGTTCACAGCGAAGCTGGATTACATTTTTTTCCCCTTGACATGGTCAAATAACTCAAGCATAGACTGGGAACTTGTTTTCTCTTTTGGAACACAGGAACTAGAGGCAATGAGTAACTTGGTCAAATGTAATGTCACTGATTGGCCAATAGGGGCGCTGTTATAAGCAGTCTCACTTAAATCCTCAAATACGTCACCCTGTTTGACCTAGAAACTTGAAACKTTGTATGTAGGCGTCTTTCCTCATGCTAAACAAATTTGGCTCAAGGACCCATAAGATCCGTCAGGACAGATTTTCCTCCATCTTGAAAACGTTTGAAAAGCTTTAAAAAATGAACAACTAACACCAAATTCTGTATGTAGGCCCATGGTACATATCTTAATWTAGTTTGAGAAAAGCTAAGGGATTGGTGTCCATTTAAATTCTTTGTAAATCCACTGCACAATRGCCTATCTACTTKAAACTTTTAGGGTCCTCAAATACATTACTATGATGAAACATGTTAAGTTTGGCATTAATATCTTTAAAAAATAAGGAAACTATTAACAATTCACTTTTTGGACTATGCAACACTAATGTTTAAAACAATCCCCCCCAAAATCTTCATGGACTAAGTGAGATTCACTCGAAATGTGGTCTTTGGACTCTAAAGAGTCCCTAAAGAGTTKGAGAAAATAACGCTGATGCATTCATTCAAAGATGGCCACACTTTACCAGTAGATGCATATTAGCCAATATAAAAATATGCTACCAAATACTTCAAAAATCTTCTTCTCATGAACCAGGACCAAATTGCAGCAAATGTGGAATGTAGGGACATAGTACATGTCTAAACTTACGTTTGATCAAAAGACGGCTAAGTTATTGACATTATTATTWTTTTTWATGATTTTACATGTCCATTTAAACCACTGTAAATACACTCCACATTATGTGGTCAGAACATAGTGAAAAGTGGATATTTTATTAGGGAACATTTTAAACAGGAAGTCCTGACTCTTGCAGTCTGCGTATTACAGCTGTGAGAGTGTATTGAAGTATTTTGGAATGCTAATGTGGAGAGTACCGACTGAGAGTTAAACAATTTACACAAACAGATTGACAAAATAAAGTCCCAGAATTCAAAGATGACTGCAATATACAATACGGTAACGCTAAAAATATTTAACAAATCTTAACATAAACCAATTGACCCCAGAATTGGTACATAAACTCAACACATTAAGTAATTATTTGAATAATTCCTTGTGGTATTGAGAGATAAACATGGCAATGCTTTCACTGACTACACCTAAAGGAATATACAGTAGCTCCTACAYGATAGTGCTTGCTTTGTTATCGAAACTGATTTTGTGTCCTTTCTTTCATCCTGGGAACACTGTTCATTGCTGCTCGCAGCTATATTCCAAATATATACAGTATCAGTCAAAAGTTTGGACACATCTACTCATTCCYATGGTTTTTCTTTATTTTGACAATTTTTTTACGATGTAGAATAATAGTGAAGACATCAAATCTATGAAATAACACATATGGAATCATTTAGTAACCAAAAAAGTGTTAAAACAAATCAAATTATATTTTATATTTGAGATTCTTCAAAGTAGCCACCATTTGCCTTGATGACAGCTTTGCACACTATTGGCATTCTCTCAACCAGCTTCATGAGGTAGTCAATCTGGAAAGCATTTCAAGTAACAGGTGTGCCTTGATAAAAGTTAATTTGTGGAATTTCTTTCCTTCTTAATGCGTTTGAGCCAAGCAGTTGTGTTGTGACAAGGTAGGGGGGGTATACAGACGATAGCCCTATTTGGTAAAAGACCTAGTCCATATTATGGCAAGAACAGCTCAAATAAGAAAAGAGAAACGACAGTCCATMATTACTTTAAGACATGAAGGTCAGTTTTCAAGTGCTGTCGCAAAAAAGATCAGTCTTCAAGTGCAGTCGCAAAAACCATCACGCGCTATGATGAAACTGGCTCTCATGAGGACCACCACAGGAAAGGAAGACCCAGAGTTACCTCTGCTGCAGAGGATAAGWTCATTAGAGTTACCAGCCTCAGAAATTGCAGCCCAAGTAAATGCTTCACAGAGTTCAAGTAACAGACACATTTAGAATTCAAGGCACACTTAACCAGCATGGCTACCACAGCATTCTGCAACGATACGCCATCCCGTCTGGTTTGGGCTTAGTGGGACTATCATTTGTTTTTCAACAGGACAATGACCCAACACAACTCCAGGCTGTGTAAGGGCTACTTGACCAAAGAGGAGAGTGATAGAGTGCTGCATCAGATGACCTGGCCTCCACAATCACCCACAATCACCCGACCTCAACCCAATTGAGATGGTTTGGGATGAGTTGGACCGCAGAGTGAAGGAAAAGCAGCCAACAAGTGCTCAGCATATGTGGGAACTTCATTCCCGGAAAAGCATTCCCGGTGAAGCTGGTTGAGAGAATGCCAAGAGTTTGCATAGCTATCATCAAGGAAAAGGGTGGCTACTTTGAAGAATCAAAAATATAACACATATTTAGATTTTTTTAACACTCTTTTGGTTGCTACATGATTCCATATGTGTTATTTAGTTTTGATGTCTTCACGATTATTCTACAATGTAGAAAAAAGAAAAAAAGAAAGAAAAACCGTTGAATGAGTACATGTAGGTGTGTCCAAACTTTTGTCTGATGCTGTATTTCCAAATAAACTGTATAAAGTAAGTATTTCCAAAAATCTAATTATACAATATTAAAAAAGCTTTTGCCTCTTATAATGAACATTGGTCATAGTTCCTTGGGAAAGAGAAGAAAATGACGACATTTTCATTCTCCCTTTCCTGGAAATACAAAGTACTGTGTTTACTTTTCACTTTCAACTACAGTAATCAGACAATGTCAWTATAAACAATAATTGTGCTGCAATCATGCACCACCAAAGACAATAATATGGTGTCACCATGTCCAAGACCAAACAAAACCATTATAGAATATATTAAAATAACGCCAATTAACTCCAAATACATACACACATACATTGTATGGCATTACTCAGGTAATCAACACGTACAGGCCCATACATGTTGTGCATGTTACAAAATTTCACATACTGTTCATCCAAACATTCATATATTACACAAAATATACAAGTACATCATTGTTTCTTCTGCTATCCCCATTAAAGGAATGTACTTTATATATTTACATATGCATATATTTATTTCCTTATTTGCAGTCTCTCCCTGTCCATAGACTGCKTTTAAAGTAAGGAAACAAATATATAAACATGTAATTTTGAAGCGATAGTTCAGCAAAATTACATATTTGTCACTTTYGTGCCTAAGTACAACYCTWAGCCGTGGTATATTCACAATGTACCACACCCCCTCGGGCCTTGCTTAAATAGACGAGACTAGGGTCAAATACATGAGTCAAATACATTGGTCAAATACTTGACAGCATTTGAGGTGGGCTATTATAGTTAGCAGTTTTGCAGCTTTTTCATTAGTTCAATTGTACTGGGCAAGCTAAATCAAGCGCAGAACAATGTTTGACCGACAGTTGAAGTCGGAAGTTTACATACACTTAGGTTGGAGTCATTAAAACTTGTTTTTCAACCACTCTACAAATGTATTGTTAACAAACTATAGTTTTGGCAAGTTGGTTAGGACATCTAATTTGTGCATGACACAAGTAATTCTTCCAACAATTGTTTACAGACAGATKATTTAACTTATAATTCACTGTATCACAATTCCAGTGGGTCAGAAGTTTACATATGCTAAGTTGACTGYGCCTTTAAACAGCTTGGAAAATTCCAGAAAATGATGTCATGGCTTTATAAGCTTCTGATAGGCTAATTGACATCATTTGAGTCAATTGGAGRTTTCCTAACACCTGAAGGTCCCACGTTCATCTGTACAAATAATAGAACGCAAGTTTAAACACCATGGGACCACGCAGCCATCATACCGCTCAGGAAGGAGACGCGTTCTGTCTCCTAGAGATGAACGTACTTTGGTGCAAAAAGTGCAAATCAATCCCAGAACAAAGGCAAAGGACCTTGTGAAGATGCTGGAGGAAACAGGTACAAAAGTATCTATATCCACAGTAAAACGAGTCCTATATCGACATAACCTGAAAGGCCGCTCAGCAAGGAAGAAGACACTACTCCAAAACCACCATAAAAAAGCCAGATTACTGTTTGCAACTGCACATGGGGACAAGGATCGTACTTTATGGAGAAATGTCCTCTGGTCTGATGAAACAAAAGTAGAACTGTTTGGCCATTATGACCATCGTTATGTTTGGAGGAAAAATGGGGAGGCTTGCAAGCCGAAGAACTCATCCCAACCGTGAAACACGGGGGTGGYAGCATCATGTTGTGRGGGTGCTTTGCTGCAGGAGGGACTGGTGTACTTCACAAAATAGATGGCATCATGAGGGAGTAATATTATGTGGATATATTAAAGCAACATCTCAAGACATCAGTCAGGAAGTTAAAGCTTGGTCGCAAATGGAACTTCCAAATGGACAATGACCCCAAGCATACTTCAAAAGTTGTGGCAAAACGGCTTAAGGACAACAAAGTCAAGGTGTTGGAGTGGCCATCACAAAGCCCTGACCTCAATCCTATAGAAAATTTGTGGGCAGAACTGAAAAAGCATGTGCGAGCAAGGAGGCCTACAAACCTGACTCAGTTACACCAGCTCTGTCAGGAGGAATGGGCCAAAATTCACCCAACTTGTTGTGGGAAGCTTGTGGAAGGCTACCCGAAACATTTGACCCAAGTTAAACAATTTAAAGGCAATGCTACCAAATACTAATTGAGTGTTTGTAAACTTCTGACCCACTGGGAATGTGATGAAAKAAATAAAAGCTGAAACAAATCATTCTCTCTACTATTATTCTGACATTTCACATTCTTAAAATAAAGTGGTGATCCTAACTGACCTAWGACAGGGAATTTTTACTAGGATTAAATGTCAGGAGTTGTGAAAAACTGAGTTTAAATGTATTTGGCTAAGGTGTATGTAAACTTCCGACTTCAACTGTGTATSTATTTGACCCAGGTCTGCTGTTGACAGTTGACACATAGGTTGTGTTCTCAGTCATACAGTACAAAGGCATCCTCTGATAGTTTATACGGTCCGACGAAACTTATCTTACCCTCCTCTCCTTCAGGCAGTGCCTCATCTGAGAAAAAGGAAGCATTTTAACTGGAAAACTATAAAATAGACACATTCCTGTGAATTGGACATACGATWCTGATGCACGCAGAACCAACTCAACTGCAAACACTGGACTTCCTTGAGGGACTGAAACAGGGTTATCGCACCACCAAAATTAGAGAATGACGTAGTTCCACACATGCCAGAGTCTGAGGAATTATTAAAAAATACAGATATTTAATCTAATAATTTTAAATATCAAATGTTAACACACTGAGGAACATGTATACTGCACAGTGCAGTACATGCATACAAACACATACAGTACATTGTGTCCATAACATACACATACCGCATACTTACACACATAGTTCTCTTACTCCCGTCTGCTGGTTTTGCATCAGCTAAAATAGTTGTTTTTTTTACTTTGCAAGATATCATATTATGAGTATTATATGTTTACCATGACCTGAACACAGCCTGTATGCAGGCACATACGTAGGCACCTACATACATACATACATATCTTGTACAGTATACTAATACAAGTGCCCCCAAGACATGCTAATATCTCACCACTACCAATAACAGGCGAGGTTAGCATGCCTTGGGGGTAGGATATTTGACCCTCTGTAACTTTCTCACTCATCRTTATTCATGATTGATTCAGGATTATCCATAATCATGGTGGCATCCACATGAATGTAAAAGTGTTTAAAACACAGGAGGCTGGTGGCACCTTAATTGGGGAGGACAGGCTCGTGGTAATGACTGGAGCGGAATAAGTGGAATGGTATCAAATACATCAAACACATGATTTCCATGTGTTTGATGCCATTATTATGAGCCGTCCTCCCCTCAGCAGCCTCCTGTGGTTTAGAAGCATACTATATTCTTATTTACAGTAAAAATGACTCCAAAATGACACAATACATTATTTACTACTAATTTCTATTGGGCACAAATTAATCTGAGACACAAACAAAAATAAATGTAAACACATCCAACAAGGTTGTAGTCATACAGTAGGAATATGGGACCAAATACTAAACTTTTGACTACTTTCTTTATAAGAATCTTTAGGGGTGTCAATCATTTTGATCCCTACCTATTTGAGAAAAAAATCTTGTTTATTAACAAAATATCTTTCTTTGAGAAATTGTATAAAATATAATTTGCCCATTTGTTTTTGCAAACAATATAGCTCAGTATTTAAATAATGTATTTTATACAGTTGCTCATTTTT
Organism: Salvelinus sp. IW2-2015; assembly: GCF_002910315.2. Classification (NCBI taxonomy): domain Eukaryota; kingdom Metazoa; phylum Chordata; class Actinopteri; order Salmoniformes; family Salmonidae; genus Salvelinus; species Salvelinus sp. IW2-2015. The sequence continues at coordinate 15,119,804 of NC_036858.1, forward strand.
ATCAATGGAGTCAATTTCAGACCAGACTGTACATACATACATACAGACATGCATGCATATGTACAGGTAACTGCCAAAATAAAGGAAACACCAACACAAATTATCTTAATAGGGCGTTGGGCCACCACGAGATGCCAGAACAGCTTCAATTTAAATGAGCCTTGGCGCCTTGGCATTCTACAAGTGTCTCTATTGGAGGGATGCGACACCATTCGAAAAATTCCATCCATTGGTGTTTTGTTGATGATGGTGGAAAACGCTCTCAGACGCAGCTACAGAATCTCCCAGACGTGTTCAATTGGGCTGAGATCTGGTGTTTGACTTAATTAACTCAGGATCAACTCCTGYGTGGAAGCACCTGCTTTCAATATACTTTGTATACCTAAAAAAATACAGCAGTCAAACCAACCTAGCACACATGCCACTCACGGATAGTATGTGCAAACCAACACACATCAAACATGTGTATACATAGAGACAGATATCAAATCAGATTGTAATGCAACATAAACAAACCAACACGCAGCTGACGGAATGCATGCATTTCCACATCTTCTTTACGAAGCAAATAAATGTATGTACTTTAGACACCATGCCTACTTTTGTACAGGTTAGTTAAATCAAAATGCATTAAGATCAAATAAGTAGAAAAATTCAAAAACAAGACGAAAAAGACAAATCACATAATGATACAGATACAAARAAAAWAAWAAACTAAACAAAGGAAGACAGCAAGAGTGCAGATGATACATAATCAAACGGGACTACATCAGACATCAAAGTGCATATGATAGCATATTTTACAGTACAGTACAGTACACTGCATCAAGTACACTGCAGTACAGTAAGTATTTTATAATCATTTAGCCAAATTCTGTTAATGTCTGATGTGTTTTAGCAGGTAATAACAACATTTATGTTTGTCCGTACAGTAGCCCACAGTAATTCTATTTTATGCGTTAAGAAATATTTCTCTTTGATTTTGCTCATTCAGTTGACCGTTTCACTCTGTATCTGAAGTTTGTTTCTKTGAGGTTATACTGCACGTACAACCAAACCTATCAACACTGAACACTCAATACAATAAAACATAGTGTCCCTTACCATCTTCTGCTGTTTTTTCTTCGGCTGAGGAAAAAATGATCATTATTTACAGAGGGACTACAGCATGGATATTAGACGTGTTACACAGACTAACAACTGAACTGGGAAGTGTATAGCTTYTCGTGTTTCCTTAATACATTTATTGCGCCTGGATTATTTCGATTTGAGCCACTTTTTTTAAATGCATCGCTGGATTCTGGGACTGAACTGAATTGAATATTCACTTTATTTGGAGGACAAAGACATTTAGCCGGGTGGAACCAGCCTGATCGCTGCGTTCAGCATTCTTTTTCACTGCACGTATCAGTCTGGCATTCCTCCATTTTGAAACTGTTTGAGCTTATGTCTAATAATGGGAATTATTCAAAACGGACTTGTCAGCGATTGGATCACCTTCAACTAATCAGAGGAATGTAGCGATCTGGTTGGTTCCATCAGGCTAAAAAAATTTTTTTTGCTAGACTAAAACAGAGACGTCATTTTTAACACTTTCATTTGTGATTCAGAGACTGAGTCTATATATTTGAGTTGATTTGGGGGATATTTTGGTTTGATTATGTATGCCAGCTGGATTAATTGCGACTACATATTGATTCATGTTCTATTCGCGGCATTGGGATTAGTGACAACCGSTCGTTTTAGAATCACATTTTCAGTGTTACACTAAGTGTTCAAAAGTGTTGCATTCTAAACAATTGTATGAAGACCATAGAAAGGTGGTTTTATTGACACTGAACTGGKGTCTATACTAGAAATCATCACCGTACCTTCTGCTGGTGCTTCTCCTGAGAAGGCAAAAAAAAAAAAAATGGTTAGATAAGAAGAAGTGGACAGTATATAACCAGTCATCAGTACTGGTCAAAACCATGACAATATGCTCATATCTTTATATGGGTGTTGCAATTACATGAAAGTAAGACAATGGGTCAAATTATACTACATTATCATGGTACAGATGTTTTAGTTACATGTTTTAGTTACATCAGTCCACTCTGCCATTCAGCCACTTCATATGCACAATAATAGCAGATGGAGACATGGCTTTGTTTTACAGTAGTTCCTGTAACCTACCCTCCTGTAGCTTACCCTCTGACATGACCAGTTGACAAGAAGACATGGAAAAATGTGAGTCATTATCATGTCTAACTATGCCACTGTAATGCACTCAAAGGTCGCCACCATAGGTTACTCACCCTCGCCCTCCGGCTTCACTAAAGAAAAACAGAAACACACAGTACACGCACATCAGAAGAGTTGATAAGACTGTAGGGAAAACATTGTTGATCCTCAGTTGATTCCTAAATAAGTATTCGCATGACCTGATCTGAAATGGAAAACATAAATTGGCAGTGTTACAATGACGTATGCRCGACTGCAATCATGAAACCATTACAATTTAAAAAATGCTTACCACTTAAATTGAGAATAATGGCATTTCAATAAAAAACCTTTGTTTCTATGCTCAAAGGTACACAACATTTTCTGACAATACTTAGGTATTTTGAGGTGTCGAATTTAGGGACTTAATGTGATAAGACTAAGCTTTATTCAACATTTGCCTTTCCCTCGCAGCTTTCGCTGCATGTTTGCAACAGACGGTCCATGCAATGACGTTAGAGCAGCTATGTTAAATGTAGTGTTTCATTTTACTGTGTRGCTCACTTCTTTGGAGTGTAACTCTAGAGTGGAAGACACCAGACTTTTAATATCCACTTTAAAATCGTCACCAGTAGAATTTGTAGGAGACTGTGAAACACGGCCTGCATTACCCTTAAATTTGATACCTGACCCCAAATTTCACTGTGACCTCAGGGTCATTGGATCASCCACAGTAGATATTTCTGGAACGGGACATTGCTATCTGGCCTGCCGGTATGACTCCTCTTTCTGGTCCGTCCGGGTTTTTGTCCAGCCAGCCTTTTGCCTATCAGGGGTATTGGACAGGGGACCGACTTTGGATTGGCTGAGGCAGAAAGCTGGTAAAAGAACCCTCTCTAATCTGAAATAGACGCATCAGGCATATCATATAGCTGGCTCCCAACGATTTCTCAGGCCTGACTACATTACCGCGGCGGCTGGAAAAGGGACGGTGTATGAAGTCATGTCAGTTCTCCCTGAGTTGCCCATCATTGTCTTAAATAGTCAGAGCTGACCTCTGCTGCAGTCCTCAGCCAGGCTGTCTCTTTCTACCCTAAAAGCTCCTCGTAAAGTACATTTTTCAAAGACATTTTCGGATTCAATCCAGGAAGACCTTTGTTCGATCTGAAACAGATACGTTGACCATCCTTATGTTCTTCTTCTCAGCAATGTAGATTACACTTTGTTTCACTGTCTGCTTTTTTTGCCTGGTGTCTTTGTCTAATAATGACATTTGACATGAATTACAACTTTTGTTACCAACTTTTGTTTCTTTCGGTTTCATAATGCACTGTTTGATACCAGGTATTGTGTTGACTTCCGTGTGTTTAGGTAAGTATCAGACAGAACTAATGGTTATCACATAACACCTTTTAGTACATTGCTCACATTTTAGTTTTTTACATCTGCTTCAAAAATCTATGTAAAAATACATCTTGCAATACGAAGTAATTGGATAATASAGACAGCGGGGTATTATCTGGCTASCATCGTGGTGTGAATGCCCCTGATACCCTGTTAGAGGAGTAGGTGTAAATCTGTAAAACACTCTTCAGTATGCCGGGAAGAGTCCAGTGCATTAGGGAAATGGAGGCTCCTCCAGTCCTAGTGCCATGGCACAGCAGGGACACTAACACCAACTCACATTGTATCCATACTTGAGATTATGATTTAGTATGTGKTATTCCTGATGTAAAAGAGATACTGAGACTTCATAACACCTACTTTTCCCAATGAAGAAAAAAAAACTAAACTCATCTGATAGGTTGGAGTTACTGAGGGCATGACTTGGTTCAACATATGACGGCCTCTGCTGATCCCTGGGTTACGGGTGTAGGGCTATCGTGATGACCGTATTACTGCCACACCAGCAGTCAGGAGTCATGACCGCAGTCAAATTTCATGTGATCGTTGGTCASGGTAATCCCATCCAAAGCTGCGCAAATGAATGCCATTGATTGGTAGCCTACCTAACTTGATAACGGCCCTCGCTAATGGCCCGGTACTCAGTGCTTTATGTCCCTCTAATCACTCTCTAAACACTATGAGTTTGAATAATCTGAATGATGAGGAGTTAATGGTGATGGGAGTTAGAGGTCCCGTTCCAAAATGGACACGGGAAAGCCCTGGACCCAATATGCATAAATACATTTGGTTCGATTTGCTTGAGGGAAGCAGCAGAAAAGCAAATTGTTTTGCTGGTTTATTAACCAGAGCTATAGAGAAAGGGAGAGAGAGGAGGGGCCGTGTGGTGTGTTTGAATGAGTGAGTAAAGCTTACTACAAACTCTATGCAGACGTAAGATTCGGRGTGTTGGAATGTTGTTTTATGTCACAAAAGGGGTAGCTCCTTGTAATAAACTCTGGCATTCAATGTGCGTTTTTACTACCTGAAAATTGAGACAGGGAGCAGTGTTGTCGCTTGGTTCCTATAGGATTTCTAGGCTATTCATCAAAGTAGACTATTTTGCATTGATTACCAAATATAATCTCAACGGCAATTTAAACAGTAAACCACACAACAAGATTCGACCCCAAAATGTATTTTACTTAGAAGTAATAACTAGTGATTACAGGCTATCAAAAATGGTAGAACCTGCTSTACCCAACTAGCTAGCCATGTGCGTTTTCTGCGTGACCAAAACAGGATGACGTTCTATTTGTAGCTGATATGGGAATGAATACACAAGCAGCATATMAAACTGGYATAATGTTTTTTACACTCAATATTTGCAGGGCATATTTTCTTCATTATAAATCKGATTATTTCACATGGTGAYGTGGTTAACTTAAAAGGCTAGCTAGCTTGCTATGTTTTTATCCAGGCAAAATGAACAGACAAAAAAAAAACTTTGCTATTTTCCCCTTGTGAATGGGAGTGGGACCAGTGGGGATATCATGTTACCAAAATGTGTCCACTACACCAAAAATCCCACTCCACCCACGCACGAGGATAGTTATCATTGTTTTAGTTTACTGTGGAGCCCCTAGTCCCACTCAACATGCCTCAGACACCTCCTTTGTCCCACCTTCCACACATGCACATGTGACTTCACCCAGCATAACTAGCACGTCTGGAGATGCAACCTCTCCTATCATCACTCAGTGCCTGGGCTTACCTCCACTGTACCCGCACCCCACCATACCCCTGTCTGTACATTATGCCCTAAACCTATTCTACCACGCCCAGAAATCTGCTCCTTTTATTCTCTGTCCCCAACGCACTATACGACCAGTTTTGAWAGCCTTTAGCCGTACCCTCATCCTACTCCTCCTCTGTTCCTCGGGTGATGTGGAGGTTAACCCAGGCCCTGCGTGTCCCCAGGCACTCTCATTTGTTGACTTCTGTAACCMAAAAATCCTTGGTTTCAAGTTTGTTTTACTCACTGCTTTAGCACACTCCGCCAACCCTGATGTCATTGCTGTGTCTGAATCATGGGTTAGGAAGGCCACCAAAWATTCTGAGATTTCCATCCCCAACTACAACATTTTCTGTCAAGATAGAACTGCCAAAGGGGGAGGAGTTGCAATCTACTCCAGAGATAGCCTGCAAAGTTCTGTCATACTTTCCAGGTCTATGCCCAAACAGTTCGACTCATATTAAACATCTCCAATCCAAAATTAAATCTATAATCGGCTTCCTATTTAGCAACAAAGCCCTCTTCACTCACACCGAAACATACCCTCGTAAAACTGACTATCCTACCGATCCTCGACTTCGGCGATGTCATTTACAAAATAGCTTCCAATACTCTACTCAGCAAACTGGATGCAGTCTATCACAGTGCCATCCGTTTTGTTACCAAAGCCCCTATTCAACCCACCACTGCGACCTGTATGCTCTCGCGCTGGCCCTCGCATCATATCGTCGCCAGACCACTGGCTCCAGGTCATCTATAAGTCGATGCTGGTAAAGCTACGCCTTATCTCAGCTCACTGGTCACGATAACACAACCCACCGTAGCAGCGCTCTAGCAGGTATATTTCACTGGCCATCCCCAAAGCCAACACGTCCTTTGGCCGCCTTTCCTTCCAGTTCTCTGCTGCCAATGACTGGAACGAATTGCAAAAATCACTGAAGCTAGAGACTTATATTTTCCTCACTAACTTTAAACATCAGCTATCTGAGCAGCTAACCGATCGCTGCAGCTGTACATAGCCCCATCTGTAAATAGCCCACCCAATCTACCTACCTCATCCCATATTGTTTTTATTTACTTTTCTGCTCTTTTGCACACCAGTATTTCTACTTGCACATCATCATCTGCTCATCTATCGCTCCAGTGATAATTAGCTACATTGTAACTACTTCGCTACTACGGCTATTTATTGCCTTACCTCCTCACGCCATTTGCACACACTGATATAGACTTTCTTCTTTTTCTATGGGTTATTGACTGTACGCTTGTTTTATTCCATGTGTAACTCTGTGTTGTTGTTTGTGTCGCACTGCTTTGCTTTATCTTGGCCAGGTCGCAGTTGTAAATGAGAACTTGTTCTCAACTAGCTTACCTGGTTAATAAAGGGGAAAAAAACAAGAAAAAAAAAAACTTCTTGCTAGTTATTTATCATCCAATCCGATTATAGTACCTGTCTTGACTGCATCAAACTGAGAGAAGATAGCTTATAATAACAACAACTCCATTTGGATTATAAATAGCAGCCTACCTGTTCCTTCTCATTTCACTTTTAATTCTGTCGTTTTAATGACATCTTCCATTGATTAGATATCTCTTAACCTGCTTGCCACACAAGCAGAGCAGCAATGCATTTGCATGACAGTTACTGGTGACAAAAGTTCATGACCCCCACAGCCCTACTAACGTCTCAAATTAACTACCGGAGTGAACTGTGACAGGACTGTTGACCCAGTGAGCATTAATTCACTGATTAACAACCTGTCTTAGGTTGTCCATATGAACTTCAGCTGTAGAATAGCACCCTGTTTGACACTTCTGGCTCCACAGTGATTAGACACTGATTGGTCAGTCTCCTCCAATAGCTTCATGAAGATGTACACGAAGAGGAGGTGGTTTGGTGAAATATGCTTGCATGATGTATAACTTCGCTATAGACTTAAAGATTTGTGTTGGCTACCAAAGCTAATGCCTAGGCTTCAGCTCAATGGACCAATGCAGTCCATAGAGTCACGCTACCTGGTTTGATACCTGGTTGGTCACAAAGACGTGGGCATCCAATACGCCCTATATATATCGTACGGGTCATACTTTTGATGAAGTTAACATTGAAATGCTAAAATGCATCAGGAGTAGTATTTCCCTTTCAGTAACATAACAAATGAAGAGTTTCATTCCCAAACTCTATATATACATTTTCAGAAATGTTGGTAAAAAAAAATTTGCTTATATTTTTTAAAGAAATTACGAAAGAGATTGGTGCGTTTTTCACTTTCTAATCGTGGCATGGGGTTGTTCAACGACAGACATGTACTGTATTTGTTGGAAATCTATCACTTGATGGTTTCATTTCAGAGAGAGAAATAATCATGTTTTTTTTGCAAAATGCTATATACTGTAGACACCTCACTTTCAGAGAAATAACTAGTACTGCGAGGTTTTACACAGTCAAATGAAACAAATAACAACATTTGTAATAAAGAACTGTACAAATAATACATTTGTGACATCAATATTTAAAGTGGAACTGACAGCATTTTAGCAGCATGAAACATGAAACAAGCGAGCGCTTAAATATGTTCTTTTTCACGTTTTCAGAAATTCTTAGAATGTTTGGGAATTATATGTACTAAGGCATTTGTGACAATTCTACAGCAATACAAAGTGGGAAAGCGGCCGTGCGTTTGGACAATTAATAGACACTGCAGTAAATAAAACCTAATAAAAACATCTGTCTCGTCCAGGACCGGAGTCTACGCAGACCGGTGCGCCATAGCCAATCAGATTTACAGTAGGCCTTTATAAAAAACAAGCCATTTGCCACACAGGCCTGCCATCATTCACTTTGAACTGGACTGTGTGTTTAAAGGCAGTTGCAACAGCACTACTTTACATCATTAGAGCGCATTCGCCAAAAGCCACAAAATTCACCTGAATGGATTTCTGCAAATATGTMAAYACCACAGGAGTCCTTTTAGATTTGGGAACTTTACAGTCCTATCGATCAAACAACCATGAAAAGGTAGGCTCTTTCTCCCCCAGTTATGCACATCAACAACAACAAGATCAACAACTAATGCTAGCCAGAGCAAGATGAGCTCAAATCTAACGAAGRAACATTATATAAACCCTCTCAAACTTTTTTGCTAGCTGGCCGTCAAAATTGCTCTGATAAACGATGGGGAATTGTAGCCTACTCGTCCTTCTGCAGCTTGCCTGCCAAAAACCTTGAATTAAAATAATGATTGTGCCATTATACAATACATAGCCAACCACATATTACACATAGCAGAAAAACATTTAAAAAATACTGATTCAAGATATCTTTGGTACATAATTGGTCTAGCCTAAATCAAAATTTGGCAGATTTAGCCTACATTTATAGTGAATTTGTTTTAGATTTCGAATAGGCTAGTAATAGTTTTTTTTTTTTTTWWACGTCATAATTAATAGACTGACACATTGCCTTTAATTAAAGAATATCTCWCCACCATGAGTTTCCATCTACTCCCCTCTCTCCTTCATTGCTTTCAACTAAATTCAAMTMAATTCAAATGGGCTTTATTGGCATGGGAAACATATGGTAACWTTGCCAAAGCAAGCGAAATAGATCATAAACAAAAGTGAAATAAACAATACAAATTTGACAGTAAACATTAAACTCACAAGTTTCAAARRAATAAGCACATTTCAAATGTCATAKTATGGCTATGTCCAGTKTTATAATGATGTACAAAAGTAAATATGGGTTGTATTTACAATGGTGTTTGTTCTTCATTGGTTGCCCTTTCAGAGAGATGTCAACAGTTTCATTAAATATGTTTCTATTGATGTTCACAGACAGATTTCACTTGGTTTCCCAAATTAAGCACTGGGTAGCATCAGGAACACAGTTGGACAGCCCATGGGTTTGAGTGGTATATCATCTGTGGTGCAGCGAAATKACCAGAACCGGAGTAGCCTACCCAACATGAGTGAAAAATGTACCTGCGGAAAAGTGGCTTCCATTCACTATTCCAGTGTATATGGATGACATGTATTTTTAGTCTTGCCCCTGTTCTTGCCCATTTGATAACGGGCCATTCTAAATCAAAACGAATTTAACATATTAGTAAAGACAAGATTAAATTGAGAATAGTCTGATGGGTGAAAATATGATCACTTGGTGAGATAACAGCCTGTGCAGCCTGAGGCTAAGAACAGAGCCAGTGTTTCATTTGAGCAGAACAGGTTCCGGCACTTCCGGGTTTTGGACTGTTTTGTTGGATCCGGTACCTCTCGTGACATGAAAAATCTTTTTAATTTGAGTTGCCTCTTTGTTAATTATCCTGCCCCCACAAAAAAAACAKAATGTGGAAAAGTAGATTTTCAGCCCTGGCCTAACATTCTAAGAGTTGATTTGGGTTGGGCCGGCCCGGGTTTATGATTCGCGCAACATTGTAACCTATGTTTGAGACCAACGCGTGGCCGTGGCTTTGTGAGAATCTTAGCGCGCGCCCAGTCAAATCTTCTATACCAACATTACTAGAATGAATTAGATTCAATCCTATCTATGTCATTGTCTCGTTTTTCTGTCACTGATATCATAAGAGACATGAGCCAGTAGCTCATTTCCCAATATCATCTTCAGCGTTTTTTGATACACACCATCACATCACTTGTTACTATTTCTCAACTTAGAGAACCATAGCCAGGGTGCAGAAAGTGAGGTCTGAAGTAACTGCGGCAACCGCACAACCTGTATGAATTATAAATTACATTTGCCAAAGTTATAGACTTACTGCTGTCCTGTCTATGAGAATATACATTTATCATTATTACCAGGAATCACGCCACACTACTAGTTATGACAATGGCAGTCGATTGTTGATTGTCACTCGCAACTCTCTAGACGAAGGAGGAGCATTGAAGAGATCGGACCAAGATTGCCGGATTGGTGTATTTTGAAATCATACTTTTAATGAAAACAGCAAAACAAGCACCTTACAAAACAACAAACGTGACTAACCTTCCAAGCCGTAACCTGTGTGGCCCATATCAAACCAATTGACACTTAGAAGATTAAATCAAATAAGGGGCAATTCACTCACACGACAAAAACCCCAGTGAAAACCCTGGCTGCCTTAGTATGACTCTCAATCAGAGACAGCAAACGATACACACGCGTCTCTAATTGAGAATCATACCAGGCCGAACACAAAACCCAACATAGAAATACAAAACATAGACTACCCACCCAACACTCACGCCTGACCAATAAAGAACATATTAAAAACAAGAGAAAACAGGTCAGGAACGTGACAGACACCCCCCTCCTTAAGGTGCGAACTCCGGCGGGCGCACCAGCACAGAAGATCTAGGGGAGGGTCTGGGTGGGCGCTGTCCACGGTGCTGGCTCTGGCGGTGGACGAGGTCCCCACCCCACCATAGTCACTCCCGCGCTTTCCCTGCTATCCCCCCTCCAATGACCACCTCACACACCACTAGACACACCTAAATAAAGGGGCACGACATCGGGATAAGGGGCAGCCAGCTCCGGGATAAGGGGCAGCAGCTCCGGGATAAGGGGCAGCAGCTCCTGGTGAGGAACTCTGGCAGTCCTGGCTGAGGACTCTCTGCAGGTCCTGGCTGAGGACTCTGGCAGTGCGGCAGTGGGGACTCTTGGCATGGTCGGGTGAGGGACTATCTGGCATGCTCGGGCTGAGGGCGGCGGTCGGGCTGAGGGACTCTGGCAGGTCCGGGCTGAGGGACTCTGGCAGGTCCCGGTCTGGCGGAAGGCTCTGGCTGATTCGCGGCTCCTGGCGGAAGCTCTGGCTGTCCGGTCGGGCGGAAGGCCCTGGCTGATCCGGTCTGGGACGGTAAGGCTTGCCTATCCTCAACGGCTGAGGTCTCGGTAGCTGGAGCTCTGGCTGATCCGGTCTGGCGGAAGGCTCTGGCTGATCCGGTGGCTGGCGGAAGGCTCTAGCGGCTCCTGTCTGGCGGACGGCTCTACGCGGCTCCTGTCTGGCGGGACGGCTCTGTAGGCTCATGGCAAGCGGGCGGCTTTGCAGCTCATGGCAGACGGGCGGCTTTGCAGGCTCATGGCAGACGGACAGTTCAGACGGGTAGGGCAGACGGGCAGTTCAGACGCGCTGGGCAGACGGGCAGTTCAGGGAGCGCGCCGCTGGGCAGACGGCAGTTCAGGCGCCGCTGGGCAGACGGGAGTTCAGGCCCGCCGCTGGGCGCGCAGTTCGGCGCCGCTAGGGCACGCTCTGGCCGGCTGAGACGCACTGTAGGCCTGGTCGGCGTGTACCGGCAACGGAACTGGAGGTACCGGGCTAAGGACACGCACCTTCAGGCTAGTGCGGGGAACAACAACAGGGCACACTGGACTCTCGTGGCGCACTCTAGGCCTGGCGTGGTCGCCGCGGTAACTGGAGGTACCGGCGCTGAGGCACGCACCTCAGGGCGAGTGCGGGAGAAGGAACAGTGCGTACAGGGCTCTGGAGACGCACAGGAGGCTTGGTGCGTGGTGCCGGAACGATGGAGCACTGGGCTGGAGACACGACCATAGGAGAGTGCGTGGAGGAGGAACAGGGCTCTGGAGATGCACTGGAAGCCTGGTGCGTGGTGTAGGCACTGGTGGTACTGAGCTGGGGTGGGAAGGTGGCGCCGGATATACCGGACCGTGAAGGAGGACACGTGCTCTTGAGCACCGAGCCTCCCACCTTACCAGGTTGAATGATCCCCGTAGCCCTGCCAGTGCGGCGAGGTGGAATAGCCCGCACTGGGCTATGCAGGCGAACCGGGGACACCACCTGTAAGGCTGGTGCCATGTACGCGGCCCGAGGAGACGTACTGGAGACCGATACGTTGGGCCGGCTTCATGGCACTCGCTCGATGCCCAACCTAGCCCTCCCAGTGCGGCAAGGTGGAATAGCCCGCACTGGGCTAAGCACGCGTACTGGGGACACACGTGCGCTTTACCGCATATACACGGTGTCTGACCAGTACGACGCCCTCTTACTCCACGGCAAGCCCGGGAGTTGGCTCAGGTATCCAACCGGCTTCGCCACACTCCCTTTAGCCCCCCCCAAGAATTTTTGGGTGAGCTCTCGGGCTTCCAGCCTCTCATACGTGCTGCCTCCTCAATCCACCGTCCTGGGCTTGTGGCTGCCTTCTTCTCCTCCCGCGAGCGCGATTCACACCAACCTTAGCCCAGGGTCCTTCTCCGTTGAATATTTGTTCCCAACTCCATTCCTCTTCTCTCCATTGCTTTAGTTCCTTTCCTCCGGCTCCAATCCGCTTGGTCCTGTTGTGGTGGGTGTTTCTGTAAAGCAGTCATTGTTGTTCTCCTCCTCAGACGAGGAGGAGCATGGATCGGACCAAGATGCGGATTGGTGATATCATACTTTTAATGAAAACAGCAAACAAGACACTACAAAACTACAAAACAAACAAACGTGACTAACCTTCAACCGTCCTGTGTGGCCCAAACACTGACACAGGAACAAACACCCACAAAACCCCAGTGAAACCACTGGCTGCCTTTAGTATGACTCTTCAATCAGAGACAAACGATACACACCTGTCTCTAATTGAGAATCATACCAGGCCGAACACAAAACCCAACATAGAAATACAAAAACATAGACTACCCACCCAACACTCACGCCCTGACCAAATAAAGACATACAAACAAGAGAAAAAAACAGGTCAGGAACGTGAAAACTAACACCATGAAAAGGCCTATAAATTAGCCACAGAGGATCAATAGCTTTTTTCTTAAAAATAGCCTCGCTGTGGATTGTAGCCCAATAACAAAGGCATAGCCTACAATCGGGAAACACACGGCAAATATGTCAGTGAATAACAGCATGCAGACCAAACAGGCCTCGCAATATTTCAAATACAATCGATTGCTCACCTGCCTGTATTATGTGAGCAACGTTAGTCCCAGTGACCGCTGTGGACCTACTAAGCTACATACATCTAGTGGCATCTATTCGGATTCCCGTTTCTCGGGTGAAATAATCCTATGCTAAAGTTTGCCGGCTAGAGTAAGTATGTTTCAGGCAGCACATAACGAATTTGTTGTTGACACTGGCATACTATGCTGTCTCACTGTACTTTAAACTTTCATTTGATCTCATTTAGTTTCTTAATCAAAGACAATCGCTGTTGAAAGCGTAGCATTTAGATGTATTTATTTTGACTAAGGCTTTGATTTTGCTGTTCCACTTATGATAATCTATAGCCCACATGGTAGTTTGGCCACCTGTAGGCTATTTTGGATACTGTTACTCACAAGTTAGACACCGATCCGGTCTACCAATATTTGTGTATATATAAATGCATTTTTCATTGGGGCTCTCCTTGATGTATTCTGAACTACCGTGGTTGACGTTGGCCTTAATTGGTGATGTTGCTCACTGACAGTCCTCAGTCACATTCACTTTATCTCGGACTCCACTACGACATTGGAGTCTAAAACTATCACTCCTCTCTTCCAATTTCACTCTTGTTAAATTGTTGCACTAGCTGAAGAGTTTAGACCCACGGTTCGTTTGCTTAATTGTATATATCCAAAATGCTAGTTGTCCGTTTGTATACTGTTATTTAATTGTTTCCACCTAAGGACGTTTGTAAGAATTTACCAAGACAGGGGGTGACCCTTTTCATAGCCTACTGGTTAATTTCAAATGTTTCTCATTATCTCCGCCATGTGGCAACACCTAGTGGACGTCATATTATGGCCATTGAACATTATGTTGGCATTATCCAAAGATTCTTGTGCTCTGTTTCTGTTTCTCTAAAGGTTTTTATTTTTATTATTCAGCAGTTGTTTTTCATGCTGCTCCTCTCTCAATCTCTCTTTTCCTTTTTCTTCATTTGACGTTTTGGGACTTCCAGTCAGACTGGTGACATGGAACTCTTACACACACGGAAATTGACAGCTTTTTAGATAACTTGGATATTCCATCTATTGATATGGACATGAGTAAAGTTCTGGATAACCCTCTAGATGAGATAACAAAGGCTCTAAAGTTAATGCAAAGTGGCAAGGCCCTGATGGCTTCCCCATTGATTTTTATAAAAAATTCTCAGATCAACTCTACCCCTTACTATTAGATCTGTTCACCGACTCGTTATTACATGGCTCTCTCCCCCCGACGCTAACTCAAGCCTACATATCACTTATACCCAAGAAAGATAAAGATCTGGCGGAATGTAGTGGATATCATTCCATTTCACTTTGAACGCTAATGTTAAACTATCAGCTAAGGTTCTAGCATGCCGGTTGGAACCCTGCCTTCAGGGTGTCATATCTGATGATCAACAAAGGGCGACAACTGTTTTCCAATGTACGCCGTCTTTTGGGCATTATACTCGCTCCTGTCTCTCCAGACCCCAAAATTGTTGTTTCTCTTGATGNCAAAGGGCGACAACTGTTTTCCAATGTACGCCGTCTTTTGGGCATTATACTCGCTCCTGTCTCTCCAGACCCCAAAATTGTTGTTTCTCTTGATGCGGAGAAGGCTTTCGACCGGGAGGAGTGGGATTATTTAAGATTTTGTTTTGGGTCCAATTTCATCTCATGGAKACGTCTCCCCTATTCTGCTCCTACGGCTAGCGTACACACCAACTTTCAACATTCAAAATACTTTCCCCTCTCCAGAGGGACCCGGCGCCCTATGTCCACACTCCTTTTTGCAGATACGATAGAACCACTTTACTTGGCCTTAAAATGATCATTATTCACGAGAATCCACCGAGCTGGTGAAGAACACAACGTGTCACTATATGCAGAAGATCTACTATTATATATCACTAACCCTGTGAACTCTGTCGATAACATAMTGCATATTTTAGACACATTTGGATCATTCTCAGGTTACAAATTGAACATTCAGAAAAGTTCATGTTTTCTGATCAACCCCGCTGCCAAGCAAATTCCCCCTGGAGCCTTGCCTTTCCGTCTATGGTTTTTCCAACTTAGGCGTGAGTATAACACATTCTCTGGCTACCCTCCATAAAACTAACTTTGCAAGTCTAGTTACACGAGTTAAAGCAGACTTACAACGCTGGGATAGTCTGYCTCTCCCCTTAGCTGGCAGAATCCAATCTGTTCAAATGAAAATTTTACCTAGGTTTCTATACGTTTTTCAATGTCTTCCGATCTTTCTGCCGAAATCATTGTTTACCAAGTTGGATAGGCTCATCAGTCATTTTATCTGGGAAAGTAAATCAACCAAGGATACGTAGAGCAATATTTAAAAGAAGGAGACAAGATGGAGGATTGGCACTTCCAAATTTACTTTTTTACTATTGGGAAGCCAATATTCAAAAGATTATGGTCTGGTGTAATGCTCCAAGTACCAACTGGTGCTCATTAGAARCACACTCCTGAAAACCATCCTCCCTTTCTGCCCTTACTTGTGCTCCTTGTGTCCTTCAAAGTATACTAKAAACCCCATTGTGCTCTCTACTTTGAAGATCTGGTGACAATTTCATCAACATTTGAGACTTTCTGCCCCTTCTCTTYTAAGCCCTATCTGAAACAACCACCTATTTCTACCCTCCAAACTCGACCAGGCTTTTGTTTTGTGGCAAGAGAGAGGTTTGGTATGTTTCAAAGATTTATTTTTAGATGGGAAGTTTGCCAGTTTTAATGATCTCGTTATTTTCAAGCCATTGAGATGGCAGCCTTAAATTTCCTTTTTTGAACAGTTGCCTTCTATTGATCAGGAGTAAGAATTCTGGCCAACAGGGGATATGAGAGGGTGTGGGAGGGAAGGGACAGTATGTTGTGATATTTTAATTTAATTTTTGTGTATATGTATGTACGTACAGTTGGTCAGAAGTTTACATACACTTAGGTTGGAGTCATTGAAACTCGTTTTCAACCACTCCACACATTTCTTGTTAACAAACTATAGTTTTGGCAAGTCGGTTAAGACATCTACTTTGTGCATGACATAAGTAATTTTTCCAACAATTGTTTACAGACAGATTTTTTCACTTATAATTCACTTAATCACAATTCCAGTGAGTCAGAAGTTTACATACACTAAGTTGACTGTGCCTTTAAACAGCTTGGAAAATTCCAGAAAATTATGTCATTGCTTTAGAAGCTTCTGATAGGCTAATTGACATCATGTGAGTCAATTGGAGGTGTACCTGTGGATGTATTTCGAGGCCTACCTTCAAACTCAGTACCTCTTTGCTGACATCATGGGAAATTCAAAAGAAATCAGCCAAGACCTCGTAAAAAAATGTGTAGACCTCCACAAGTTTGGTTCATCCTTGGRAGCAATTTGCAAACGCCTGAAGGTACCACGTTCATCATTRCAAACAATAGTACGTAAGTATRAACACCATGGGACCACGCAGCCGTCATACCGCTCAGGAAGGAGCTGTCTCCTAGAGATGAACGTACTTTGGTGCGAAAAGTGCAAATAATCCCAGAACAAAGGCAAAGGACCTTGTGAAGATGCTGGAGGAAACAGGTACAAAGGTATCTATATCCACAGTAAAACGAGTCCTATATCGACATAACCTGAAAGGCCAGTCAGCAAGGAAGAAGCCACTGCTCCAAAACCACCATAAAAAAGCCAGACTACGGTTTGCAACTGCACATGGGGACAAAGATCGTACTTTTTACAGAAATGTCCTCTGGTCTGATGAAACAAAAATAGAACTGTTTGGCCATAATGACCATCGTTATGTTTGGAGGAAAAGGGGGAGGCTTGCAAGCCAAAGAACACCATCCCAACCGTGAAGCACGGGGGTGGCAGCATCATGTTGTTGGGGTGCTTTGCTGCAGGAGGGAATGGTGCACTTCACAAAATAGATGGCATCATGAGGGAGTAAAATGATGTGGATATATTGAAGCAACATCTCAAGACATCAGTCAGGAAGTTAAAGCTTGGTCGCAAATGGTTCTTCCAAATGGACAATGACCCCCAAGCATACTTCCAAAGTGTGTCAAAATGGCTTAAGGACAACAAAGTGAAGGTATTGGAGTGGCCATCACAAAGCCCTGACCTCAATCCTATAGAAAATTTGTGGGCAGAACTGAAAAAGCATGTGCGAGCAAGGAGGCCTACAAACTCTGTCAGGAGGAATGGGCCAAAATTCACCAAACTTATTGTGGGAAGCTTGTGGAAGGCTACACAAAACGTTTGACACAAGTTAAACAATTTAAAGGCAATGCTACCAAATACTAATTGAGTGTTTGTAAACTTCTGACCCACCGGGAATGTGATGAAAGAAATAAAAGCTGAAATAAATCATTCTCTCTACTATTATTCTGACATTTCACATTCTTAAAATAAAGTGGTGATCTTTACTGACCTAAGACAGGGAATATTTACTCCGATTAAATGTCAGGAATTGTGAAAAACTGAGTTGAAATGTATTTGGCTAAGGTGTATGTAAACTTCCGACTTCAACTGTATGTGTATATGTACATATGTGCATATAAATTTATATATTTATTATTATTACATGTATTTAATTTTGTATTTATACGCTGCTTTTGTTGTTAAGGAAGGGAGGTGTTTCAATAAGTATAGGGGGATAAAAGGATGTACCTGTTACATTCGTAATTTGTATATCTTTATAAGTCCAACAAAAATAATAAAAAATAATAATAATCCAGCTTCCTATACAGCAGCGATGGATGCCCTTGGGCAGCAGTGGGGCCACCCACACAACCTGGCACTTGAGCAGATCGCCCACACGATGGATGCCGCTGACGTCCGCCTGGATGATCCAAAGGGTCTCCGCAGATTCTCCATCCTTGCCCGCTCGATGGTGAGTGTCCTGATCTCACAGACCTAGCGAATTGGCTCCAGATCGAGACAGAGTGTCAGGGCAGGGCACAAGCGACCAGAGAGAGGTGTGAGCGTATGCCCACAGAAGAGATGGGGCACTAACGTTCTCACGGAACCAACCAGAGTCCACCCTGGGGAAAGCCAGCCTCGCCACTTCGATATAAGTTTAAGGACTAGCTCCAGCCCTACTCAACTTACTCCAATGACCTAGACGAGGAGGAGCGCTGCACCAGATGTGACCGATAGCACTCAGCAGAGAAGTGCRTCCTCAAGAAACTCTGCAACATCTGTGAGGGACGCCACCTATACGTCCTTCACAAGATCTAAGTCAAGGAGACCATGACCAGTCACCATGTCACAGCCCCCAAGAACACAGCACGAATGGAACGGCTAAGCTGCAATGGCCAACTGCTCCTCGAAGTGGCCAACTGGTCCCACCCTTCTCATCACAGCCAAAATCGCAGGAGGCAGTGCTCTGTAACCCTAGGAGCACTGGAATGCAGCTGGCTAAAGGCCTTGCACRAACCTCCTCCTGCAGACCAGGAGCACTCAAGCCAAAGCAAGACGGCCACATGATCAAGACCAAGCCTGAGGACTACAAGGTACCTCGTCTAAGGAACATCGATCGGATCGTAGCCACACCACTGGTCTGATTTAATAGGGGTCAGCCAGCTCATACCATAAAATGATTTAAAATATGTACTTTTATTTATTGGTACCTTTATTTAAACTAGGCAAGTCAGTTAAGAACAAATTCTTATTTACAATGACGGCCTACATACAAACAGATACAGTATATTAGGTTACAGTCTTGCTATCTTTAGCTCAGAGCATGTGATCTACTGTAGGACTGGTGCAGCATGGCCATACACAGACACGTATAAGGCTTCTTTTATGGCTGCATCTGGAGGAACGGTTAAGCCTTGTGGTAAATCAGTGTGATTTTAAATGACAGTCCTGATTATAGGATTTATTAATACAACTCATTTCTTTACTTTTCATTCGAGAAATGCTGTGTAGTGATGATAGGGAGGTCATTGACACACTGTGTGTAGGCCAGCGAAACAAAATCTACATTTTAATCAATTTTAAATCAGGGCTGCAACACAACGAAATGTCAAGCGGTGTCAATACTTTTTGAAGGCACTGTATGTCTTGAAAGAGTGACATCACATTGGGAACACTGCCTTCAAAAGCAATCAATGCAATGCAATTCTCCAAAAGTATTGGGACAGTGACTGAATGGTCCTTTGAGTCCAAGTTCTTTTAATTTGGAGGGGCAGCTGTTWAAACCCCTCTCCCCCTCAGCTAGAGTTGATTACATGTATGGCCAGTCTGCTGCATGAGGAAGGGCACTCTCTGCCTTGGAGGTGTGAAGTGTCTGTTTACAGGTCACGCCTCTGACCTCTCAAGGGACCTTCCACCCACTAATCAGCCCCCTTGACCTTGCCCACCTTGGCCTTGAGCCAATAGGAACTTTAGGCCGGGACTGATGTAATAGTCAGCCCATATCATACAATTATTTTAAATATGTWCATAGAAACAGATACTGTATATTTAGTTACAGTCTTGCTATCTTTAGCTAAGAGCATGTGATCTGGTGCAACATGGCCATACACAGACACTTAGATGGCGTCTTTTATGGACGCATCTGGAGGACGGTTAAGCCTTGTGGTAAATCAATGTGATTTCAAACGACAGTCCTGATGATAAGATTTATTAATCCTACATGGGGAGGCAGACATCTCTCCTGGTCTGTTGCCCTAACAACAACAAAATGTGCCACTGTCCCAATACTTTTGGAGCTCACTGTAARTTGCCATGAAGAGAGCCTTGACAGAAACAAGACAGATAAGGAGGTAAAGTATAAACCTACAATGGGGAGTCCCTTGACTTATTCCACATTTTGTTGCGTTACAGCCTGAATTCAAMATTKATTAAATMTTTTTTTCTCAAMCATCGACACACAGTACCCCATAATGAAAAAGTGAAAACAGATTTTTTGAAATTTTTGAAAATAAATATCTAATTTACATAAGTATTCACACCCATGAGTCAATACTTTGTAGAAGCACCTTTGGCAGTGATTACAAGAGTGTGTCTTTCTGGGTAAGTCTATCTAAGTGCTTTCCACAACTGGATTGTGCAACATTTCCMCTTTATTCCTTTTCAAAATTCATCAAGCTCTGTCAAATTGGTTGTTGATYATTGCTAGACAACCATTTCCAGGTCTTGCCATAGTTTTTCAAGTATATTTATGTCAAAATTCTAGCTCAGCCACTCAGGAACATTCACTGGTTAGTAACTCCAGTGTAGCTTTGCCCTTGTGTTTTAGGTTATTGTCCTTCTGAAAGGTGAATTCATCTCCCAGTGTCTGGTGCAAAGCAGACCGAACCAGGGTTCCCTCTAGGATTTTGCCTCTGCTTAGCTCCATGCTCTTTATTTTTTATGCTGAAAAACTCCCCAATCCTTAACGATTACAAGCATACCCATAACACGATGCAGCCACCACTATGCTTGAAAATATGGAGAGTGGTACTCAGTAATGTGTTCTATTGGATTTGCCCCAAACAAAAKACTTTGTATTCAGAACAAAATGTTCATTGCTTTGCCACATTTTTTGCAGTATTACTTTAGTGTCTTGTTTCAAACAGGATGTATGTTTTGGAATATTTGTTAGTCTGTACAGGATTCCTTCTTTTCACTCTGTCAATTAGGTTAGTATTGTGGAATAACTACAATGTTGTTGATCCGTCTTAATTTTTCTCCTATCACAGCCGTTAAACTCTGTAATTGAGCAGTTTCCTTCCTTTCCAGCAACTGAATTAGGAACGATGACTGCATCTTTGTAATGACTGTGTGCGTTGATACATCATCCAAAGTGTAATTAATAACTGCACCATCCTCAAAGAGATATTCAATGTCTGCTTCTTTTTTTTTACCCATCTACCAATAGGTSCCCTTATTTGCGAGGCATTGGAAAACCTCCCTGGTCTTTGTGGTTGAATCTGTGTTTGAAATTCACTGCTCGACTGAGGGACCTTACAGATAATTGTATTTGTAGGGCACAGAGACTAGGTAGACATTCAAAATCATGTTAAACACGTATTGCACACAGAGTGAGTCCAAGCAACTTATTATGCAAAGTTTTTCTCCTGAACTTATTTAGGTTTGCCATTTCCCAWGACATTTGAGCATTTCCTTTTTGAATAATTATGACATTATGGGATATTGTGTGTAGGCCAGCGAAAAAAAAATCAAAATTGTAATCAATTTTAAATCCAGGCTGTAACACAACAAAAAGTCAAGCGGTGTCAATACTTTTTGAAGGCACTGTATGTCTTGAAAGAGTGACATCATATTGGGAGAATGCCTTCAAAAGCAATCAATTCAATTCAATGCAATATGGCCCGAAAATGTAATAGTGGCAAGAGGTGGAATAACGATGTTTTGTGAGTGCCAACCTTTTCCTTTTCTGGTTTCAGGAAGTGCATTGCACAAGCCATGTTGAGGAAAACAAAATAAAGATGTACAGGAAACATGAGAGAGGATGATGAAGAGTTCATTTTGCCGCCATAATGTTTTGCAAAGATGAAAGGAAATATGGCCAACAAACTGTCATCTCTACATTTAATTTGATATTTTAGCAGTAGCGATTATCCAGAGGGTTAAGTGCCTTGCAGAAGGGAATGTCAACAGATTTATCACATAGTTGGCTCAGGGATTCAACCCAGCAACCTTTCGGGTTACTGGCCCTATGCTCTTAAACACTAGGCTACCTGCCAYCCTTTGCTCTCTCCCTATCTCTCTCCACTTACGTTGAAAGCAGACCTGTCAAGTTTTTGAGAGAGGAGTCGGGAAAGGGTGGGATGAGAAACTAGTTCAAATAGGAAGGGTTGGACTATATTTTTTGAAAAAGTACAGATGAAAGATCTTAATTTGAGCTAGTTTGCTACAGCAGGAAAATAATCCTGCAGCAACAGGAAAAAKTARTTATTATATTGATTGTAATTAATGGACAGTTTTGTAGGGGTTGACACATTTTCATAAKGGACATTTCTGACATTTCTAAGTGGAAATSACTAACTTCAGAMGCCTTTTTAAACCTCAAATACATKACAAGATCCTACATCTGTAGAGACAGAAGGAGGATTAGATCATGATTTATAGCAAATTATATTGCAAGTTGGAAACGATAAAACCTTATATGCCKGCGTGATATCATATTAATGTGGATGGAGTAATGTAGATGAGGAAAAAGGTTAGAGGTGAAGTCGGGATATTTTTAACTGGGAGAAGGGGGAAGAGAGAGATCAGTGATAAAAAGAAAGAAATAGTCTTGTGGTTACCTAATAATGGAACGACACAGAAATGCAAGAACCCCCAAGGCATTGATAAGTAGTTTGAAGGACAAACGGGTAAAATATACACAGAGTAGATCATTCTGTATCCTGAGTAGCTAAAATGACAGGCAGAAAAGCTGCCCCAATGTATGTCAATTGTTTATGAATGATTATAAACTACGTAAATACTTGGTACAAATTGGTATTTCCTGTTCTTTTTAAACTCTTTACGGCAGAAGTTTGTTACTAAACTGTAATGTATTTTCACATTTTCAGAGTATTCTCATACTGAAATAAACTGTTTGTATCTGTCCTTCAAAATGATATTATATTTAGAGTTTTTTTTTCTGGTGAGCCTAATGTACAGGAACCCGTCAATCAGGGAGTGTGGTGGTTATTTGAGCTGAGCCGTCAAAGGTTAGCGGTTGAGTGAGGACGGGGCCAAGAAAGGTCTAARATGGTGGCGGGGGTTCAGACATGGCAAGGGGATATCATATCTATCTTAAGGCCCAACCACCGGTAAATTCAGGGTGAAAAAGGATGGCTCTGGGAGAACGAGAGTAGATGGAAGGAGGTGAAAGTTTATGGGGGTTACAGTGGTCACTGTTTCATAGGTGACAGACGGTAGGTAGGACAGGGGTCTGGAAATCTTGGAAATGTGGCAATAGGCCTCCACAAAGATAAGGAGCTGTGGGAGCTTCTATACTTAGTAGTGCTTAGTGTGTGTCACATTTCAAGACTTCATAGACTGTCATTGAAGACTAACACARTGTAAAACAGACAGCGATACGTGTCAAAGAAATACAGAGATTTTCTGTCAGAGGAAAAAGGTGGTAGAGCAGCGACGGCAGAAAGACAAGGCCAATCGTCCTGTCTTGATATCAACGTGGTGTCTTTAAAACTCATCTCCCTCTCACACTCTGGTTTTCTAGTCCCTCTCTCAGGTTACCGCCAGCGTTGTGATTTACGGTAACACTTAGTCAAAGTGGATGTTAAAAAGGAGGACGGATCGCTCCTCAGAGGAGAGGAAGCCAACCATATATTGAAATCCGCCATAGACACACATCACTAAATATAGTGCAGTGAAGTTTTATGACAAGTTTGAAGTCATGACATACCCAAACGTTATTGGGTTACTAAGTGTCAGTCTAACTTCGATAGGTAGGAAAAGTTGGGATTCAAACGCCATGATGCTACCAAGCTTATTTTCGATATGTTGTGACATTATTTATGACATTATCATAAACAACAGTATATTTCTCAACTTTCCGACAGTCCTGCCAAGTAACCAGGAAATGAAATCTTCCAAGACAGGCATTATTCCCAATGCGTGCCTTCCCTAGCATGCATTTGTGTATAAATCAAAGGTCTGGAGCGAAACCAGCTAGTAAATGTGGAACAAAAACAAATGAAAGTAAACCTTGAAAGAAAAGGTTTTTTTTGTTTTTCAGKACAGGTGCAGAAAATGTGTGAATATCGGTGAGGTATATGCTTTTGTATGAGCTGTAATATTTGGAAAAAACTGAGGAGCGATTAAAATAAACGTACTTCTGGACACGTAACTAGTAGCCTGAATTGACATAAGTTTTATGCCCACATATCAGATAGTAAATTATAGAGTAGATAGTGTTCCAATCCATTGGTTGTGATGTCAGCTCAATTTGTTACATTTCTAAGTCTCATACAAATACAATTTCCGGGTTTGTCATGGTATCAATATATTAGAGCTTATAGTCAACATTTTGTATGTTTTTTTTATCTTTTGAGGGAACATATATCTGTAGGAAATCACAGAATGCACCTTACACAGAACTGTACTATTCATAATTATTTAAATTATTTTTACAAAACTAACTATTTTTACAAAACCTGATACTGTACAATTTATTTGATCAAACTTAACGACTGCTGAGTTTTCCATAGCAAAGCCATCACGTACGATCCTTTATGTCACATGTGCAAGAGCCTGCACTTTTAAACTTGCACACATCATCAGTTTCCTTAGGGCACATGTAAGCTATACATCGCTTATGACTGCATCACCTGATTAGCTCATCTGATTCTGAACACATGCATTTGGTCACCCTATAGTGTCATACACCAGTAGTAATTGTCTGGATCAAGTTCATGTTGTGCTGCAGTGACGAAACTGAGAGGGCAACGAGATTAGACCCCCTGTATGTGTAGTMATTTTTCTCCGCAAACTAGTCCATCAAACCACTTCTCTTGCACCTGGCATCTGTTCCTCTCTCCATCTTCTGACATGACATACCGTATGTACTAAGCTCCATTATTTTGTCCTCTCCAACCTAAGATATGCAGTACATTTTCACATCAGGTTGTTGCTAGCTGGAACCAAATTCCATGCAGTCTGGTTTACAAAATGTACTGTAGCTTACTAACAGTATTATAAATGACATCGGTGTACACTGTTTGGAAATTGCTCTGGCGTTGAATGTATCTTCATTCATATTCCGTGCAGTACGTATTCATATTAGCTATGCATTTGCTCAAAACAATCACTTTAGAAACGGCTTAGTAAATTGACAACTCAATTTACTAAAGTCGTGAGAAGACAACAATTATGACTTTCAAATAAACCATTTCTGCGAGGAATTTCGAGATACATCCCACTCCTTTCTCCATATTTAGACAGAGTTCTCTATGAAGTAGTCTTTACTAACAATAAAATAAGTCTATGGACATTGACGTAAATATATATCAGAATGCATGTTCAACACTGCAACAATATGTCTACAGTTACGCCACTTTTGCAAAACAAATGAACAATTAACTAAATATCTAACAACTATGTAAAAATCCTTTCACATTTTACAATTTAGCGCTTTACACCCTCACATCTTAGATATGCATCCTCTAACAGAAATACTTTCCACATACTGATTCAAATTAATGATCCTTCAGGTGCATACCTGCATCAGCGGCTTCAGGCATGACTATCCCAGTGGCTATCCCAGTGCCTTCTCGTCTCGGCTGGAAGTCTGACGGCTTGCTGTGCTTATTCCTTTTATTTCTCTCTCTCTCTCTCTCTCTCTCTCTTTTTTTATTTATTCAAAGCTCTCCTGGCACTTAAGTCACCCACCCACCAGGGAGGAAGGTAGGGAGAAGGGGAGAGAGAGAGAAAGGGAGAGGCTGTCACTTGAAACCAATGAGGATTCCAAGGAGACGAAGTGAGAGGCAAGAGTGATAAGGTGGGGGAGACAAGAGAGGGTGAGAAGGTGGAGAGAGTGGTGAAAGGGGTTTATTTGACCATGGAGATCGGTCGACGTATTAAACTTGTGGAATACTTGTCATGTTAGAGGGAAACTATGCTGTGAGCGTAGCAACATCTGCTGCTTTTCTATCACTTTGTCTTGCACCTCGTGTATGTCACCGCTGCCCCAATCATCACCTCTCACACTACCATTAAGGGCTCAGACACACCAATAGCGTTTGCTGGCCGAGAGTACTTAGCACCTCTGAACGTAATCTGCTAACCGAATGTGCACCAATTTAACATGTAAAATCAAATGAAAATGGCAGTCTGAGGTCTACTGTGGGTGGTCCCTAAAACACAGCGTGCTGAACGATCGTCAGATTAACGTTAGATCCACATTCGGTGCTATGTGTGCAAAGGGCCTGACCCATAGGCCAAAAAAAGCACCTCTGGGTTATGCTCTTTGTTTTCTTTCCTTCTTCCATTTCTAGTTAGATTTATTTGTCATTATATTATATCACATTATATAAAGTGTAGTGGGGAGGCAGGTAGCCTAGTGGTTAGCGCGTTGGACTAGTAACCAAAAGGTTGCAAGATCGAATCCCTGAGCTGACAAGGTAAAAATCTGTCGTTCTGCCCCTGAACAAGGCAGTTAACCCGCTGTTCCTAGGCCGTCATTGAAAATAAGAATTTGTACTTAACTGACTTGCCTAGTTAAATAAAGGTTAAAAAAWTTAAGTGTAGTATTTTAATGTACCATATTTATGTCAATG
Source organism: Salvelinus sp. IW2-2015 (assembly GCF_002910315.2). Classification (NCBI taxonomy): domain Eukaryota; kingdom Metazoa; phylum Chordata; class Actinopteri; order Salmoniformes; family Salmonidae; genus Salvelinus; species Salvelinus sp. IW2-2015. The sequence goes on from NC_036858.1 coordinate 15,146,332, forward strand.
TAATAGGATACTTTTTCTTGACCTACATTTACATATCAGAGTTGGGGTTAAAGGTTTAAAACAATTGGGGGTAAAAGGAAAAAGTGATGAAATAAATAGCTTCTACTTTTCAGTTTATTAAGAAGTCATTGGCAATATACTGTATGCCTTTTTTCAATTACTACATTTGGAATTTCAGTTTACTTCCTGAATTGACGGCCTTCAATTCGAACTGACCCCAACCATGAYACATACATGTACGTACTATATTCATTCATTTAGTTCCTATGTTTCATATCAGAGCTATTAATAGCCAGTGAATAAGTATACCCTAACAAGTGGCCGGATGACCCCCTCACCGCACCTCCCCCTGATTAAAAATAAACATTTTGTTTGTAAGACCATAAAGATTTAACAATATAGAATTCTTAATGACTTTYTCTTTTCCCCACTTTTTGTTGGCCCATCGACATGGAAAATTTAGCCAATCCAGTATTTCCTACTCATAATTGAATCCCCCTCCCCAGGCCTTTCTAAATGTACCAATAAGGCTCTCAGAAGCTATATACGCTATAATGGTCAACAGAGCCTGACCATACTGGATAGTGTGCCGTTCTAGAGTTACACTATCTGACACTTTCCCCTGTCTCCTATTCACTGACATCTAGTGGTTTAAAAGCGGGTCTGAAGGAATGTCTTCATTACTGCTCGTCACCGCCTCTTCAGCTGTGACTCCTCAGCTAGCAGAATGCGACTGGCTTGACAGCTAGTGTCACCGTGGAGACAAGCCCCCTGCTGCTCAGCTCTCGCGTAAATCTGTGAAAGCGACGAGCACGCCGGCCCACCGAGAGATATAGTTGCAGACAGGGCTGAAATGCACTGAGAGGAAGGGATAGAGAGAATGAGAGAGAGAGAAGAAAAGTGAGATAGAGGGAGGAACTTGATACCCTTTGTTCAACAGGCAGAGAGGTGGTGGGGTCACAATCAACTAACACCCCAAAGGTCCACACACTAACACAAACTTTCATTGCACACTTATAGCCAGACCCACATTTAATACACATGCGTTAACACGTTGCCTAAATGCATTGGTTTTAATCTGAGATTTGCACTAAAATGTGAGATATGTGCACAGAGTTTACATTTGGATTTGGCCCTTAAAGGGGATTGCCAAATCCATTTCAGGACTTTTAAAAGAATGGCACTTAGSCATTGATTCTTGAAGAATATAACTTATGCATGAGCTTAGAACAACTGTCGTAACCCATCAGAACCCCAAATATAAGCTTGTTTTGTTTACTTCATTGATAGCAAACAATGTTCTTGTAAACAAATGCTGTATAGCCTCAAAACAACATATAATGTTTATCTCTGGATGGTCGGYCTTCGCATCCATAGCTCTGTTAATCAATTCGAGTGTTTACCAAAACAGGTGGCAGGGTTTCTGCTTCATTTTTCTTTGAATACTAGCTCTAAAATCTGGACAAACTGACTAGATTGGTATGTGTCTGAAGGGATGTACAGGACAAGATTTTCCTAAAGTGTTCGAGGATTTTATGTAACTAATGTATAGTATTTTTAAATAGTTTTCCCACATTCGTCATTTWAAAAATGGGAGAGGACAGAATTAGAACCAACATCTTGTCAGAATTTGAACTTTACATCATGAAACCAATATAGCCAAATAGACGGAAGACCACTTATGTTTAAATGTAATTTAAGAATAGATGTTGCTATGCAGTGAGAGAGGTAAAAGAGATTGAGTGGTGGCTGACACCATCACCGTTTGACTGATCTGACATGTAATAGCCTGTAAACACAGCCATTAAGTTTACAGTGTGAATTAAATGTAAAATCTTGCTATACTTCATTTAACTGTCCCTATTAATCCGGTATTTTTTTTTTTACTGGGTGACATAATTACCTAATAAATACTCGTGACCTGTATTTTGGATTCTTTGGAATTTCAAACATACTCTACAAAGAAAATGATATTTTCAAAATGATATTTTCAAAATGATATTTTCAAAATGATATTTTCAAAATGATATTTTCAAAATTAATACATAAAAAAAAACAAGATGTCTTACACGTTGTAATGTAGCCATTACGGCTGTGAATAATTTTTAGCAAGATTCTACCAACTTTTAGGGCAACATAACCCCCCTCGTGTTGGCCCATGTTGACTCCATTGATTCCCGCAGTTGTGTCAAGTTCACCTGGTCAGTCTATAAAGTGTTCAATAGGATTTATTGGACTCCTCTGAGGTTGAACGGAATRGGTTTGATAGAATCCAACCTACGTTGGAGATGTCAGTCAGTTGCAGGTGATAGGATCCATATGTTCTGCAACTGTCCCAGCTTGCATACCTTCTGGCAGACGGAAATGGAAACTATTGGGGATAGTCCGGGTACCACAATACTTGGAAATCCTGAATATCAGGATATTGATAGACTGAGAAGCTCGTGTTTAAACTGGCTAAARGTTGCTCTAACCACAGCCAAAAGAGTCATATTGAGACACCGGAGGGAGAAGAACCCTCCCTCGTATAAGGAATGGTACGTAGCCTTGGCAGAAACGGCTTCATATGAAAGATTGATTTATAAAATTCATGGCAAACKCAATAACTTTTCTGACATCTGGGGACATTTTCTCTCCGAGATAGAAAGAGAAAACGATGTAATGGCCTGATAGACTACAGACATACTGTACATAGWWMKAYKRSTRGKRGKRGKRKSKTYTWWTWAYWWWWAAAWAAAWAAAAWMATTTTGTTGTAATAGCTGTTATGGAGATGGGGAGGGGGTTGTGGGTGAACAATTTAAAGTTTGTTTCCTTTTCTATCTTCTTTATTGTATTTATAGTCATGTCTGTCAAGTTATTGCTTAGTGTTAAATGGAATTCAATTGCATTGTTATATTGTGAAAGGAAACAATAAAAAGTGTAATTACAACAACAACAAAAAGAAAGAGCAGGTGTTCATACTGTTTTGTAAACTCAGTGTATATCCTTTTTGTCAAAATTGCTCAAGCTCAGTAAATTTGGTTGGGAATCATTGACGGACAGCGATATTCAAACCTTGTCTCAGATTTTCAAGCASATTTAARWYCRGRMYKRRACYKGRMCMMTYWRGGAMMMYYMAACACCTCTTGGAAAGCCATTCTGGTGTGTCTTTGTCATTTGTGTAGTTGTCCACTGAAAAATAAAACTCTATCCCAGGGTTAGGTTTCCAGAAGACTGAGGTGGGTTATCCTCTCACTTTTAATCTGGGCTTTGCTCCTTTTATATTTATTTTGATCCGGACAAACTCCCCAGTCTCTGCCGACGACAAGCATACCCATAACTMTGTATTGTATTCAATTTGACCCAAACCTGTAGTTTTGTGTTGTCTTGGAGTATTGCCTTATTGSAAACAGAATGGATGATTTGGAGTGGATTTTTTAAAATCAGGCTTCCTTCCTTTTACTTTTTCATACAGGCCTGTAATGTGGAATGAAGGCAATGTTGTTGATACGCTTTTTTTGGTAGAAATCCCCCCATTTTTTTTATTTGGGGGGGATTTAGGCAGCAAACTGTGAAGACTGTGCAAGGGGTGTGTAGACTTTCACTAGTGACCATAAGTATCAGGTATCTATTGTTACCACACAATGTTATGGTAAATGTAAGGTAAGTACTGTGTGAGAACCTTTTTTTGTTGTTGAAAAGACACTAAAAGTATTGTTGTGTTGCATTTTAAATGCATTGGTATCCAAATCACTGCAATGAAAATGTAGGTACACTCCACATCMGTGAYTCTTAAAACCTCTTAAGGATCAGMTAYTTTCTTCCAATTTTCGCCTAAWATGACAAATCTAACTGCCTGTAGCTTAGGAACTGAAGCAAATATATGCATATGCTTGATACCATTTGAAAGGAAACACTTTGAAGTTTGTGGAAATGTGAAATGAATGTCGGAGAATAYAACACATTAGATATGGTAAAAGAYAATACAAAGAAAAAAACATATATTTTTTWAAATRGTATTTTTCCRTCATCTTTGAAATGCAAGAGAMAGGTCACWATGTATTATTATTGGTTAATTGATACATTTTCAAGTTCATAACTGTGCACTCTCCTCAAACACTATCATGGTATTATTTCACTGTAATAGCTACTGTAAATTGCACAGTGCAGTTAGATTAACAAGAATTTAAGCTTTCTGCCCATTCAGATACGTCTATGTCCTGGGAAATGTTGTTGTTACTTACCTCTACAGGGGGGGGACCAATCCTGTAGAGGTTAACCAAACCTAATACATTATGGTCTTATTCTTCGTAGTTTCCAGTCTAACTAGTTACGTTATCAGGTTTCAGGTATGACCCAGATGCAGACAGTGTCGAAGAAACAAACGTTTATTTCTAGTAGAGGGGTAGGCAAATGACAGGTCAAAGGCAGGCTGAGGTCAGTAATCCAGAGAGGGTGCAAAAGTTCCAGAACGGCAGGCAGTCTCAGGGTCAGGGCAGGCAGGGGTCAATAATCCAGTGAGGTGGGACAAGGTATAGAACGGCAGGCAGTCTCAGGGTCAGGGCAGGCAGGGGTCAATAATCCAGTGAGGTGGGACAAGGTATAGAACGGCAGGCAGGCTCAGGGTAGGCAGAACGGTCAAAACCGGGAAGGGCTAGAAAACAGGAGCAAGAACAGACAGGAGCAGGGGAACAAACGGCAGTAGGTTTCACAAAACAAAATGAACTGGCTACAGACAGAGAACACAGGTATAAATACACAGGGGATAATGAGGAAGATGGGCGACACCTGGAGGGGGGTGGAGACAAGCACAAAGACAGGTAAAACAGATCAGGGTGTGACACACAAGATTGTACAATCTCAAAAAATGGTTAAACTGTTTACGTCCTGCACATTCCCATCCACCTTATGCTTCAATACCAATTTTCCAGTTGCATAAAGTACCAGCCAAACGTTTGGACACACCTACTCTTTATTTGTACTATTTTCTACACTGTGGAATAATAGTAAAGACAAAAAAACTATGAAATAACACAAATGGAATCATGTAATAACCAAGAAAAGTGTTAAACAAATCATTATTCAAAGTAGCCACCCTTTGCCTTGATGACAGCTTTGCACACTCTTGGCATTCTCTCAACCAGCTTCGTGAGGTAGTCACCTGGAATGCATTTCAAATAACAGCTGTGCCTTGTTAAAAAGATAATTTGTGGAATTTCTTTCCTTCTTAATGCGTTTGAGCCAATCAGTTGTGTTGTGACAAGGTAGGGGTGGTATACAGAAGATAGCCCTATTTTGTGAAATACCAAGTCCATATTACTTTAAGACATAAAGGTCAGTCAAAACGGAACATTTCAAGAGCTTTTAAAGTTTCTTCAAGTGCAGTCGCAAAAACCATCCAGCGCTATGATGAAACTGGCTCTCATGAGGACCGCCACAGGAAAGAAAGACACAGAGTTATCTCTGCTGCAGAGGATACGTTCATTAGAGCTACCAGCCTCAGGAATTGCAGCCCAAATAAATGCTTCAGAGTTCAAGTAACAGACATCTCAATATCAACTGTTCAGAGGAGACTGCGTGAATCAGGCCTTCATTGTGGAATTGCTGCAAAGAAACCACTACTAAAGGACACCAATAAGAAGACACTTGCTAGGGCCAAAAACCACGAGCAATGAACATTAGACTGGTGGAAATATGTCCTTTGGTCTGATGAGTCTAAATTTGAGATTTTTGGTACCAACCACAGTGTCTTTGTGAGACGCAGAGTAGCCATCCCATCTGGTTTGCGCTTAGTCAGACTATCATTTGTTTTTCAACAGGACAACGACCCAAAACACACCTCCAGGCTGTGTAAGGGTTATTTGACCAATAAGGAGAGTAATGGAGTGCTGCATCGGATGACCTGGCCTCCACAATCACCCGACCTCAACCCAWTTGAGATGGTTTGGGATGAGGTGGACCGCAGAGTGAAGGAAAAGCAGCCAACAAGTGCTCAGCATTTGTTGGAACTCCTTCAAGACTGTTGGAAAAGCATTACTCATGAAGATGGTATGAGAGAGTGCCAAGAGTGTTCAAAGCTGTCATCAAGGCAAAGGGTGGCTACTTTGAAGAATCTCAAATCAAAACACTTTCTTGGTTACTACATGATTCCATACGTGTTATTTCATAGTTTTGATGTCTTCACTGTTATTCTACAATGTAGAAAATTGTAAAAAAAAACACAAAAAAACACTTGAATGAGTAGGTGTGTCCAAACTTTTGACAAGTGACATTAATAAGGGATCCTAGTGTAACGGCTGTTGGAAGGAGAGCACCAAGGTGCAGCGTGGTACGTGTCCATATTTATTTAATGAACACTGAAATAACTAAAATAACAAAGAGAATGACCGAAACAGTTCTGAAAGGTGCAAACACAAAACAGGAAACAACTACCCACAAAACACAGGTGGGATGAGGCTACCTAAGTATGGTTCTCAATCAGACAACGATAGACAGCTGCCTCTGATTGAGAACCACACTCGGCCAAACACATAGAAATAGAAAACATAGAACAAAAACATAGAAKGCCCACCCCAACTCACGCCCTGACCAAACCAAAATAGAGACATAACAAAGGAACTAAGGTCAGGGCGTGACACCTAGCTTTCACCTGGATTCACCTGGTCAGTCTATGTCATGGAAAGAGCAGATGTTCTTAATGTTTTGTACACTCAGTGTATATGAACCCATACAGGTTTATTGAAGAACACATTTTTAATTAACGCCCATAGTGTATGTTTCATGAAAACACATTTAAAGACTGATGCCTATTTAGAAATGTTGAGGACAGCATTTTCAGAACGCTTTATTTTCTAACGTTTTCAGTTGAGTCCTGTTCCAGACACAATGTTCTGTCCCACTGTATCATATTGCTCCAAACATCTTTTCCATCTTCAAACATCCACAAAGTTGATTATGTTGATGGCGTCGTTGATTAAGCTGCTGTCAGACACATCACGTTCCCGAAACATACTAATATTCTGTTCCAGTTCTATAGTATCTCTTTTATGCTAACCATCTCCATCATCAATCACCTTCTCCTCAACCTCTCCTTTCAGCTCTGTCTGAGCTGGTTACTGGGTCTTACTCCAGTTCACCYCTCTCTGAAATTCCAATCTATTTCCCAAAGATTTTAATGGAAGTGCAAAGTCTTGCTCTGGTGTGGTTACAGAAACACAAAAACGGCTTGAACTGAAAAGGTCCCAGAAGTCTCATAACTGTATCTGGTTATAAGACTTAGTATCAAGTACTGTTAAGTTAAAGTGGTTACCTATGCTCAGACCATCCATGGAAAGGTGTCTTACAAACAAGTCCTCAACGTAGGTCAAGTTCCTCAAGTTCATCAATTGGATGAACTTCTTCATGTGGCGTCACCTCACACCTTGGTTGGCAACGTTAGATTTTCTGTATATCTCTTTCCCCCCATCCACCAGTAGTGTTGACACATCAGTGTGATGCCCAGCCACTGAATCTCACATTACAATGTGTCCATGTCCTAGTTTTTTTTATTGAGTTGCTTTACACGATTAAGGTTACAGGAGTTTCAAATGTCCTAGCTAACCTCATCCACTCAACTTTATTTCGATCCAGACACCCCCAAATGCCCCSACCTCTTCTTCTCCGAGGGTGTAAAAGTCTACCCCCTTAAGGGCATGTAGCATCTATTTCTCAATGCCAGAAATGCATATAATAGTCAATTAGAGCACCCCAAGAAAACCTTCCCAAATTACAAACTCTGAAATACATTTTTATATTACTGTAATATTGTTCTAAAAGTTGGGTTTGAGGTTTTCTCCAAATCAGCTCTAACTTGGGAAAACAATCCCACAACGCCCCATAGTCAGCATCACACAGTNATCCCACAACGCCCCATAGTCAGCATCACACAGTAAGGAAATATAAATACATGCTCACCCTTCATATACTCAAAAAACTAAACAAATCTTGTTGGTTAGTAGTATGGAGCTAGCTAGCGATTGCATTTTTATTCATCAAGATGGCCAAGCTTTGTGTGATAGTAGGGTGTAGCAAGACTTGTTATGCAAATGTGAGTATGCCTATATGGTCACGCAAATTAAACACTTCCTAAAAAGTGAGATACATTTGTGAGAAAGAGGTGGGGAAATTGGGCAATCTGCGGGGCACATTTCATCCTCGAGAACTTCCACGGCTATCAACAATGAAAGGAGGGCTTCAGCAAAACACTGCTGTCCATACCAACAACGTGGCTTATAAAGTATCACAAACAGACAGCAGCACCAGCAGAGACAAAGCATTAACAGGGCTTCACCTGTTATGCTAACGTTAGYTAGCTATAGAGCTACCACATTAGGCTCACGTCTTCCATCTAAATAACACTGATTGAAGCTAAAGTAACACACACGCTTTGGCCATGTATTTGATTGTGGATCTGCTGGCATTTTGGAGAAAGTAGCCAGGTATTCTTAAAAGGGGTGGATTTTGCGCAATGGGATAGTTCATTTCGGGAGCTTGCCGCATGAGTTGTGTTTTGGGAAACGCTGGCTGTCTGCGCACTCTGTGTGTGGATGGTGCCGGGGGAGTTTTCTATAGAGCAGCGTTTCTTAATGTATGGGTCGGACCTGTTAATGGTGGGTCGTGACGTAAATGTATAATTATTTCATTAATATGTATAATTATCAATTTAATTAATTGATTTGGCCAAGTGCAACTGCGAACTCGGTTCAGTGCGCTCTCTGCTTAGCAGCGGGCTCTGCTCAATTGGGCAGCTGCGCGAGAGGTAGAGGGAGATGCCCGTGTCGTTTTATCGGATCTTTTTTTCTGCAGTTATCTTGAAGATCACTCCGCGACCCACACCCTGCAGCSATGTCGTTCAAGCCACTGACTTGTTATTCCCACTCGCCATCATGAAMTGGACTCATGCTAGCCACAAGTTCTGACTGAGCTCAATCGTCATGAAATGCAAATACAGTGATGACTTTTTGTCTCTTTCAATGTGTAACTCTGTGTTTGTTGTAGGTGTCGAACTGCTGTGTCTTATGGCCAGTGTGTATTGTAAATGAGAACTTGTTCTCAACTAGCCTACCTGGTTAAATAAAGGTAAAAAAAAAAAATATATGTAACGGCTCTCGTTGGTGGTATGAAGAGTGGACCAAGGCGCAGCGTGGTAAGTGTTCATGATACTTTTATTTCAAAAACACTCAAACAAAGTAACAAACGTGAAAACGAACGCTCACAAGTTTGTAGCCAAGAAACACAAAACAGAAAACAAGATCCCACAACCTAATGGTGGGAAAAAGGGCTGCCTAAGTATGATCCCCAATCAGAGACGATGATAGACAGCTGCCTCTGATTGGGAACCACACTCGGCCAAAAACAAAGAAACAGAAAACATAGAATGCCCACCCAAATCACAGGGCGTGACAATAGAAAAACCCTAATGACCCACACCTGAAATTAACCAATGGATTTCATTAAAAAAAGATCCAGATGCTGGGTMAACCAAACTGATGGTTATAAAAACAACAACTAATGCTTAAATTTACCCATGTTTGGGTAATCCTAACAACCCAACTGGGTCAAGATAACCCAGCATGTGTTCTGTCCTATATTTAGGTTGWTTTTAACGCAGCATTTTTTAGAGCATGGCTTAATTTCTGTATTGTGTCCTTTACTTGCTTGTTTCTTTGCAGTCTTGCCAGATTTAGTTGTTTTCCTAACTGTAAAGATGAGGGTAAGGGAAARAAATATGGACACTTCACGGCTAGGAAACTTTTATAAGAACATTCCATATGTTAGGCTATGACCAAGGACACAAATAGAGACTGATTTGAAGAGGGCACGACAAAACCTATTCCCCCTCAGGAGACTGAAAAGATTTGGCATGGGTCCTCAGATCCTCAAAAGGTTCTACAGCTGCACTATCGAGAGCATCCTGACTGGTTGCATCACTTCCTGGTATGGCAACTGCTCGGCCTCCAACCGCAAGGCACTACAGAGAGTAGTGCGTATGGCCCAGTACATCACTGGGGCAAAGTGATGTACCATCCAGGACCTCTATACCAGGACCTCTATACCAGGCGGTGTCAGAGGAAGGCCCTAAAAATTGTCAAAGACTCCAGCCACCCTGGTCATAGACTGTTCTCTCTGCTACAACGCTGCAAGCGGTACCGGAGCGCCAAGTCTAGGTCCAAGAGGCTTCTAAACAGCTTCTTCTACCCCCAAGCCATGGCATATCAAGAAGCTGRTTAAACAGCTTGCTCATTACAGAACATGGTGGACCTTGCAATTGGCATGCTGATTGCCGGAATGTCCACCAGAGCGGWTGCCAAAGAATTTAATGTTAATTTCTCTACCATAAGCCGCCTCCAATGTTGTTTTAGAGATTTTGGCAGTATGTCCAACCGTCCTCACAGCCGCAGACAACGTGTAACCACGCCATCCCATCACCTCCACATCCGRCTTCTTAACCTGCAGGATCGTCTGAGACCAGCCATCCAGACAGCTGATGAAACTGTGCGTTTGCACAATCGAAGAATTTTGGCACAAGCTGTCAGAAACCGTCTCTGCATGCTCGTCGTTATCACCAGGGTCTTGACCTGACGGCAGTTCGGCGAATGCTCATCTTTGAGGCCACTGGCACGCTGGAGAAGTGTGCTCTTCACGGATGAATCTCAGTTTCAACTGTGCCGGGCAGATGGCAGACAGCGTATATGGCGTCATGTGGGTGAGTGGTTTGCTGATRTCACGTYGTGAACAGAGTGCCCCATGGTGGCGGTGGGGTTATGGTATGGGCAGGCATAAGCTACGGACAACGAACACAATTGCATTTTATCRATGGCAATTTGAATGCACAGAGACACAGAGACAAGATACTGAGGCTCATTGTCATGCCATTCATCCACTGCCATCACCTCATGTTTCAGCATGATAACGCATGGCCCTATGTTGCAAGAATCTGTACACAATTCCTGGAAGCTGAAAATGTCCGAGTTCTTCCATGGCCTGCATACTCACCAGACGTCAGCCATTGAGTATGTTTGGGATGCTCGGGATCGACGCGCCGTACGACAGCATGTTACAGTTCCCGCCAATATCCAGCAACTTTGCAGACATTAAAGAGGAGTGGGACAACATTCCAATGGCCACAATCAACAGCCTGATCAACTCTATGTGAAGGAGATGTGTCGCGCTGCATGAAGCAAATGGTGGTCACACCAGAAACAGAGTTGTTKTCTGATCCACGTCCCTACCTTTTTCTTAAGGTATCTGTGACCAAAAGATGCATATCTGTATTCCCAGTCATGTGAAATCCATAGAGTAGGCCCTAATGAATTTACTTTAAATTGACTGATTTGAACTGTACCTCAGTAAAATCGTTGAAATTGTTGCATGTTGGGTTTATATTTTTGTTCAGTGTACATGTGGAAAAAAGTATTTGAGTGAACATGATCAAGCCAGCAGCAAATGAAACAGAAAGTGAATTCTCTCCTCCCTCTCTGTCACAAACGCCTGGAGTGGTGGGTGCAGAGTCAATTGCAGAGAGCAGAGGATACTGGGGAAAACCGTCTTTATTTGGATTCCCAAACGAACRCMCAAAACCATAGGCGAAAAATAGACAGAAAAAATGTCCGACCCAACACAGGGCACAAACAGACAGGAACACAAACATGCACACCCTGACTAACAGAAAACAATCCCACACAAACGTAGGTGGGCCTAACAGGCTAAATAGACATAAATCAAGAAACACAATAAGAGACAGGTGCAACCAATAAGACCAAACAAACAGAAAAGGAAAAAGGGATCGGTGGCGGCTAGTAGACCGGCGACGACGACCGCCGAGCGCCGCCCGAACAGGCAGGGGAGCCACCTTCGGTGGGAGTCGTGACACTCTCKCCCGGGTTTTATCTGATATTTAATATTCCATACCAGTGACAAACTTGGCTATGTTATCAACATATGGCAGTACACAAACAAAACCTAGCTCACTCATTTTACCAGCTAGAAAATAACAGCCACAAATTAATTCAGAAACAGAGGAAGAGGATAGCTAGCTATAGCAAGCTAACGTTAGCTGATACCTCTTTAAAAACATTGATTCTAAGATTTAAAAAAAAAATAATACTTTGTCTCCAGAACTTCTCCAAAATGACCACAGATCTGTGAYCAGATCCATGACCAAAGCGTTACATTTCAATTTAGCCCGCAGGAAGGTTCTATATCAGGGGTTCTTAMACTTTTTCAGCCTGGGACCCAAATKAGAAATTYTGTGTTTTCCTGGGACCMAAGCGTAGGAAAATATGCAACTATTCGTAAATATCAATRCATTTCATTGCCCTTATGCCTAAAAAAAAGCWATATAGACAAACACAAATAATTAAATACCCATAAATATATTTTCGTGTTTATTTTTCCCCATTAAAAACACTCTGACATACCTGTCTAGGTTGGAACTGTTGCTGTTAAAATACAAGAAATAATTTCATTCTGAACTGGAACAAATTTATTGATTTATACATCACACAGAATGTATAACTGAACACACACACAGGCTTTTTGATCGTGCAACCCTAAGTAACAGTACAGATAAAAAATTACTGTATAAATTATTGTTGATAGAAAGTCTGGGTTGGAACTGTTGCTGTTAAAATACAATTTTTTATTCTGAATTGGAATAAACTGATTGATCACATCACACAGACCAGAAAACAGACACATACACACAGTCCTAATGAGAGGTGTGTGGCTGGTTGAAGTTTCCAACAAGCATGTCTATTCTGGGCTCAGTTTTTAACAGTGCAACACTGAGGTCATGCTCAGCATTGACACTGTTTCTGTACTTGAGAACCCTGACTTGCATAGGTATGTGGTGCCAAACTGGATCAGAACATCTATTGTTTTCTCAGTCAGGCAGGAGACCGCTTCCTGCTGCAGATGAGCAACCCAGAACTGTGTGAGTGTTTGCTTCAAAAAGCATCTTGCGTCAATCAGAGAGACAACACTACATAAAGAGAGACCTAAGACAACACAGCATGGTAGCAACACAACATGACAACAACATGGTAGCAACACAACATGGTAGCAGCACAAAACATGGTACAAACATTATTGGGCACAGACAACAGCACAAAGGGCAAGAAGGTAGAGACAACAATACATCACGCAAAGCAGCCACAACTGTCAGTAAGAGTGTCCATGATTGAGTCTTTGAATGGAGAGATTGAGATAAAACTGTCCAGTTTGAGTGTTTGTTGCAGCTCGTTCCAGTCGCTAACTGCAGCGAACTGAAAAGAGGAGCGACTCAGGGATGTGTGTGCCTTGGGGACCTTTAACAGAATGTGACTGGCAGAACGGGTGTTGTATGTGGAGGATGAGGGCTGCAGTAGATATCTCAGATAGGGGGGAGTGAGGCCTAAGAGGGTTTTATAAGTAAGCATCAACCAGTTGTGTGGCTTTGAGAATTATTTTTGGCCACCTACAAGAGTAAATGTCATTCCTGTTCATCATGTTAAGTTTGTACGCCGCAAAGTTCAATTTTCCAGCACCCAGCAAAGTTCAATAACCCAGCACCCAGCATCAATAACCCAGCAGTTAAGAAAACAATCCAACTAAGTGACCCCCAACCCAGCATTTATCAGAGTGTAGAACAGATATTAATTTTGATTAGTATAATGAGTAAATGTGTTACACATTGATGCCAAATTCCTGTTTGACACTTTCTCTTCTCTCTCCCTCTAGTCACAGAGAAAGCACCCGTCTATGACACCCAATGTTCCAGAGCCAACATGCCGCGCTTCTAAAACATAAGGATGTGCACCTTTTTCAGCAAATGTTTTCAAATATGGAATAATATGAATGTATTTGCCCCATTTTTCTTTCATCTAGACTGGATCAACCTGTCTCTGGATGACAAGACMGCCAATAGGATGCTGTGGATTTCTGAGGACGGGGCCAAGGTGTCTCGTAGAGGAGATGATACCATGTGAACTGTCCTGGACAGTCCAAAAAGATATGAATACTCCCCTCAGGTAACTATTTCTTCCTAAAGCACATGGGTTTTCTCACAATGCTCGTGCTGCAGTATAATGCACATATTATAGCACATGAATACACRTTTGCATAATGTTATTTTTTATATTACCCTTATCACGAACAGCACTGTTGTCTTCTCTATCATCGTACCTATCTTCCTCTCTTAGAGGGTATTTGGGGCTTTAGGGGCCACTGGGAGGTGATGGGTGGTCATCGGCACCACATATGAAGGAGCAGGGAGGCGAGGAGGGTCAATGCTGGGACGCCCAGTGGCCTGGGGAAGAATGAGGAATTCTGGCGCTTGGGTTGGTCCGGCTCCTGCTACCAGGTGTGGTTCAAAGCGAGGAACAAGGACATCTGGGACATCCCACAGTGCTCCACCGTTGGTGTGTATGTCGACCGGCTTGCCGGCGTCATGAGCTACTACCTTGTGGATGAAGGGAAAGAGGGAGAGGAGAAGGAGGTGAAAGCTGCTTAATAGACTTGAGGGCCCTATTAAGTCGAAGATTCTGCCAGGGTTCTGGGTTGGGGTGCAGTCTTCCTGCATGATCCTGAAGAAACCTGAATAATTTTCTGAGGGGGAAGTTGATTATTAATACGTTTTATAAAATGACGGGGTAGTCACGCTAAATGTTACATTTGTGATATCTTGTATTACACAGGTGAAAGGTTTAAACAAAGAAAAGGAGAATATAAGGTGTTTTGAAAAGACCCTACACTCTAGAAAAGGGACATAAAAGCTATGGGAAAACAWGGATTGGAGGATGAGTTTATACAGGAGAAGAAAAGCGGGTCTTGAGTTAGATTTGTAGTCACGAATTGGGGAATAACTTAGCTCAGCACTTCCCAACTCGGTCGTCGGGACCCCAAGGGGTGTACATTYAGGTTTTTRCTCTTGCCCTACACAGCTAAATAATTAACTCATCAAGTTTAGATWATTTGAATCAGCTGTATRGTGCAAGGGCAAAAACCAAAACGTGCAGCCCTTGGGGTCCCCAGGACGGAGTTTGGGAAATGCTGCCTTAGCTAATGGTTGAGACAAAAACATCATGACGCGTGTTGTGCATGAAGAATTTAAACTCTTGCAAAGGCCTCTGAGATTATATAGCTTCTAGCCTAGTTTTTATAGCTTCTCGGCTATTTTTGTTCTCTTACTGTATCTGTACGACACTGTTGCATCATTTTCTATGTCAATATATTTATGAATGTGGTGATTGTTCTAAAAAGAAAACTCAATAAAGTGTTCATTTCTATGATTGCAATGCATTTTATCTTGGTTAATTTGAGTCTTGATACAACAAAAACATTGTTGGTGTCCATAAGTAAAACATACGTGCAAATAAGGTACTTATAAATTGCTGATCATTCAAATACATAGAATTTTGTTATAATTATTGTATGTCAATTTCTGAAAAGTATCAAATTAACTAGTCATATTTCATGATGAAATAAAAGCTAATTAGCAACTTATATGCACATAGTTAAAGCTTCAAAAGTGGACACTTAAAATAGTCTCCAAACTTKCAGCCAGAGAGTACAAATTATCACAAGAAGGATACTTAAATCAGACAACACATTTGACTGAATTTTACACAATACCTGTGAGTCTTTATTCTGGCTCTGCACTRCACTCATCTACAACAGTGATTGATTGTACAGACTCACCTGGATATCCCTAGCCCCAAAATAAATKACTTCCTTAATGAGGAAAACCTATGTGACCTACAGTATGAGAACTCGAGGTCCTCACGCCTGAGAAACCGTCTAAAACAGGGATGGGCAACTTTGAAAATCTGAACTCATTGTAAATTGGCTCGGGGGGGTCGTGTACCTACCTCTATAAAGCCCCACAGTTGAGGTGTCATAATACCCATAAAACYTAGCGGTCAAACGGAAGTGTTCCAATCGTTTTCCCGCCATTTATTTTTCCCACAGGGGATTTTAGATACACTGGAAATTAGGGCCGTATAGGCTTACCCTGGCGTGACATTTTGATAACCATGTYAATCAGTCTTGGACAAGGTGACTGCATCTCGGAGCGCACAACTCGTCGGTCCTTGTCACAGATGGGCTATTGCAGCAGACGACCACACCGGGTTCCACTCCTATCAGCTAAAAACTAGAAGAAGCGGCTCCGGTGGGCACRCRATCACCAAMACTGGATAATTGAGGAGTGGAAAAACATTGCCTGTTCCGATGAATCGCGGTTCCTGTTGCGYCATGCTGATGGCAGAGTCAGGATTTGGCGTAAACAGCAGTCCACGGCCCCRACCTGCCTGGTGTCAACGGTACAGGCAGGTGGCGGTGGTGGAATGGTGTGGGGAATGTTTTCCTGGCACATAGTTCCATTGATACCAATTGAGCAACGAGCAACGTTTCCATGCCCCAAATAATTCAGGCTGTTCTGGAGGCAAAGGCGGGTCCGACCYGGTACTTGACTGGTGTACCTAATAAACTGACCACTGAGTGTACATACTGTATGTGCAATTAACAYCTACTTAAGTACATAACGGTGAGCCATACAGTAGTCCCGTTATAATGAGATTTAGGCTATTATGTGCTGTATGTTAGTGTGACAGAAGCACCCTTATGACAGGAACAACAACATTGTTGATCTAAGAATACAGGTTCATTAATTCCATTAATTCCGGTACATATGTGTGCCTGTATGTGTGAGCGAGTTTTAGTGGTAACTCAAAGCCCATGCAATGATAGGTACTATTTGATGAAACACAGGCCTAGAAGCTCATAAATATACAGTTGTGGCCAAAAGTTTTGAGAATGACACAAATATGAATTTTCACAAAGTCTGCTGCCTCAGTGTCTTTAGATATTTTTTCAGATGTTACTATGGAATACTGAAGTATATTACAAGCTTTCATAAGTGTCAAAGGCTTTTATTGACAATTACATAAAGTTGATGCAAAGAGCCAATATTTGCAGTGTTGACCCTTCTTTTTCAAGACCTCTGCAATCCCCCTGGCATGCTGTCAATTAACTTCTGGGCACATCCTGACTGATGGCAGCCATTCTTGCATAATCAATGCTTGGAGTTTGTCAGAATTTGTGGGTTTTGTTTGTCCACCCGCCTTCTTGAGGATTTACCACAAGTTCTCAATGGGATTAAGGTCTGGGGGTTTCTGGCCATGGACCAAAATATTGATGTTTTGTTCCCGAGCCACTTAGTTATCACTTTTGCCTTTTTGGCAAGTGCTCCATCGTCTGGAAAAGGCATTGTTGGTCACCAAACTGTTCCTGGATGGTTGGGAGAAGTTGCTCTCGGAGGATGTGTTG
Organism: Salvelinus sp. IW2-2015; assembly: GCF_002910315.2. Taxonomy (NCBI): domain Eukaryota; kingdom Metazoa; phylum Chordata; class Actinopteri; order Salmoniformes; family Salmonidae; genus Salvelinus; species Salvelinus sp. IW2-2015. Next base: position 15,163,658 of record NC_036858.1, read on the forward strand.
TACCATTCTTTATTTCATGGCTGTGTTCTTAGGCAAATTGTGAGTGAGCCCACTCCCTTGGCTGAGAAGCAACCCCACACATGAATGGTCTCAGGATGCTTTACTGTTGACATGACACAGGACTGATGGTAGCGCTCACCTTGTCTTCTCCGGACAAGCTTTTTTTACATGGCCCCAAACAATCGGAAAGGGGATTCATCAGAGAAAATTACTTTACCAGTCCTCAGGCAAGTCAATCCTGTACCTTTTGCAGATATCAGTCATGCTCCTGATGTTCTTTTGGACAGAAGTGTCTTCTTGGCTGCCCTTTGACACCGGCCATCGCTCCAACTAATCTCCTCGAACTGTGCGTGCAGACTGCGACTCACACCTGCCTTGACTGCCTATCGCTGAGCAAGCTCTGTACTGTGATTCCCGATCCGCAGTGAATAACTTTAGGCGCGGTTCTTTGGCGTTGTGGACTTTTCTTGGCGCCCTTGAAGCCTTTCTTCACAACAATTGAATCGCCATCTCCTTGAGTTCTTGTTTGAGTCCGATCTGGTTGATTTCTGTGCACTACTGGGCATATCCTTGCCTGTGAAGCCCTTTTTGTGCAAAGCAATGATGACGGCACGTGTTTCATTGCAGGTAACCATGATTAACAGAGGAAGAATAATGATTCCGAGCACCACCCTCCTTTTGAAGCTTCCAGTCTGTTATTCGAACTCAATCAGCATGACAGAGTGATCTCCAGCCTTGTCCTCGTCAACACTCACACCTGTGTTAACGAGAGAATCACTGACATGATGTCAGTTGGTCCTTTTGTGGCAGGGCTGAAATGCAGTGGAAATGTTTTGGGGGGATTCAGTTAATTTGCATGGCAAAGAGGGAATTTGCAATTAATTGCAATTCATCTGATCACTCTTCATAACATTCTGGAGTATATGCAAATTGCGATCATACAAACTGAGACAACAGACTTTGTGAAAATTAATATTTGTGTCATTCTCTAAACCTTTGGCCATGACTGTACGGTGCACTCGTAAAGTATTCAGACCCCTCAACATTTTCCACATTTTTCTTGTCCTCATCAATCTACACACAATACCCCATAATGACAAAGCGAAAAACAGGTTTTTAGACATTTTTACACATAAAAAAACTAAACAATGAAATACCTTATTTACATAAGTATTCAGACCCTTTGCTATGAGACTTGAAATTGAGCTCAGGTGCATCCTGTTTCCATTTATCATCCTTGAGATGTTTCTATAACTTGATTGGAGTCCACCTGTGGTAAATTAAATTGATTGGACATGATTTGGAAAGGCACACACCTGTCTATATAAGGTCCCACAGTTGACAGTGCATGTCAGAGCAAAAACCAAGACATGAGGTTGAAGGAATTGTCCGTAGAGAGCTGAGACAAGATTGTGTCGAGGCACAGATCTGGGGAAGGGTACCTAAACATGCCTGCAGTTTTTAATGTCCCCAAGAACACGGTGGTCTCCATCACTCTTAAATGGAAGAAGTTTGGAACCACCAAGACTCTTCCAAGAGCTGGCCGCCCGGCCAAACCGAGCAATCGGGGGAGAAGTGCCTTGGTCAGGGAGGTGACCAAAAACCCAATGGTCACTCTGACAGAGCTCCAGAGTTCCTCTGTGGAGATGGGAGAACCTTCCAGAAGGACGACCATCTCTGCAGCACTCCACTAATCGGGCCTTTATGGTAGAGTGGCCAGACGGAAGCCACTCCTCAGTAAAAGGCACATGACAGCCCGCTTGGAGTTTGCCAAAAGACACCGAAAGGACTCAGACCATGAGAAACAAGATTCTCTGGTCTGATGAAACCAAGATTGAAATATTTGGCCTGAATGCCAAGTGTCACATCTGGAGGAAACCTGGCACCATCCCTACGGTGAAGCATGGTGGTGGCAGCATCATGCTGTGGGGATGTTTTTCAGGAGCAGGGACTGGGAGACTAATCAGGATTAAGGGAAAGATGAACGGAGCAAAGTACAGAGAGATCCTTGATGAAAACCTGCTCCAGAGCGCTCAGGACCTCAGACTGGGGGCGAAGGTTCACCTTCCAACAGGACAACGACCCTAAGCACACAGCCAAGACAAAGGCCAACCCTGAGGACCAAGGGAAAAGTACAGCGGCAAAGGAGATGGACCTCTGCAGCAACGAACTCTGTGAGTTCCTCCTCATGCCTCTCTAGTGTCTTCATCCATAATACATATCATCTGATTCGAGTTTATTCAGCATTGAAGTATAATTTATTACTTAATAGATAAACTTCGATTCATTATTCCAGAGGACTCTGTCTCTGTGTGTGTGTGTCTCTCTCTCCGCTCTGTCTCTTCTCTCTCTCCTGGTCTGTCCTCTCTCTTCTCTCTGTGTCTTCTCTCTCTCTCTCTTGTGTGTGTCTCTCTCTCGCTCTGGTGTCTCTCTCGTTGTGTCTTCTTCGCTCTGTGTCTCTCTCTCTCTCTCGGCTCTGTGTCTTCTCTCTCTCTCGCTCTGTGTTTCTCTCTTCTCGTCGCTCTGTCTTCTCTCTCGCTCTGTCTCTCTCTCTCGCTCTGTGTCCTCTCTCTCGCTCTGGTTCTCTTCTCTCGCTCTGTGGTCTCTCTCTCGCTCTGTGTCTTCTTCGCTCTGTGTGTCTCGTCTCTCGCTCTGTGTCTTCTCTCTTCTTCTCTCTCTCTCTCTCTCTGCCTCTCTCTCTTGTCTCTCTCTCTCTCCGTGTCTCCTTCTCTCTCTCTCTCTCTCTCTCTGAGTGTACATACTGTATGTGCAATTTAACACCTACGTAAGTTACATTAAACCGGTGAGCCCATACACGTAGTCCCCGTTATAATTGAGATTTTAGGGCTATTATGTGCTGTATGTATCAGTGTGACAGAAGCACCTATGAAGGAACAACACATTGTTGATCTAAGAATACAGTTCATTTAATTCCATTAATCCGTGTACATATGGTGTGCCTGTTGTGTGAGGAGTTGTTAGTGGTAACTCAAAGCCCATGCAATGATGGTTATGCAAACATATGACATGAAACACAGCCTAGAGCTCATAAATAACAGTTGTGGCCAAAAGTTTTGAGAATGACACAAATATGAATTTTCACAAAGCTGCTGCTCAGTGTCTTAGAATATTTTTTTTCAAGATGTTACTAAGGAATACTGAAGTATAATCTACAGCCTTTTCATACAGTGTCAAGGCTTTTATTGACATTTACATAAAGTTGATGCAAAGAGCCAATATTTGCAGTGTTGACCTTTCTTCTTTTTTCCTCTTGACCGATCTGCAATCCACCCCTGGCATGCTGTCTAATTAACTTCTGGGCCACATCCTGACTCGATGGCCAGGCCCATTCTTGCATAGTAATGCTTTGGAGTTTTGTCAGAATTTGTGGGGTTCTTGTTTGTCCACCCGCCTCTTGAGGATTTACCACAATTCTCAATGGGATCTAAGGTCTGGGGAGTTTTCCTCGTGGCCAGGCACCAAAATATTGATTTTTGTTCCCCGAGCACTTAGTTATCACTTTTGCCTATGCATGTGTCCATCATGCTGGAAAAAGGCATTGTTGGTCACCAAACTGTTCCTGGATGGTTGGGACGAATTGTCTCGGAGGTGTGTTGGTACCGGATTCTTTATTCATGGGCCTGTGTTCTTAGGCAAAATTGTGAGTGAGCCCACTCCCTTGGCTGAGAGCAACCCCACACTGATGGTCTCAGGATGCCTTTACTGGTTGACATGACACCAGGACTGATGGTAGCGCTCACCTGTCTTCTCGGACAAGCTTTTTTACGGATTGCCCCAAACAATCGGAAAAGGGATTCATCAGAGAAAAATTACTTTTACCCCAGTCCAAGGAAAAGGAGGACCAACACTGCCCCCTTCTCATCGACGGGGCTGGTAATGGAGCTAGGTGACGAGTCTTCAAGTTCCTTGGTGTCCCACATCACCAACACACTAGAATGATCCAAACACACAAGACAGTCGTGAAGAGGTCTACGAACAAAGCCTATTCCCCCTCAGAAATAAAAAGATTGGGCATTAGGGTTCCTGAGATCCTCAAAAGGTTCTACAGCTGCAAAATCGACGAGCTGATCCCTGAACTGGGTTGCCATCATGCTGGTACGGCAATTTCCGCCTCGCCCGCAAGGCACTATCAGAGGGTAGTGCGTTACACGCCCAGTACATCATGGGGCGTAT